>NC_060273.1:80850125-81153635 GCF_021613505.1 Equus quagga
CGGAGCTCCGGCGCTTCCCCTCCGGGTCGCAGGACCGGCCTTTGAAAATTCCCCCCGCCCCGGTCCTCTCCGAGATCTCTGGCAATCCCTAGTCCCACGGGGTGGGCAACGGCAGCTGGGAGATCTCTGTGCCCTCCGTGTCTCTCTCTGGGACCCTCCGGGCGCCCCGAGCACCAGGCTGGGTCTCCCCACCAATGGCGGGGAGAGACTCTCCCCGCGGGCTCAGGTGTGCAACTCCAAAGTTTCCCTCTGCGTTTAGGAGTAATTGCAGGGGGTTTAGGTAGGGTTCTGGTCACCTGTTTCCACCGTCGCTCCTCTGTTGTGTTCTCGCTCCTGCCCTAGATGTGTGTGGATCCTCTGGGGGCGTCCGTTGGAAGAAAGCCGCTTGTGGGTACTAGGCTGCCCGTCGGGGTCGGAGAGTTTTCACCTATTTCCACCTCCTCCCGGAGGAAAGTCCATCCGCCTTCCGATGTATAGTCGCGTGGGTGTCTCAGACGTCCTGAGATGCTGTCTGGATATCCTTTGTCAAGCGATAAGTGTCCAAATAATTGTAGACTCGAAGGGCGAGAGACAAAGAGGACTACTCACGGCGCCATCTTGGCTCTTCTCTGTCAAGAAGTTTTTAGTTTAATTATTCAGCTGTATTAAAGAATTTTAAGCAGAAGAATGGTAATAATCAGATTTGCATTTTTCTGTGGATGCATTGTGGAGAATAGAGTTAGTTAATAGAAGCCAAACTGAAAGCAGAGAAACCAGGAAACTGTTGTACTGGCCCAGGCTAGAGGTGACTGAGGGCTGGGTAGTTTTGGCAGAGAGGATGGAATGACTTTGAGAAGTATTAGAAAGTAAAAGTGGCTGGCATTTGGATACAGATTGCATATGTGGGTAGGGAAAAGGATTAAGGAGAGGGAAGGCTCGAGGCAGCAGTGTAGATGCAAGTGCCATTAATTGGGATCAGGACCACAGAAGGAGGGTCAGGTTCGGTAGGGACGAAGAGTTTTTCACTTTTGAATATATTGAGCTTTCATAGCCTGGGTTTTAACCAAGTGGGAAGATCTTGCTGTCTGCTGGATATCCAAACCTGAAGCTTGGATGAGGAACCAGAGGGGAGAGGAATGTGACGTCAGGCCTTAAAATGTAGATTTGACATTTAAAGCCATATGAGGGCATGGGACCCAAGGAGAAATGACAAGAAAGAGCAGTACAGAGGACCAGGGAGAGGACACTAGGGAACACCAGGGTCTTAGGGGCTGATAGAGGAGTGGGAGAAGGTGTCAGGAAAGAGACGTGTACTCCAGGCTGGAGGTCTTGCCCATTTTTAAAACAGGGTTTTTTTGGGATTTTTTTTTTGCTTATTGAGTTGTAGGAGTTCCTCACATATTTTGGATATTAACCTCCTCTCAGATGTATGGCTTCCAAATATGTTCTTCCTGTCTATGGGTTGCCTTTTCACTCTATTTCCTTTGCTCTGCAGAAGCTTTTTAGTTTGATGTAATCCCACTTGTGTATTTTTGCTTTTGTTGTCCAAGATATGATATCCAAGAAATCATTGCCAAGACCAATGTTAGGAAGCTTTCTCTTACGTTATCTTGTAGAAGTTTTATAATTTCTCATCTTAAATTTAAATCTTTAACCCATTTTGAGTTGGTTTTTGTGTATGGTGTAAGATAAGGGTCTACTTTCATTCTTTTGCATGTGAATATCCAGTTTTCCCAGCGCTATTTGTTGAAGAGATTCTTCTTTTCCCCTTCTGTAGTCTTGGCACCCTTGCTGAAGGTTATTTGACTGTATATGTGTGGGTTTATTTCTGGGCTCTCCTTTCTGTTCCATTGTTCTGTATGTCCTTATGCTAGTACCATACTGCTTTGATTTTATGGCTTTGGAATATGTTTTGAAGTCAAAAGTGTGAGGCCAATGGCTTTTTTCTTTTTCCAGATTGTTTTGGCTCTTTGGGGCCCTTTGTTATTTACAAATTTTAGTTTTGTTTTTTACCTTTCTGCAGAAAATGCCATTGGGATTTTAATAGGGATTGTGTTGACTCTGTAGATTGCATTGGGTAGTATGGCATTTTAACAATATTAATTTTTCCAATTTATGAACACAGGATGCCTTTCCATTTGTGTCTTCCCTAATTTCTTTCAGCATGTTTTGCAGTTCTCAGTGTACGAGTATTTCACCTCCTTAGTTAAGATTATTCCTAAGTATTTTATCTTTTTCATGGTTTTGTAAGTAGGATTTTCTTAATTTCTTTTTCAGATTGTTTGTTGTTAGTGTATAAAAATGCAACTGGTTGTTGTATGTTGATTTTGTATCCTGCTACTTTACTGAATTAATTTATTAGCCCTAACAGTTTTTTTTGTGTGAGGACTCTTCAGGGTTTTCTACATCTAAGACTGTGTCATCTGTGAACAAAGAAAGTTTTATTTCTTCTTTTCTGAATTGGATGCTTTTTATTTCTTTTTCTTGCCTAATTCCTCTGGCTAGGACTTCCAGTACTGTATTGAATAGAAATGGTGAGAGTGGGTGTCCTTGTCTTGTTTGTTATCTTAGAGGAAAAGCTTTCAGTTTGTCACCATTGAGTATGTTAGCTCTGGGCTTTTCACCTATGGCCATTATTATGTTGAGGTAATTTCCTTCTGTTCCTAGTTTGTTGAATGTTTTTTTCATGAAAGGGTGTTGAATTTTGTCAAATGCTTTTTCTTCATCAATCAAGATGGTCGTTTGATTTTTATCCTTTGTTCTGTCCGTCACACTGGGTTTTCATTTGTTGAATGATTCTTGCATCTGAGGGATAAATCCCACTTGGTGTATGATCCTTTTAATGTGCTATTGAATTCAGGTTGCTAGTAATTTGTTTAGGATTTTTGCATTATGTCAATCAGGAATATTGGCCTGAAGTTTTATTTTCTTGTAGTGTCTTTATCTGATTTTGGTAACAGAATAATGCTGGCCTTATAAAATGAGTTTGGAAGTGTTCCTCTTCAATATTTTGTGAGAGTTTGAGAAGGATTGGTGTTAATTTTTCTTTAAATATTTAGAATTCTCCAGTGAACCCATTTGATCCTGGATTTTTCTTTTCTGGGAGGTTATTGATTACCGATTCAATCTCCTTACTCATTATAGGTCTGTTCAGATTTTATGTTTCTTCATGATTTGGTCTTGGTAGGTTGTGTGTTTCTAGGAATTTGTCCATTTTCATCTAAGTTATCCAATTTGTCAGCATATGATTGTTGGCAATACTCTCTTATAATCCTTTTTATTAATCCTTCTATAAAATATGTGCTAGTGACCCCACTTTCATTTCAGATTTTACTAATTGAGTCTTCTTTTTCTTAATCTAGCTAAAGTTTTGTCAAGTCTGTTGACCTTTTCAAAAAATAATTTTATTTTTTAAGAATAATTTTATTCTTTTAAAAAAAATTTCATTTTTTGCCCAACTGTCTTTCTCTTCTCTATTTTATTTATTTCTGCTCTAATCTTTATTTCTTCCCTTCTGCGAACTTTGAGTTTAGTTTGTTCATTTTCTTGTTCCTTGAGGTGTCATGTTAGGTTGTTTATTTGAATTCCTTCTTCTTTTTAGCTGTAAGCATTCACTGCTATAAACTTCTCTCTTAGTACTGCTTTTGCTGCATCCCATAAGTTTTGGTATATTGTATTTTTTTTGGTCTCAAGATATTTTTTAATTTCCTTTTTGACTTCTTTGACCCATTGTTTGTTCAAGAATGTATTGTTTAATTTCCATGTATTTTAAAATTTTTTTTCTTCTTGATATTGATTTCTAGTTTAATTCCATGTGGTTGAAATTGATATACTTGATACTTGATATGATTTCAAACTTCTTTAATTTGTTAAGATTTGTTTTATGTCTCAATATGTGATCTACCCTTGAATATTTTATGTGCTCTTGAGAAGAATGTATATTCTGTTGCTGTTGAGTAGGATTTTCTATATATGTCTGTTGGGTCCATTTGGTGTATAGCATTGTTCACTTCCTCTGTTTCACATTGATCTTTATTCTGCATGTTCTATCCAATACTGAAAGTGAAGTATTGAAATCTCTTCCTATTATTATGTTGCTATTTCTCCCTTTAATTCTGTCATTTTTTTGCTTCATATATTTGATTGCTCTGATGTTGGATGCATATATATTTACAATTGTTTTATCTTCCTGGTGAACTGACTCTTTTATTGTTAGATAAAATGTCCTTCTTTGTTTCTTGTGACAGCTTTTGAATTAATGTCTGTTTTGTCTGATCTAAATATGACTACTCCTGCTCTCTTTTGATTACCATTTGCATAGAATATCTTTTTCCATCCTTTCATTTTCAGCCTATGTGTGTCATTAAATCTAAAGTGAGTGTCTTTTACACAGCATATTCTTGGATTTTTTTTGTAAAAAAAAAACTCCATTTAGAGACTTTGTGTTTTGATTGGGGAGTTTAATCCATTTACATTTAAAGTAATTACTCAGAAGGGCTTACTATTGCCATTTAAAAAATTGTTTTATGTCTGGTAGCTTTTTTGTTCTTCCTTTTCCCTTTTGCTGTATCTTATTTTTGCTTTATTTTATTTTTTTTAATAGTGATATGCTTTGATTCCTTTCTAATTTTCTTTTTTGTGTATCTTCTGTAGGTATTTTCTTTGTGATTACCAGGAGACTTACATAAAACATAATTATAACAGCCTATTTTGAGCTGATAACAACTTCAATCACATACGAAAACTCTACTCTTTTACTTCTCTCCCCATACACTTTGTATAGTTGATGTTACAAATTAGATGTTTGTATGTTGTATCCCTTAACTAATTTTTATAGTTATTTTTCTTTTGTCTTTTAACTCCTATAGCAGAATTAAAGGTGATTTATGCACCATCATTACAGGATTACAGTATTCTGTATTTGTGTATCTATTTACTTTTACTGGTGAGCTTTATGCTTTCATATGCTTTCATGTTGCTGTCTAGCATCCTTTCACTTCAACTTGAAGGACTCCCTTTAGCGTTTCTTGTAATGCAGGTCTAGTGGTGATAAACTCCCTCAGGCTTTGTTTGTCTGGGAAGGTCTTTATTTCTCCTTCATTTTTGAAGGGCACTTTTGTTGGTTATAGTATTCTTGGTTGGCAGTTTTTTTCTTTCAGTGTTTGGAATATGTTATCCCACTGCCTTTGGGCCTGCAAGGTTTCTACTGAGAAATCCACTGATAGTCTAATGGGAGTTCCCTTATACATGATCACTCACTTTTCTCCTGATGCTTTCAAAGTTCTTTCTTTGTCTAACTTTTGGGAGTTAAATTATAATGTATCTTGATGTGGACTCCTTTGCATTCATCTTAGTTGGACTCCATTGGACTTTTTGAATCTGGATGTCCATTTCCTTCCCCAGATTTGGGAAATTTTTAGCCATTGTTTCTTCAAATAAGCTTTCTGCCCTTTTCTCTTGTCGTCTTCTGGGAATTCTAGAAAGTATATATTGGTCTTATTCGTGGTATCTCATAAGTCCTTCAAGCTTTCTTCACTCTTTTTCACTTTTTTTTTCTTTTTTCTCCTCTGACTGGATAATTTAAAATGACCTCTTTTTGAGTTCTCTGATTCTTTCTTCTGCTTGATCAAGTCTGCTGTTGAACACCTCTAGTGAATTTTTCAATTCATCTATTGTGTTCTTCAGCTCCAGAATTTCTATTTGATTCTTCTTAAAATTCTCTCTTTGTTGATATTGTTATTTTGTTCATGCATCATTTTCTTCAGGTTGCTGAGCATCTTCATTATGGTTATATTGAATTCTTTCTTTGTCAAGTAATTTATATACCTCTTTTTTGAGGGTTGCTTTCTGGAGATTTAGTTTCTTCCTTTTTCCTTGTTTCTTCATGTGCCTTGTAGCTTTGTATTGGGATCTGTACATTTGAAATAACAGCCATCTCTCTCAGTCTTTACAGATTTGCATCATTCAGGGAAAGAACTTCATCAATCACCTGGGCTAGAGATTCTGGGAGACTTTCAAGCCTTTTATGGGGATATGTAATCTCTGGCCTTGTGCATGTAATTTCCAATTTAGAGAGGTTTGCCAGTTTCTTTTTTAGGAGCTTGTAGTTTCTTGATCCCTCTGGTGTCTGTCTGTGGTACTGCAAGTTCTCTGGTGCTACCACAAGCCACTGATCTCTCTTGCTCTCGTGGCCCCAGGTATCTGAAGTATGCCAGTTCTGTCAGTGCTCTGAGTCATGAAACCAGTCCCTGAAGCAGCCCTCTGAAAAGCTAGAATGTTTGATACATGTTTCACTGTTCTCTTTTTCTCTTGAGAGAAACCACCAGCTGGGCACTTCCTCCCTATTGCAGTGAGCTGTGTTTGGTTTTGGTTTGCAGAATTACAAGTTCTCTGGTGCTGCCACAAGCTGCTGAGCTCTTTTTTATTCTCTGCAGCCCCCAGGCATCCAAGATATGCTGTTCCTCATCACTGCTCAGAGTCAGGTGAGACAGAAACTACTCCCTTGGGCAAACCCCCAAAAGCCAGACACTGATGTATGTTCCACTCTTGTCTTTCCCTCCCAAGGGAGAAGCCACAGGTTGAGCTTTTCCTCCCGATTGTGAGCAGTGCCAGGTGAGGAAGGGGCTGACATAGTTGAGATGAAATGACTTTTCTTACCTGTTTCAATGCAGCTATTCTTGTCTTTGAGCTTTCCTAGGGTACTGTGACTTCCTAATTGATTTCTGGAGTTCTTATAAAGGCTTTTTGTATAGTATATTGTTGTTAAGTTGGCACTTCTATGGAGGAATGAAGTCTGGGGCTTCCTCTTTTACCATCTTGCTGATGTCACTTAAACACTAAGTATGGTTTTATGACATTTATCATAGGTAGTTTCATAATTGATGCCTTCCAAGAAACCATTTTACAAGTATTAAAAAGACTTTCTCTTCAAGGGATGTCAATCTGTTAGTTCTAATGAGCAATAAACATATTGGAAAGATGTGTGGGATGAAGAAAGGGATAATGAATGACTTTAAATTAATAGGTGTTTCATCCAATGCCAGCCATAGAGTGTTGCTTGCAAATCAATTAAAGGTCAAAGGAAAGCTCAATCATTGGACTCTGTCTGAGTTTTTCTTTACAGAGATTTTCCTCCAAATGCAGTTTCCCTGGGATTCCATGAATCCTCAGTTCTCTGGGAGAGGCAGCTTAAAATTCAACTGGGTAGTTTTTGTGATGTCTCGAACAGGCTCTATAGCCTTTGTGATATATGGCCTTGGAATTTGCATGCACATCGTCTTTTCTCAGAGGCAGAGATTGGATGAACTTGAATAGCTGAGATGAGGAAAGTGACTTATTACATTTTTTTAGCTTACAACGGCATCAGTTGGCAAATTTTAGGGGCTAAAATATGAATTGTATGTCCTGGGTAGAATGGTATCCATGAAACCTCCTCTGACTGAGCAGGTCTGTAAATGAATGAAGTTTTATTTCCTGCAGAGAAGCCGGTGAACTGGTCAGTAAATCCACATTATTGAGTGTCTCTACCCTCAGCAGCATGTCTTGGGATTAGGAAAAAATTTTATCTCAACCAGGGAAAATGTCCAAAATGGGCCTACTCTGTACTTTCTCATGTGCACTCTGATTGTCAGAGTCCTAGCTTTCCTCCTATTGGAGGGAAAATTCGACAATAGGCAATGTTTGTTTCATCTTTGAATTCCCTTTTCATTGGGGGTGAGTTTTCTCAGTGACATCTTGAATCTATTTCTTTTCTTACTTCGGATCCACTTGGCCATCTAAACAATTACTTGGTTCACTACTCACCAGAAACTTAGTTATAAGGGGGACCACCCTGAGCACCCTCAGCTCTTCCCAAGGTACTGAGAGTAGTTCCCGGGAGAGAGAGCTGAGAAAACAAAGGCCCTCATGACGATCAGGTGATCCTTCACTGTTGCTGCCTGGAAATAGGAATTCTGCTTGACATTCTAAGCAATAGAGCTATACTATTTTATTATTTAAAGACAGAGTTTTCTTTCTTCTCAGGTACTCGACAGCTAGCAATGTAAATGAGCTGGGTTTATGGATGGCTGCCGAAATCCTCCTCTCTCAAACCCAGGATCTATCCATCAGGCACCGAGTAGCACTTTACTGAGGAGGCAGCAGAGAGACAGCTCATCAGAATTGCCCCAGTGGAATATTATGATAGAAAAAGAGAGGAATAGATTACATATTTATGTGGTCTTTGAAAATGCAGTGGGACAGGAAGATTGCTTGTAGCGTATGCAGTTACATTCAATGACTATTAACCTTCACTGTTGCAAATGTCTGGCGACTATGTTTGTGCCTTTGTGTTGTGTGGCTTGAAAAATTAATGAGACTTATAAAATAATCAAATAAAAAGTATTTGTTAGCTTAGATTCTAGTGAGCTATCAAAACAAAACTGGGTACAACTCAGAAAAATAAGGAATCTGCCATATGAAAGAAAAATATGAATTGCTGGGACAAAGGGGAGAGTTATCACTATGCACATCTTGGAAGCTAGTTTCATCTGATGGTAAAAGAAGGGAAAAGATGCCTATTGTAAGTTTGTTTCATGTGTAGGTTATGGTTGGTGAGTTACCTCTTTTGTCATAAATGCATCACACTCTGGAGGAAGGAGGCAGCCTTTGCAATAATGTTTTATTTCTGTGGGTGTCAGGCTTTTCTCCAACCTGCTAACTTGTAGGTTTGGTTTACCAGCCATGGTGAAGAACCGAGCCTTCACTTCCTGAAACAGGATGTTTTGAAGAGATGCTTTTGAAAGGACAGCTTGACTCTGCTGTAGGTTCAATTACACCATTAGGCTTTTTAATTTTTTTTAACATTCTCACCTGACTTTCAGGAAACCACCCTCCATCCATTTTTGAAACCCACCTACTGCTGATACGCTGAAGCCCACATTATCCCCAGTATCCTGCACTGCGCTAAAGCAGCAGCCATGTAGGTCAGGAACGAATACTTGGAGCCTCTGAAGGTTGGAGACAATGCGTTCTCTCTGCCTTTATTCTGTGGCCATGGGATGGAAGGGCCAAGGAGGTGAGGGGTTCCAGCAATTTCACTGTGGGGGCTAGGAACAAAGGCCCTTTCTGCTTCCTATTTTATCATTGTTTTACAAAGCCCTTTGTGTTTATGTAGCTGTAGTGGAAGCTGGGGAGGGAGACCAGGGCAGTCAGCTGGTGTCCAGGGACTCTGTCTGTAGGACGTCAGCGCTCAACTCTGCCCACAGAGATGCCCTTCTACCTCAGCCTAGCAGTACAACGAGGGCACAGTTGTATTATACTCAGAGCCCTCTGATAAAGGCTGGCTGCTTGTTCTTCCTGGCCCAGTGACCACTCAAAGCCCTTAGCAACTTGGAAAAAAGAACAATCCTCAGAAGGATCCAAAGTGTCACCCCTCTTACGTGACACAGCGCCGTGGAGGCTCTGGCTCTTTAATGGGTCTCCTCCAAAAGCAGGTAGATTTGTTCTCTGGTGGGCACACAGCAGGCCCAGTCTGAACACAGAAACCACGTTATTCTAACTGTTAAATGAGAAAACTGACATGTTGTAAGTTAGGCTAATTGATCTGCAGAATTCTGGTTTCCTGCAATTTGAGACTGTTCTGGGCATGAATGAAATATTCAGAGGGCAGAGGAGCTGGAGATGAAAGCTGCGGGGAAAAAAAAGTAGTTGGAATAGGTTTGGGCATGTACAGTTTTGAATTCCAGGGATTTAAAAGCAGAGGCATCTGCTAATGCCCTGTGGCCATGGCTGGGTTCTTAGTAATGAACTGTGTGAGCCCTAAGTCCTGGTTGTGGGCCTGGGAGTGAGCAGAGAGGGGATCCAACCTGCATGGTACTTGGGCCCTTGGCTCTTCAGGACTGAAGCTTTTCTCTGAATTTTCAGAATCATGGTACCAAGCCCCAGGAGGGAGCTCTCCTGACACAGCTGAAAGAAAGAACAACCCCATTGCCTAGGAATGAAAAGCAGAAGTTCTCTTGTGAAAAGAGGAGGATTGGCTCCAGCTAGCTGAGCCCCCAGCAACTACAGCCTCACCTCTCAGAAGGTGATCTGTGTCCAGGAGCCTTAAAATCACCTGGGAGCTTATTAGGAACGCTGACTCTTGGGCTCCACCCCAGCCCTACTGAATGGAAATCTGCATTTTCCCCCGATCCCCTGGTGAATGATAGGCACAGTAAAGTCTGCCAGGTGCTAAGCAACAGACAGGCTGTCTGCATTCTTGCCGCAGATCTCCATGGGAACCCAGCCTAGTGGCCCTGCTAGTCTTGGGCACCATGAGAGAAAAACAGACACTGTGCCTGGTCTTAGGAAGTTGACCGTCTAGAACAGAGGACCACAAATAATCATAAAACAAGATGCGCTATCCCCTAGGTGTGTTCGTGAAATCCTCAAGCCATCCGTGCTGCAGGAAGCTGCCTGGTGTGCTTCAGTGGCCAAGGTCCTAGCTTGGGGCGGGGGGGAGGGGTCTCCTTTCCTTCCTGTGCAAAGGTGAGAGGATCCTGGGTGAAGTGCTCAGCCTCTCTCAGCTTCTGTTTTCTGATGTACAAAATGGGGGGGAAAGCAGTATCTACCTGAGAGGGCTAAGATCGTTCAATAAAAGTTGGTGAACGTCTGCTCTATACCCCAAATCGTAGTTGGTGTAGAGTTGAAGACAGATCACAGCTCACAGCCCCTTGGGGATGACAGATAGGATAAAGAGGGAGGTATCGTCCCATGGAACCTGAATTGGGAAGGGACACTGAGGATTAACCTTAAATTCTGTCCAGAGTAGATCCTGGAAGGCTTCCTAGCGGAGAGAGATGGATTTTTCGCTAGGACAATGCAGCTGTTCAGTGGCATGGTTTCAGCTCCAGCTTTTGGGATTCTGTGCTCCTCTCAGAGTTGCATGTGGTCATTGATCAACTCCTGCAGAGGAGAGTGGGGGCTTGATGGAGTTGGCAGGGGTGAGCAGACAGATGAGGATTCCTATTATAGAGAAGTTACAGGGTTTCTCAAGTAGCTGGGTTTGGTGCATGTGGCAACTTTTCCAAATATTCCTGAAGACAATTCATTTTTGCTAGGTATTTGAGACCAACCTGGTGCATGTAGGTGGACAGACAGCTTTAAATGCTGCTGACGTCACTAAAGAGGTGACACTGGCTGGGGTTGTCCTGGGAGCCTCATTTATGGAAGTTGGTGCTGAGCTTAGGAGGAGTTGGGGTTAGGGACATAAATAGGGGAGACATGGTCCATGCGCCCTAAAAACATTAAGTGTGACAGGATCCCATGTGTCCTCTTAAATAGAGCCAGGCTATAAGTCCATAGCCAAAGGCTCCAGCTGGGGATTAACAATAGACATGTGACAAATACCTACCTTTCAGAGAGAACAGAGTGTCTCCCAGGCACTGTGCTAAGAGCTTTATATATGGCATTTCTAATTAGTTTTTTAAAATCCCCAAGGCAGCTTTTATTACCCCTCTTGAGCAGATGGGGAAAGTGAGGCTCAGAAAGGTGGTGACGGCAGAGCTGGGATTTGAACGCGGGTTTGTCAGATGGCTGGTCCTGTCTGTTTTCTTTTGTACCGTGTGTCAGTTTTGAACTAAGCCCAGAGAAGCTGGTGGGGTTACTGTAGTACAAAGGTGGGTGTGTTGGCCAGGCTGGACTTTGGAGTCCTTTGAACTGTTATCAGGAAAGTTAGGGTTATTGCAATATCATATGAGGAAATGATGTTTCCTTGTCCTGTTCACCACTGAGAAGTGAAGTGACTGGGTGCCTTGTTGAGTACAAGAAGCCAAGCAGAGAGAATGAGGTGGGTGCCGCTTCTATGCAGAGGCTGTCAGGAGCAGAGGGGTCCTTACAGGCCTCCTCATGGCAGGCTTTGGAGGGGCTGAGGAGAAAAGCACAAATAGGATCAAAAAGATCAAGCTCCAGGGTAGGGAAGCCTGAGGGGTAAGGCTCAGAGCCTGAGGCCAGAAAGAGTTGAGATGATGCAGGGACCAGGAGCCATCTTTGAGAGAGATGCTGGACATCTGCAGGTGGGGCAGGGGGCAGGATCCATCTGCGAGGACAAAAAGCCAGCTCTGTATCTCCCTCTGGGGAGCTTCTGTCAATTCTGCTTCTGTTGGCTTCCATGGGAAGCATTTGCAAGCGGGTTCTTCATTCCACCCTGATGCAGAGCCACTGTAGGCTTATAGTCATTGACCAGAAATAGCCAGGGAAACAGTTTCCTTTCCTGTCCTGCATGAGCACAGCCCCTTGGTCCAAGGAACCCTGAGTGAACTGCAAGCAGCAGCCGGAAGGACAGGGTGGGCTCCTGGCCAAGGGGTGGATTGTAGCCTGGAAAGACTTGAATGATTCTACTCCAGAGCATCCATATTTGTGCAGTGTGGCAATGTGTCCCGGGAGCTTAGAAGAATGGGGTCAGGTTCAGTCTGAGGGCATAGAATGGAGGCTGGAGCCTGTGATTCTCCTGCTTGTGCCTTCTGAGGTTATTGGTGTCCCTTCTATTGGTTGGGTGACCCAGGTGCCCAGCCTTCTCCCTGGTTATTTTCCGAGACTACCACTTGCAGCAGGTGAGGACCAGATTCTGTAGCAAGGTGCCAGGCTGGGCTCTGCTCTTTCTTTCTTCCACCTCATTTTCCAATTAAAGCCTGACTCTTTGGTGTAGAGATACCTCATCCCTGTTTCCAACTAGACCATGTAGTCTCCTACTGATGGGCAAATTGAATTAACTGGTTTAGTGGGGACTAGTTTTTGTATTACCTCTTCAGTTATCCAAAAGCATAATGCCTTACACTTATTAAAACTCACTCCTTTCCACTGGGTTCTTAGGAGAGACTCTAACGGTGGGAATTCAGGTCCTGTTGAGAATGGATGGCAGGGACATGTTTTGGTCCAGGATGCTTAGGCCCCACCCTATTATCCCTAGTAGGTAGAACTATATTCCCTTGCTGTGTCAAGGTTTGCTCTTAATCTAAGATGCTGCAAGGGGAGGACAGTAACCCAGGGTCCTCTGGCTTGGGATTTACGTCTAGCTGACAGTGGAAAAACAGGCCTGGCCCAGGTTCACTGTGGTCTGTCCTTCAAATCCACTCATAAGTGGGCATTTCTGCTCCAGGGGTATTTACTCTTCAAAAAAGGCCTCCTAGCACAGATGAATCTCCTGTTGGTAGAATATTTATTAGGTGGGGATGGTGAAAGAGATGGCGGTAGGATTTCGGAGCAAAGAAAACATTTCTTCTCAGATCTTGATGACTTTGAGCTGCAGTGGGCTCCTTCATGGCTGCCAGAAGCATGAGGCATGTTGCTTCTGGAAGAGCACAGATTCCCAACCTGAGCCATCCTAGACTCCCAGCAGCCGTGGGATTCTGCACTGGCACATCTTGGTATAGTCTATTTTATAACAGTTTCTGAATTTGGATTTTAAAAAAAGAGAACAATAACGAAAAATCTTGCTCCTTCCTCAGTGGTGTGGTGCTAACGGGGCTTGAATGTGTATGGCGTGGTTTGCCCTGAGGGGTTCAGCAATTTTCTGCTGTATTCTCAGACTCTCGAGGGGAAGGATTCAATGGTCGAGGAGTGGTGCTCTCATTTGAATGCTGCAGGGATGAAACGCAGCAGATATGTGACCCTGTGGGGTCACGCTCCCAATCGGAGCAGAGCCTGGGCCAGAACCAGGTCTCTGGAACCTGCAATGTTCCTTTTCTCATCACTTCACAACTCTGACAGGAGGCTGCCCGGAGCCCAGCTTTGTGAACTTTTCCAGCGCGGTCCTGCTGCCAGAGATTTAAGGGAGCTGAGTTTGAATATCAAGCCATATCTTAGGGGTTTCCAGGCATTTTTTGAAATGAGATGTGTCTAGGATCCCTTTGAAAAAGAAGTACTCAAAAGAATTGTCATATTAATGCAGCTACATGTCAAGCAATGAAAGGGTCTCCACATTTTCAAATACCTGAGTACCTGCTTTTTCTGGTTTGGGGATAGAAATGGAAGACTAACTTTTGTCAGACAGTAACACCTAATCAATTCTGATGAGCTAAGTAAATCAGGGCACAGGCATACACTGCAATACTAGGCAGCCACTAAAATGATGCTGTAGAATATTTAATGATATGGGGAAAAGTTCATGCTTTATTAAGTATAAAAAGCAGGTTACAAAGGAGTAGGTGCAGAATTATCCTATTGTAATTTTTTCAAAAGTGTAGAAAAAGAATGACAAGGCAGACATCAAATGTTAACCGTGAGTCTTCCTGGAGTTGGGTTTGCAGATGATTCTTATTTCTTCTTATTTCTATATATTTGTTATTTTTAGTATGCATGTGATATTTCCCGAATAATAGGGAGAAAAGGCAATAAAAGTGCGTGCATGTTAAGATTAAACTTGAGAAAAAGAGGAAAGGAGTAGATCCTTTGAACTTATTTGAAAGTATGTTGGACAAATTACTTATGCTTACGGATTCAGCAGAGTGGGAATAACATTATCTGTTCTACAGGCTTGTAGTCATTATCAAATGAGAACATTCTTTGTAGAGAATCTCAGACATCAGTGTTTTTTAATACTCTCCAGGTGGTTTCAGTATACAGCCAGGATTGAAAACCAACCATTAAGCATGAGGCTCCGGAATAGAGAAGAATTTGGAGTCACCCACCTCTCCACCTGACTCCCCCCAAAAAAGCTTTTAGGGCGGTGCTTAGCACACAGTAAGTGCATAGAAAATAGTCAGCCATCTTTTTCTGAAATCAGTGTTTTTCTTCTGGTTACAATAAAGCCATAACATTCTGAAGCAAGTGGGAAAAAGAAATGACTTGAATTTGTCCCTTTTGGGTTAGCCATGTTTGTTAAACCAACACCAGACGCTCTGTCTTGTGGCCTGAGAGATTAGTACCCACTTTGAAACATGTACTTTTTACAGTGAAAACCACCTGGATTTCTAGACCAGGCTGTAGGAGGGTTGCTCTTAAATGGGAAGAGGGTTCCCTGAGACCTATCCTATCGCGAGGAGTGCCTGTGTTCGGGAACAGAGCCATCCTTCTGTGACCTTCTAATGAGCACCAGATTGATTGTAAAGCTGTGTCTTACCTGCATCTGGGGCAGGCAGCTTTTTGTCATGTTCAGTGTCACAGCCTTCCATTTCCTGGGTTGCTTTTGCAGTATTTCATGGACATGACTCAGTAGAAAATAGCCAGTAAATGTTTGCTGAATTATTAATTCACTAATAAACCCATTAAACTCTTGCTGCTTTGCAGTGGCTAATGATGAAGGCCTGTCCTCCATGGGAACTGTCATTCTCAGACACAGGTTCCCGCTGCTGTGGAGTGAAGCAAGGCATGGATGGGGCAAATGCTGATGAGTTGTGGGATGACACAGCTATAGATTTTTGTGCAAATTCTCCTTTTCGTCACAGAAAAAAAGCTCTGTGGAGGCCAGCTCGTCAAATATGTTACTGTTCTGATGATTAATGATTCTGGCGTGTTGATACACCCTATTTTCTTCAAAACAATTATTTCATCTCTAATCTCCCCCTGGGGAATTGCTTCTTATGGTTAATAAATCAGTAGACAATATAAAATTCTTAAATGAAGATGACACCAGCGTGGTTCCACCTGGGTGCTGTTATGCTGTGGTGTTTATAATTGCAGCGAGGTTTGCTTGCTTTTTTTGTGAGCTGAGAACAGGCTTGGTATCATTCGTTTAAATGGGAGGGGTGAGGCTAATATTTCTAAAGCTGTATTCAGCACTTTATATACACTTTCTCATTTAATCCTTATAAGAATCCTTTTAAGGAAGGGAATATCATCTCTATTGCACAGAATTGGCTCAGAGAGGTTCAGTAACTTGCCTGAGGCACACAGCTAGTGAGTGGTACAACCTGAAACACAGGACCCTGGCTCCAAAGGCTATGCTCTTTCCAGGCTTTTGTGCCTCTGGGGTTCTTGTGCAGGCATTTTCATGTGAGGGTTCCTTGATGACTTGATTAGTGACTTCTCTGTGTAAGCAGGGATGTTAAACAAGAACCGTTGACAGAATGCTTTTGATGTGCGAGCCCCTCTAGTGAAGGCTGGACCTGTGAATGGTGGTGAGGCCCCCCTGTCAGAGCTTCCAGAGGAGATGTTTGATTTGGTTCCTAGGAGGGAGCTGAGGGGGCCAGTGGAGAAGTAGTTGGTGAGTACAAAGTCCTCAAGACCAGTCTGGGCCAGCAGGAGGGCCCGCAGAGGGGTACGTGGTGCCTGTTACCCTGAGCAGGAATTCTAATGACTCTTGTCTTCCTTTCTCATCTCTCACACTGTCTCCCTGTGGGTGCCCTGCTTCCCCTCTCCTCCTGCCAGGAACAAGGGTGGAAAGCCAACTCCATTAGGAGTCTCGGAATTATGCAGAAGAGACAGACGGATGTATTGAAATCAGTGATCCTTCACTTCTTCCTGAAGATTGATCTCCTTTCAGATGATATTTTTCCTCAAAATAGAATTGACTTTTTTTGTGTTCTGATTTAAATGCAGTTCCTACTTACTACCAAAGAATCAAAACTTCAGAAAAGCAAAAACGAACCTGTACTCTCCTCACCTGAAGATAACCACAGTCAAAATTTCATGTAGATTTCTGCAGTCATTCTTTCTTTCAATGTACGTCTACCTCTTGCTGCCTGTCCTTTTCTGAGTGTAATACTATTTCACAGTCTTCCAGTTTTGTTAACCCTAAGACCTCAGTTGTCTTTATACGTCAGTCCATTTAGGTACGTATCGTTGTTTCTAATGGCTGCCAAGCACTCTGCTGAATGGTTGTGTAAAGATTCTTCTTTAGACGGTATATTGGTCAAGGTCCAGTCAGGAAGACAGAAACCACCTGAGGTGTTTTCAATGGAGAAAGTTTAAACAGAGAGTTGGTTACACAGGAGATGAAAGAGCTGAGCAGAGCAGGGAATTGTTCCGCTCCTGGGCTGGGGCACGCTGGAGGAGGTGGCGGTACCAGAGGGCAGGAGCCACGACCCTCTCGCAGGAGCCAGGACCGTGATGAGGGCTGCCCCACCCGAGCTGGAACCACAGGTCAGCTGTCCACACATGTTGGTCATGGAGGAGACAGGGTTAGGACTGACATGGCAATGGACGCAGGGGGAGGTGGGGAGAAACACCCTGGCTTCTCCCTGTTCCGTGCCCTCCACCATTCCCCCGTGCCTCCCACTGGACAAAACGGCCTTGCTGCAGCCCGAGGTCAGAGGAGTTGAGAAATGTCTTTCCCTCTGATACAGAAGTGTTCTGAGATCAAATAGGCAAATGACTGGCACAGAGGGGAATTGGGCAGCTTAGTCCAGAGGTTTTTTGTGTGTCGGAAAGCACTTGGTAGAGTTGATCAACACGATTGTGTGTCCTGCACTGGTGAAAGTCCACTTGGGAATACAAAGAACTGTAGGCCATTACCCTGCTCTCTAGTCAAGTTCAGCAGGGGGAGAATAGGAAGGCTAACAGCTGCTGTTTGTTGAGCATTTACTAACCGCCAGGCACTGTGCTCAGCGCTGTGTGTATTATCATTTTAATCTTCATGGCTCATAGAACCTCATTCCATTTCTTCTTAACACCTATCTCATTTTGTCATTATATAGATGCATCCCTCATTTAGTGCAGGATGTGCTCCGTCAGAGGCAAGAGCTCACCGAGTCGGCACTCTGCATGGTCGTGTGACCTGCGCCCCTGCGGCACTGTGTTCTAGTCTTCAGATGCCGGCAGTCGGTCACCCATCAGTGCCGACTACCCCAGGTCGTGTCAGACGTCCATCTGCACTTACTCCACTCCCCGTGTCTGAGAGTTGTGGGCTAGTTCATCCAGGGTGCAGCGATTTTATGATGTCCTCTCTGAGTCACCAAGGTGGTCCCCAATCCTGAAGGGTCTGCTCATCTTTGCTCCCTGTGTCCTGGGAGTTTTCTTCTGTGCAGCTTGCATTTTATCATCATGTCCCAGATTCTTCCTTGGCTACACACCTTTTGTCAACCATTATGGGTGTTACCCGCAATGAGTAGACTGTTGACCAGAACGTACGCTCCATGGTGGAAAAAGAGGCTGTAGCAGAGTAAACACATGCTGGAGAGTGGAATCAACTCAAGATCGTGGGGCAGAGCACTCGCTGGCCAAGAGGTATAGCTGCACAGAATGGGCTTGTGTTCCCTGGCTGGGAACATAAGTAGCTCCTGGAGAAAAATAGGCATGTTCAAACCGTAAAACCGTTGTGGCTCGTGTGAATGTATGCTTTTGGTTGTTAGAAAAAGATTTCAGAGGCAGTGGTTAAGTGGATGGGCTCTGGCATCAACCAAGGCCTGCTTCCACTCCAGTCCATATGCCCCGTGACAACGAGGATTGTGTCCTCGTGTCTGCTTTTGCTCATGATTGTATCTAGCTCCTAGGATAGTACCTGGAAATGCAACAGTTATTTGCTTGGGACTGAATATATAAACTGCCATATAAACTATCCCCATTTTACAGCCAAGAGAATTGAGGCTCAAAGAGGTTAGATAAACAACCACTAAGTGATAGAGTTGGGTAAGGTTGGGGTCTGTCTTGACAGATGAGTGGTCCTGCGTGAGGATTGTGTGTGTGTACAATGCATTCCAGGACCACTCAGTTTTCCAGAGAGTAAACACAGAGATCCACAGTAATGCAAGCATGGGTGGACTAGGGTTTGTGGGGCCTGAAGCTTATACAGTGCAGGGGGTCCTCTTTATGGAAAAAAACCCCACAAAATTATACATATTAATTTAGGAGTAAAATTATTTGTTGTTACTCTGAGAAAATAAGTCATCACAAAATTGCAAATTTTAAAAAGCTGACACAAGTTACAGACACACCTCAGTCCAGAAAATAACAGATTTATGTTGTAAATTAACTGCCTGACACACCTCTATAATGCATTTTCCCCTGTATGTTTTTTGCTGTGTACTCTTTGGTTGTCTCTTTATATGACATTAATTTTGTAGTATTTTCTATGGAGAGATTAGGAAGGTAATTGAGTCTTTCCTCTAGCATGGCTGGTGAAATTTGTTTTTTATTTTTGATGATTGGGTGCACAAAGCATACACAGTGAGTACACACACAGATGTACTCGCTGTTTGTAACATTGTACCCTTCAAGCACAGGGATTCTAATTAATTCTATGCCGTGTGATTCCCACCAAGAAATAAAGGAACAAAGTTTGAGCGTTTATAATTGCGCGTGCTGCATTGTCAAGGATGTTCCTGCTGGGAGAGAACTTCCATTTCCAACAGGCATTCACAAGCGCTGTTTTGCGCCTTGGATGATGGGAGGATTGTTCCACAGCCTAGAGTCTGTCTCCATATGTTTAGACCTTGCTTATTCTTCACTCACACACTTCTGGTGCTGGGCACTGTAGGACATATTCCTTCTATCTTGATGTGACTTCTGGCCCTGTTCTTGTGTGTTACTATGACACCGAGTGAATGGGAACATCCCTGAAAGCCATTCCCATACCATGATGGCTGGCAATAATTTTACCTGTATGTAGAAGTGCTCACAAACTGCATAACCCATCCCACTGAATCTTCCTTGCATATGTCTCCACCAAATTCCTCTTAGCTGGATTCCAGTGCTAGCTAGAGCAAGGTGGAATATGACAGAGTGGGGGATGTGGCATGGAAGGAGACAGAGGTCTTAACTGATCATGGTCAAAAGATTTTACTTTTGCACATTTTATGCAAACACATACCCATGTGAGCATGTTCCTAGGCCTGTCCCGAGGTCTTGGAAGGAGCATCCGCTAAGAGGGGCCCTGAGGCTTACTACCTTCATGGCATGCCTGCCTTGAGCCCAGGAGAACTCTGGGTCCCTTGGGCTGCCTTGGCTGAAGAATTTCCATGGAGGAACTGGATTTGAGCTGGATGTGAAGGCGATCAGACTGGGAGCAGCCTATAGGGAGGAGCCGTGTATTTATAGTGAAGGTCATAATTAAGCGGTCAGTAAGCAGCTAGACAATGAGGTGGAGCAGTGTAGATGATGGAAATGGCCATCCTGAAACCTCTCCATGTTACTGATAAGAGTCCACAGAGCTGCTGATGTTTATTGAGCACTTCCTGTGGCAGGTTCTGTGCTAGGAGCTTCCCCAGCCCTATCTCAGTGAATCTCCCCGTTAGGTGTTGAATTGTGGCCTCCAGAAAGAAAAGTTGAAGTCCCAACCCCTGGTCATCTATGAGTGTAACCTGCTTCTGAAATAGTGTTTTTGCAGAAATAATCAGATTAAGATGAGGTCTTTAGAGTGGACCTGAATCCAAAGTGACTGATGTCCTTATAAGAAAAGAGACGCAAAGATACAGATACACGGGGGAGAATGCTGTGTGACGACAGAGGCACAGATGGAAGTGCTGCAGCTGCAGGCCAAAGAATGCCAGGGATTTCTGGCCACCACCAGAAGAGGCGAGGAAGGGTACTCCTCTACAAGGGTCAGGAGGAGCGTGGCCCTGCCGACACCTTGATTTTGGACTTTGAGCCTCCAAAACTGTAGGACAAGAAGTTTCTGTTGTTTTAAGCCACTTGGTTTGTGATACTGTGTTACAGCAGCCCTAGGAAACTAAAACACTCCCCAATATGAGGTAGATAAAATGTTAGTCCCCACTGGCAGGTGAGGAAGCTGAGGCACAGAAAGGTTAAGTCACTTGTTGAGATCACACGGCCAGTCAGGGTAGAGCCTGGTCAGCGTCTCTCCCCTCCTCCCTGGGGAGAGGCTGTCTTGGTGGTATTCGTGCAGCAAATGGATCCCTGGCCCAGAGCCACACATGGACTTGGCTCCTGGGTGGTCCAAGGCAACCTGCCTGCTTGACATCAGGGTGGGAGCCGCTTCCTTCATCAGCCCTGCCGGGTCCCCCTGGCACAGACCTTACCACAGTGCCTTCTGGGACATTCATAATTTCCTGCCACTCTAAAAAGCCTATTTCTGACTATCCCACACATCCTGCAGTTCTTGTCCGCCAGCCCTGCACGACTGGGCTCACCTCTCCCTAGGCACACTTAAAACTGCTGAACCTGGCAAAGCACGAGCCTTCCCTCTTAGAGCATCGGGGAGGCTGTGGGGCCAGCGTGCGGGGAGCCTGAGATGAAGGGCGGCTGCAACAGGGCTGGTGTGCAGCTGTTAACAAGGGCTTGTTGGCCGACCTGCAGTGTGCCGGGGACTGTGTGGGGGGTGAGGTGCTGTGGGAGCTGCAGAGATAAACAGAACATTATGCCTTTCCTACCTTTGTTGTTAGGTGTGGATTCAAGCCTTTGAACATCAAAATCCAGATTCTCATGGGTAAAAATATTTCAATAATTTTTTGATTTTCAGTAATGCTGTCTTTTCCATTTTCAGTTGGTAAAGATTTTTCATGTTGTAACTTTAATTTTTTTGTCTCTTTGCTTGAAATTCCTGTCTCCTGATCCAGTAACAGTATTTTCAACCATCAATATTTATTGAGCACCTACCTTGTACCAGCCCTGTACTTGTTGAGGACTCTGAAAATAGAGTGATGAAAGTGACCGGAATAATCCTACCTTATAAGCCCCCTTTTTTATGTGCCAGGGTGGGGTGACAGGTGGGAAAAAAGAGAGGCACTCTTGAGTTCCCTAATCTTGAGTCATGAACTCCTAATGCATCTGAGAGTTTATGGACATGGCAGAGGGTGTACCAGACTCCTGAAACTCTTGTTAATGCATGTGTGTGGAATGTGCTTTTTTCCTGGGAGAGAACGTATAGTTTAACTAGACTTTCAGTGGAATATAAAATGAATTTAAAGGAACCTCAAGGTTAACTCCTTTTGTCAAGTGAGGGAATCTTCTACAATATGCATGCCCTCCCACAACTTATCTGTTTAAAACTTTTAAAAATCTAACTTGATTTTTCTTTCTGCCTTTCCATCCTGATTCTAAAATGTTGTATTTCCATGAAGTAGGGCTAGCCTGAATTTCTGTGAGTCTATTTATAGCTCCTGCAGTATTACCCAGTAGTAAGTTGAGGCCGTTTATAAGGTGCCTCTTCAAGAGCCAGTTCAATTTTATAAAGGTTGAAAGCACATTGTTTTAGAAACATCGTGACCCTCAGCATTGTGGGCCACCAAGAGTGTGCTTGTGGATGTCAGTCACCGTACTTACAGCTCTTGCCATCCTCCCAGTGTTAAAATTCTTCACCTATGACTCTGAAGCAGTACCGTTTAGGGAAAATTTGTGAATCTAGAGTTGTCAAAATACAGAATTGAAATCAGACTGATTTCCTCTGCTCTCTAGATTGTCTCCACATATGTACAGGAGATTGTGTAAGGCACAGATCATCTTGCCAACATTAGTTTAGTAAACTGTGTGATTCTTCTCCCTTCTGTGCCCTGAGCAATCCTTGTCAAAAATGAGAGCACACTTAAAGCAATAATGACAAAATGCTTAATGACTGTGTTTCTGACAGCTCCTAGTGGTCTCAACCAGACTTCATACCCAAGAAAAAGGAGATGAGGAGATATTGCTTAGGATTTACTGTTGTTCCAGAGTAGACCAGGGGAACTGATGGTGGAGGTAGAAGGGAGGTTTGTGTGCAGCTATTCCTGTTTCTAAAGGAGCTCACAACTGATACTGGCAGAGACTCTTACTACCGACAGTCCTGCCCCAAATAGTCTCCCTTGTGACTGCCCTAGGTGCACATAGTAGGATTATTATGGGTGCCTCTTAGTTTGCAAATTGCTTCTTTGAGTAACAGCAATTACTAATGGGACAGCCATGGCAGCTTTAGGATCTGCTCTTTGATCAGGCATCCAAGAGCACAGCCTGAGAATGTGAATAGAGCAGAGCCGTTCCCCTTTTTGGGGGTGGGGGTGGGGTGAATCCCTGTGTAGGCCCTGAACATCTCAGGTGGGGGTTCCCAAGGCAGTAAGAGAATCCAGAAGAGGCATGGATAAAGAGACCCAAGGGATCGGACAAGGGGCTGGAAATTTCTCAAGGTGTGTCTCATTTCTTCCCTGTTTTGCTGAGTATGAGCCTTCTCCTTTATCAAGACCTCACAGACTAGACTCCTAAAGAAGCCTCTTCTCTCTGAAGAGCAAACTCATTGGCTTAGGTGTGATAGGAGAGCTAGAAGGGTCCTTGAGAGAAGGGAACAGCACTTGGTAAGGTTTGTGTTTATGGGTTTTTTGCTCAAGGGCACTCCAGTTACTGCAGCATGAGGTGGTTAGAAGTCAGGCCAAAAGCTGTCCTGTTGCTGAGTTGAGGAGTTAGAGGACAGAGTTCGGAGCTGCCAGAACAGCGGGAAAGTGAGGGAGGAAATTTCAGAAAGGTAAGAACCACAGAGGGGAGAGTATGAAAATCATTGTAACTTTGCCCAAACATTGCCTGACCTCTGAGCTCATGTGCATGGGGTGGACTCCAGGGTTCCCAGCAGAAAGCAATAGCTGAAAGGTCAAAGAAACTGGTAAGTTTTAGATGTTACCCATTACAGGGGAAACTGATTTTGGAGTTTGAGTCCAGCCAAATTAACTGCCTGCTAGAACAAAAAAAGTCTTCAAAAAAAAAAAAGATGGAAGAATGTAGACCCTCTATAATGTATCTTACACAATATCCACTATAAAACAAAAATTATTTGGGGCTGGCCTGGTGGTGTAGTGGTTAAGTTTGCACACTCTTCTTTGGCAGCCCGGGGTTCACAGGTTCAGATCCTGGGTGCAGACCTATGCACTGCTCATCAAGCCATGACGTGGTGGCATCCCACGTGCAAAAATAGAGGAAGATTGGCACAGATGTTAGCTCAGGGACAATCTTCTTCAAGCAAAAAGAGGAAGACTGGCAACAGATGTTCGTTCAGGGCCAGTCTTCCTCACCAAAAAAAATAAAAAAGTATTGGAAGAAACAGGGATGTATAAGCTATGGCTAAGACATAAAGCACTTAAACAAAACTGACCCTGAGATGATCCAGATGTTGGAATTAGATAAATACTTTAAATCAAACATAAATATTTTCAAGTACTTAAAGGGCAAGGCAGTGTTAGTGACTGAACAGATTGAGGAATCTAAGCAGAGAAATGAAAACTATTTAAAAAGTGAAAATTCTAGCACTGAAACACAGTATCTGAAACAAAAAGTTTATTAGATGGAGTTAACAGCAGATTGGAAATGGCAGAAGAAAGAGCCACTGAACCTAAAATTAGATCAATAAAAAACTTATCCAATCTGAAAAACAGAAAAAAAAATGAACAGAGCATCAGGGACCAGTGGAACAATATAAAGTGGTCTAAAATTTATGTAATCGAAGTCTCAGAAGGAGAGGAGAGAGAGAATAGGACAGAGAAAATATTTGAAGAAATGATGGCCTAACATTTCCTAAAATTGGTAGGAAAAAAATCAACTTAGAGATACCCCAATTCAACAAACCCAAAGCAGGATAAAAGCAAACAAAGTTGCCCTTCGGCACGTTATAGTCAATGTTAAAAACCAAAGAAAGAGAAACCTTGAAAGCAGCCAGAGGGGAGAAATGACACATTACATATGGTGAGAATAATGATACAAAAAAACTGACTCCTGGTTAGAAATGATGAAGACCAGATGACAATGAAACAACAGTTAAATTACTAAAAGAACACTAAAGATATCTGTAAACTCTTAAATCTATATGCAACAAAAATATCTACCAGAGATGAAAATGAAATTTCACATAAGTAAAAGCAGAAAATTTGCCACCAGGAATTTGGTAAAGAAAGTTCTTGGAGCTGAAGGGAAGTGACACCAGATGACAACATGAATCTACAGGAATGAATGATAAATATATTTTATAGGACTGTTTATGTATATGTTTTTTGATTTATTTAAAAGATGTACGGCTATTTAAAACAAAAAGTAAACCACTGTATTTGGATTATAATGAATGTAGATTACATATAAATATATATATATACATATATTCATATATATGAACATCTACAATAGCTCATAGGAACAGAAAGAGGGAGGGAGTAAATGGAATTATTGTGTCTTACATTAAGTGGTACAATATGAACTAGACTGTTAGAAGTTAATGATATGTGTTGTAACCACTATATCAATCACCAAAAAAAGTAAAGCAAAAGAAATAGTCAAAATAGCCAGTAGAATTAAAATGGTACACTAAAAAATTCAGTTAACTCGAAAGAAAGAAAGAAAGGGGGATGAGAGTAGTAGAGAACAGATGGGACAGAGAATGCAGATAGGAAAATGTGAGACCTGAGCCCAACCATGTCAGTTATTACATTAAATATAAATAAACATTCATATAAAAGGGAGAGATTTTCAGACCGGATAGAAAGGGAAGACAGCTAAATGCTTTATACAAGAGGCCCACTTTAAATTTAGAGGGATGGATAGGTTAAAAGTAAAAGCGTGGAGAAAGGTATACCATGCAAAAAGATAAGAAAGCTGGAGTGACAATCAGACAAAGTAGACCTCAAGATAAGGAGTTTTACCTGAGATAAAGAGAGACATTTCATAACAGTAAAAGAGCCAATTCACCCAGAAGACCTAACAATCGTGAATGTGTGTGTGCCTAATAACGTAGCTTCAACATGGTTGAACAAAAAGAGACAACTAAAGGGAGAAATAGATTTTTCATCATTTCTGGAAATCTCAACAGTGCTCTCTCAGTAATTCATGGAACATCAGACAAAAAAAATCAGTACAGAAGAACTGAAAAACACTATCAGCCATCTTGATCTAATTGATTTTTATGGAACACTCCACCCGACAGAGAATATACTTATTTTTCAGGTGCACGTGGAATGTTTGCCAAGAAAGACCATCCTGTGTCATAAAATAAGACTCAAATTTCAAAGAATTGAAATCTTAGAGTTTGTTCTCCGACCACAATGAGATTGAATTAGAAATCAATATCAACAAAATCCCTAATAAATAGAAATTAAATCATGCTGTGTCTACAGTCCCCACAGGAGCTCTGGGAAGGCCCCATTCTGGTGTCTGAAGCAGAAGGACACCCTGCACTCGGGGTGGGGGTGGGGGGGTGTGGTCAGCCCACCATAATGAGAGGAGGCGGCAGTGACATTCGCCAAGTCTCACTACACACATAGCGCTCTGTTAAAAAGTACCTTAGAGGCACCGACTCATGTAGTCCTCACACAGCTCTCCCTGTTTGAGAACTGAGGCTTCAGTGGCTTGCCCAAAGTTTCCTGGCTAGTGGGTGGGAGAGCTGAGGTTGGGGTCAGGTCTGTCTGACCCCAGAGGCCTTTCTCTGGCCCACAATCAAATATGGTCTCTTAATCATATTTGTGTAGTTGCATTTCCTTTCCTGATGAGACTTTGGACTATGGTCTTTTCTGATGAAAATTTGTCTATTGTCTACTCTTACAGCTTATAGCTGTACTTTTTCTATTTCATGTCACTTTGCTGTTTTGATTAAAATTAAGTAGGCACAGAGGTCCTCCTTTTGCACCTCGGTTGAAGGCGCCTGCTGACCTCCCTAGATCCAGGTGAGATAACTTCTGCTGCGTATGTGTGTGTGTGTACACACATGTATATATAGATGTGTGTGTGTATATGCATGCACACACGTCTGTATGTGTGCAGATATATATAATACATTATACAAATGATATACAACTATACATATTATATGTATTCTTATCTGTTCTTTTGTCTTTTTTGAGGTTCACCCAGGCTAAAATTCTTTAAGCAAATGTATTAAGGTTCACTGGGGTTAGCTCTGCCACTCACCCTTTTGCTAGAGGGCTCAGATGACCTCGCGTCAGGAAGCCCGCTGTGGAGGTCTGTGCTGTTCGTCGAATCCCAGGTTCCCTGTCCTTCCCGTATGAGCCTCTGTCCAGATGCTGCATGGTGTCGAGTGCACCTTTTAGCCTGTCTCCCTGGGATGATGAATTGTACTAGTGGAGCCTTAGGACACCTCCAATGGCCCCTCCAGAGGAGAACCCTAACCTGGGATTTATCTGTGCTTGTCACAGGTGAGTGCTGTTTACTTAAGAGGCCTGCGTTAATGTCAGGGCAGTGGGAAAGCCTTTCCATTCACTGTGCAGCTCTTGTCCAACAGTAATGTTCCTGGGCGGAGCTGGGAGGACCATTTCCCAGCCCGGGTGCTCCTGCAGTTCCTATGCAGTCAGCCGTGCCACACTTTGTAGCTGCCCATCACTCCTTCTCTATTGCCTGGACACCCTTCCTTGCTGCTTTGCTCATAACTCTCATACGTAGAGATTATGTCCTTTAGCTCAGCATAGGTCCTGAGTGTGAGTCCCAGCTCCCCCTCTGTCTCCCTCCATCACTTGTGACATTTGAGAAGTCATGTTTCCTTTCTGTGCTTTAGTTTCCTCATCTTCTTCATGGGAATAATAATAAAACTCTACTGAGTTGTTCAGAAGATTCAGTAGGTGATATGAAGTGATACTCCATGTGCATTTATTGCCTTATATGTGATGTAACTCTGCTGATCCTTGATGGATAGAAATCAAAGACTGCATCCAACTTTTTTTTTTTTCAGTACAAAAGCATTGTCTAAGCACGCTTGGCCAGTGAAGTTGAGTGTACCCCCAACTTACTAATGTCCGTGTTATAAACAATGTTTGTAGTTGGCCTCTATTGGGGGGAAAAACATGTAGCTACTTCAGCAAGTACTGAGACCTTTAATTCTTAGCCTCTGATACAATTATAAAATTGTCGGAAATGATGGAGTTATATTTTTTAAATGAAAGAAGTTGAGTATGATTCATTGGGTCCCCGTGGTTGAGCTCCTTGGATCCAGCAGGTTTGATGAAATATAGACATGGCCATCTCTGTTTTGAGGGGATGTTAGCTCTGTGCTGTTGTTAGGGGAGCTCAGAGCAGGAAGGGTGGAGAGTAGGGACAGATAGAAGGTAAGACTTCATGGAGGTGGTGACATGAGGGCAACACAGTGGCAACTGAATAGGAGTATGTGAAGAATATTGCTTGATTTATGACTGCAAGGGACACAGATGTAGAATATTGAGGAATTACAGAAAAGTGTGATGCTCAAAATGGTAACACCTATATTGCAACCATGCAGGTCAACTTCTGTTGTCTATCTGTGTATTTGTTCAGAGTGTTTCCTGAGTGCTTCCTATGGGCCAGGTGCTGGGATTCATCAGTGAACAAGACAGAATTCCCGTCCTCATGCAACTTCTACCCCAACTGGAGCAGAGGAAGACAGATAATAAACACGTGATAAATACTACAGAGGGAAATAAAGAGAGAGAGTCAGTGCTAAGAGCAGTGGCCGGTAGGGGTAGAAACAGGAATTAAAAAAATGGTTAGTGAAGGAAGGACTCACGTATAAGGGACAGTTGAGCAGAGATCTCAAGAAAGGGCCGTGTGAATCTCTGAAGAAAGCATTTCAGGCAACAAACAGCTGGCACGGGGGTCTGAGGCGGGAGAGGGCCTGCTGTGCTGCGGCCGCAGAGACCAGTGTGACTGGAGCAGCGTGAGCAGCGGGGAGGGCTGCCTAGGAGAGGGAGCAATGACAGCCAAGTCCTGCAGTGTGTGGTTGGCCCCTGGAACCTCTTCCTTTCTCTGTGTGAGGCTGTGCTTATTTATTTATGGAACTCTTCATAGGAATGCCAACTGATAGGTGGAAAATAATGAAAAATGTCAGGAGTTTAGGATAAGGGAGCAATAATTCCTTTGCCTCTTCTTTGTAATTTAAGTTGGCCTCATGGATGTGGAGGCAGCATGTTATAATGGAAAAGGCGTGGCGTTGGAATCATAGGACTTGTGTTGAAATCTTGACTGTCATATCCAGCCCTGTGACTTCAGACCCATCATTTAGTCTCTTTGAGCCTCAGTTTCCTCATCTATAAAACTTATCTAATAGAGTTTTTAAGAATAGTAGGTACTCAGACTGTGCCATTTTGCATATTTATATACACACACACACACACACACACATATATATATGAAATTGCTGAAAATTTGCCAAAGATGGAAAGGAATATGGTATAATCCAGTTAACTTCCAATTTCTTCTTAAATGCTTCTGTTCTGTGTGGAGCTGCATAGTTCAATAAATAAGCCAATAGACACATGTGGCTATTTAAGTTACATTAGTTGAAACAAAAAAAATTAAACATTCAATTCCTCAGTCATACTAGTTATATTTCGAGTGCTCACTGCCCACATGTGGCTACTGTATTGGGCAGCGCAGACTACAGAACATTTCCATCGTCACCAAAAGTTCGCCTGGACAGGGCTGCTTCAGAGCAAGTGACAAGCCCCTCCTTCTGCGCTCTGGTCCATGTGTGTGGTGAGGGTGTAATGCCTTTCTTTGTGGTGGCATTTCATAACGGTGTCTCTGGACCTCCAGGATCACAGTCACTTTGGGGAGGAAGTGGGGTGGGATTTCTAAGCCCTGTGACAGAGTTCCTGAATCAGAATTTCTGAGGGCAAATCCCAAGGATCTGCCTCTTAACCGTTTCCTCTGTGATTCCCGTGCCGGCTAGAGTTTGCTATCTGGGCTCTAAAGGGCACTGTCGGAATTAATTAAGGCACACTGCACATCCTAAGATGCTCTGATGAGACAGACTACAGAACTGCGGAATATCATCACTAATTGCCTATTGCTGTGGCGAATCAGTTCCCTTCCTCCTGGTCCACTTGAGATTAGACTAATTTGTCGGGCTCTGTTAACTCCCTGCAGACAGTATTTCACGTGTTCTAATAAAAGCTGTCTGTGTGTTATTTGCACTTTCAAAATATTCCTGAAATAAATGGCACTCTGTGTTGGTTTACTAGATTTATTTTAAAAAATAAGCCCAATACTCAATGGCCTATAGTATACATTGAAAAAAAAAATTCCGCACACCGACGACAGAATTGAATTAAACAACAGTGGCTACAGTTTTCTTACAGGAACGTGCCAGATGGACAGCGACCACCAGGGGATTACTAGACCAAGAAGATAAACAAGATTAAAATGGAATTATTTCTCATTCCAAATCAGGATTTTCCAGGGCGTTTGCAGCAATGACTCTGGGGAAAATAGAGCCTGCAAAGAGTTTACTGTCAGGGTGCCAGTTGTGTGTGTGTGCAGTGATAAATCAGTGGATTTATGGATTTAATTTCCTCTTATTGCTAACCCCCTCCCTATCTGAAGATATGAATTTAAAAGTTAAGGTGTGTAGCTACAGGTAGTAAAATACTGTTTTGTTGTTTCTCCCTGGCTGAGTTTTGTGTGGAATAAAAATCACAGGAACATCTCGTTAAAGATAGGTCGATTCGTTACGCTGTAGAGATTCATTTGTAGAAGACAAGCCTGGCTCCGTGTTCAGGTCTGCCACAGAAGGACGTCGTTCTGACAGCTGTTTGCTTTGGAGGATGAGGGGTGCCCCAGCTGTTTCAGATCACGTCTGTACCCATAGCTGCCCCAGCATTGTGGTCTAGCTCCTCGCCACCATTTTTTTTTGTTTTTGTTTTTTTTAACTATACCAGTGTGAGTGAGGAGCAGAGTTTTCTCATGAAACCATACTGCCTTCCTTTCCTGGAAGCTGAGCAGAGGTTTGGGGCGTTCAGCTTAGGATGGTTCCCATTTGAAACCCTCCTTACAGGTAATTCAGACTGCTTGGCTTCACCCCATCCGGTTTGCCGTCCCTTTCTTTTGGAAAGTGTCCCTATATCATGCCTTATTCAGAGACGTCTGCTGTGTTAGGACTTTAAGAGTTGCAAGCAAAGGAAGCCCGATTCAGACTAGCTTAAGTACAAAGCCAAGTTATGTTCCATGTAATTTGAAAGTCTAGCATTGGACTTCAGGCAGGGCTATATCCAGGGCTTGCTCTCACTTTCTTCTTATCTCCTGCTGTGGCTCATTTTGGCACATTGGCTTTATTCTCAGACATGCTTTTCCCATGTGACTGGAAAGATGTTCTCTGGCAGTTCCAAGCCAACCCTGCCTAATGGAGTCACGTGGAGAGAGAGCCCTCTCTCTCTGCATCTGTGTGCAAAACCAGGGAGCGCTCTTACTAACCTGTGGGGTCAAGCACCCATTCCTGAGTGAATCACTGTGGTGTGACAAGGAGTGAAAACTCACATTGGCCATACCTGAGTCATGTGGCCCTCTGTGTGGCTGGGGGATATGGTCAGCCAGGCCTGAACTGCAGGTAGCGTGTTCTCTCAGAAGAAGAGGGGGACCCTGGGGGAAGACAAAACAGATGTCTACTCCACCTCTCCAGGGGGGGCATCTTGGGGCCTCATTCCAGCTTCTGTGTGTGTAGGAATCCTTACACCTCAGCCCATCCCTCTCCCGGCTCCATTCTTCCCAGCTTGGGTTGGTGCTAGCCTGGGCCTATGCAGCAGCCACGCAGGCATGAACTTCCCCTCCCATACCCCACTTCAGTGGTGGTGGCCTCACTGGAGTTGCCATGGAAACACCATGCTGTCAGGGCTTATTCTGGTTTACGGGACTTGGGAAACGACTGACCTTTCAGGTGGGAGAGTTTTGGGTTCCGATCCTGCCTGTGCCCTTCCCTGGCTGTGTGAAGTTAAGTTTCCTGAGCCTCATGTTGTTCACCTCTCAAATAGGGATAATAATACTGGCTTCTTTATGGCTGTATTGTGAAAATTAAATCAAATCTGGCACAGAGAGAGTACTTAACCCATGGCCTGGCACACAGTAGGTGCTCTGTTAAGGTGGCTCTCCTGGCCTTCGTCTTCTCTCTGCTCGTTGGTGGCGGGGATGCCTTTGCTGAGGCAGAGGGCTGGATTTCTTGTTCTTCCTTAGATCTGCAGGTAGTTGAGGGAGGAGGCACAGCAGGTGGCGAAGTGTGTGGGTTCTCAGGCAAGAACACTGAGCTGAATCCACACTCAGTCTTTTGCTAGCTGTGTGACCTTGGATCAGCCACTTAACTCCTCTGTGCTTAGTTACCTCATTTGAAAAATGAAATGGGGACTTTTGAGGATTGCATGAGTTAATACATTTTAAGTGCTTAAAATAATACTGCCGCTTAGTGAGCGATTGCTGACTTTGTTATTTGTGTCGCTACAAGGTTTCCCTGTGCCTTTCTGGCTTCCCAGACTTGCCAAGGTTGAGACTAGGACAATGCCCCTCCCCATCCCTGACTGGGGGTGCCCATCCAGCGGTTTACCTAGTGTCAGGAAAACACAATCTGCCGTGTGAACATTTCCCAGGAGGTGCCTTTTTCTGGTTCAGAATATTTCTTTATTTCCAACAAAGCAATGACCCACTTAGATCCCATAAATACAGTAGAAGACACTATTTCTCTGTTTCACTCATTTCTTAAACTCTTGTATTGGAGTATAATATGCATGTGTACAAAGTGCACAAGTAGAATAGACTTGTCACCAAGTGAGCATAGCCATGTAACCAGCACCTAGATCGAGAATCAGAACGTCACTGGCACCCCAGCGCCTCACCCATCCCCCAGTCTTACTCCCGATGTCTTTCTGCTCCCTTCTTCCCAGAGGTTACCACTGTTTGAACTTCATTGTATGTTAGTTTTGCCCTTTTTTGACCTTTATGTAGATAACACCATACAGTTTATATTCTTCCGTGTCTGGCCTTTTTTGCTCAGTATTATGCATGTGGCGTCATCCCCGCTGAAGCAGTAGTTCAGCTGTTTTCCTTGCTGTCTAGTATTCCATTGTGTGAACAGACAACAATTTATCCATTTTGCTATTGGTGGATATTTGAGTTGTTTTAAGTGCAGGTTATTTGGAGTGTTGCTGCTTGTGAACGTTCTTGTGTACATCTCAGGGCATACTTCTTAGGGGTGGAGTTACTGGGTCATAGGGGTACATGGGGTTATCTTCAGTTCATACTGTCCAGTGGTTTCTGAAGTGGCTGTTCCACCTCAGTGCTACACTCCTGCCAGTAGGACAGGAGAGGCCGAGTTGCTCTATATCTTTTCTTGTAAAGTCACGCATTACTGAATGAAGGGGATATGTTGTGAGAAATGTGTTGTTAGGCAATTTCCTTTTTGTGTGAGCTTCATAGGATGTACTGTCATACACCTTGATGGAATAGCCTACTACACACCTAGGCTATACGGTACTGATCTTAAGGGACCACCCTTGTATATGCAATTTGTCATTGACTGAAATGTTGTTAAGCAGCTCATGACTATACTTGGTATGGTCAAAATTTAATATTTTAGCCCTTCTGGTATATTTTTTGCCCAGAGTTGTCCTATTTTGTGAAGTGCATGTTCAAATTTCTGGCCCTTTATTTTTAATTGGGTTGTCTTTTCCTTATTGATTTGTGTAAGTTCTTTATATATTCTGGATGCAAGCCATTTGTTGGTTTTAAATGATGCAAATATCTTCTCTCACTCTGTGGCTTGTTTTTCACTTTCTTTATGGTGTTTTTTGATGAGAAAGATGCTTTATGAGTTTTCTTCTTTGCATACTGTTTCCCTGACATATTTTAAAGAAATATCTAGGAAGATGTGGCTTGCTGCTCTTGTTCAGCAAAGTGGGCAGCTCTCTGCGGCTTTGTTCTGGCTTCAACCAGTACGTCTCCAGCGGGGAGACTTGTGGTCTTTCCTCCTGAATTGCTTTTTTTTTTTTTATGACAAAACAAAACCACCTTCCCTCACCTTTGCCTCTGGCTTATATGTTAGGGTTTTAAATTTTCTTCTTTTTTAAGTCTCTAAGTTGCTGACTCTTGGACCTGTTTTCAGACCATGGAGCCAGAAAACACTGTTTTTAAAGAAAAGCAACAGGCCAATCAAGCATCCCCTTAAAACTTTTCCCCCTAAAGTGGTCATATGATGGGCCACGTTGAAAATAAGAGGAATTAAAGGTTAAAGTACACATAAATGAGAATCATATATTAAACAGTAATACTATTTATGATGGCTACTTTTTATGAGCATTCATCAGTCCTTTTGCTAAGCACTTTACATGGATTACCTCATTTGGACTTTCTAAACTCTATGAAGTTGGCTCCATTAATAACCTCATTTTATAGACTGGAAAAGCAAGGTTTAGTACCTTTCCAAGGTCACACAGTAAATAAATGTTGGAGTCAGGATTCTAAGTGGACTCTGTTGGACTCCAAAGCTCAGTGCTCTGCCCAATTGCCCTACTGGCGAAGATGCATCCTTGCTCTTTGCAATTTGGATCAAGCCAATCAAACTGCATTTCAAGCTTCCTGCTATGAATAGTTCAGGTCTGATGAAAAATTGGTAGCTTCTTCTTCCCCCCTTCTCCATCTCAGAAATAAATCAATGTAGCTCACTGTCTCCTTAGTGCCTTTTAAGGCTGTTCTATTTCTCCTCATTCTAGAAGGCATCGCCCCTCATTCCCCTGGTGCAATAAGGAGGACCTGGAAGTTTTGAGTAAACTATGGTAGACTTTGGTGCTGAGCAACAACCTGGTCTAGAATTATGTATGTAAAAATCCTTGCGAGTCCAGATTTCCCTTTTAAATGTAAATTCATGTGCAAGCTTGGCAGGCAAATGACTGCCGGGTCTCAGGAACCTAGGAGAGGCCAGTGATTAGACTCTCTGGCTGCTTCCAGATCTTCTCTCCATTTATTGGTTGAAGACCTTTACTTTCCAGCCCACTGACAAAATCTTCACAGCTATGATGGTGGGAGTTGGCCCTGGTTGAGGGGCTAGGACCCCCATAGAGGAAGCATTGAGTAGGATGCAGCATGTTGCACTGGGCCTGCTACATTGTGGGCAGCTTATTGTCAAGACTTGGGACAAAGTCAGGGTTGGGTACATCTGAGGGTTCCCAAGTCTCTCAGACTCTTGGTTTATAGCTGGAAGGGAGTAACAGCTGCCATTACCTGTTCTTTCAAAATGTCAATAGCACGATGCCTTGGGCAGCGCAATTTACTAAAGTTGATTTAGAAGCTACCTCTACACTGTGGAGTTGTGTGCATGGAAGGAGAAAATCCTGCAGAAGCCACGGGCTGAGCCTGGCTCCCTCTTTCTGGATGAAGCACCTTCGGTGCTCTAGGGACCTTGACTGTGGTGAAGTTCAGTCTCTCTGCGACTCTTGTAGCTCAGTGACTTGTCATTCAGAGGTGACTCGCAATTTTTCTTCTTAACTAGAGGGTCTTGTCTCATTGTGCTTTCACTTGACTATTGATTACCTCTTGCAAAGGGACTTCTCTTCACATTTAACTTGAAAATAGTATTTTCTCAATTTTATGGCTTGTGACTTCCGCCCGCCCGTTGCTTCTCTCCCAGTGTAGGTACCGCCTACAGCATAAACAGCTGTTTTTTGGGTAATTTTCCACATCGCCTTTTGAACATTTAGCAGTAGCAAAGGGCTGTGGGAATGATTGCCCCAGCCTGATCCAGCCGCCCGTCGACATGACTACAATGGCGGCATAAGGATGGGCTGTTTAGGGAGTTTAGAGCTTGGTAATTGCTGAGAATAATTTACTTTCTCGTCTCACTAGTGTCTGTCTAGAGACAATTGCAGAAACTGTTAGGGTCATCTGAGAAAAATCTTGTCCTTGGAGTTGTAGATTAAAAAGTCAAGAAAACGCAGTTTCTTTCACTGGTGCACTAATTCCTAACACTTTAAGTTTTCGCCCACTGAGTTCTCCGGAAGACAATTATGAGTTGTATTTTTTTCACTTGGGAAGGCTGTGGGACAAGGACTCTCATGGGTCCTTAAGGACTCTTTCCCAGTGCGGTCCGGGGAAGTGTCACCAAGTGCTGAGGCAGGAGCAGGCCTCTGTGTTGTGGGGCCTCCTGCAGCACTTGGCTTAGCTAGCCTCCTGCAAGTTAGGACCAGAAAGTCTGAGCCTGGGAGGTGGGGCATGCGGCCCAGCACACATGGGCAGTCTCGGAGCTGGGCCCCTGGCCATCGTCTGCCAGGGAACTCTGGGAAGCAACAGTTTATGCCATGATAGCTGTGCAGGGCCCTTGTAGGTCCCCAGTTCCCACGTGATGGCCTTGGAGGCAGCGGTCAGGAGAACTATGGCGGAGGAGCCCTGGAAGAGCAGTCGCACTGGGTCTCACCCATTTTCCTTTCAGGTTAAGAGTCCATCTTTGTTAAGGATGGAACCTACACCATATAAACTTCAAGATGTTAGGGAAATTCTCCAGCTGCTCCTGTCTTCCTTTAATAAGCTCTTAGGTAGTAATCAGCAAGACAGTCACTAACACTTGTTGAAGTGAATAGTATTTGAGTAAATCTTCCTTTAAAATACCTATTTTCCACTGTTATCACCTTTCGGAATAATGTCCATTAGTTCACACTGTGTGAAACAGCGGTCTGTCTTTCTACTGACTCCAAAACTCCATCCTAAGACTTGGGGACAGGGTGGGCTTGGTCTTCCTCAATGACCGAGGCTTGTGCCCGGTTCTGTCGCTGCTTCTCTCCCCGCCCTCCCGCTCTGTGAGTCTACACACTGAACTCTACTTTGTTCCCCTTTGCTTTTCCAGGCTGCAGGCTCCCCTGGCTTTTGGGGAGGCTGTTCCTCCCTCATCCTGCCCCCCTGGGAGGTACCCTAGCAGGGCTGATGCACCTGTCATGGGGCTTTAGTGAGAAATAGGAAGAGGAGTCCCCCCTGGGTGGGTGCAGCCCTGCTCCAGGGTATGGTTGATGCATTGGGTGCACATGGGATTTCAGCCCTACTCCTTTCCTGACCTGGTATTCTTGTACAGTGAGCAACCTGTTCAGCTGTCTGTGCTGGCCCTGTGGGCTCTCATGTTTAAAGTCTGTGGTCAGGGCTCAATACAGAGTAGATGTTCAACAAATATTAGTTCCTTTTACATCCCTTCTTACCCATCATATAAATTCACTCTTTGCTGAGAAGAGTGTTGCCAAATTTAGAATGTTTTTGAGGCTGTAAGGTATAGCGGGAAGTGTAGGACTTTTGAAAACCCCTGGGCCTGGGCTGAGATCCTGCCTGGCTCTGCACTTTGACACTCAAGCCAAGTGTGTGAACTCAAGGAGATTCTCCACATTGGGTGGCGGAGAGCGTTAAGAGAAGTCGCCAGTTCAGAGCAGGACTAGACAAATAACCCGCAGGCCACAGCCAGCTGACACTCGAGTTTAGAATGATTTGTCCATTATTAAAAGGGGATGGGGAGAAGAAAGTGTGACAGAGTCTGCATCTGGCCCACAAAGCCAGAAATAATTACTCTGGCCGACCCCTAGTTTGGAGGGTTGAGCCCTGCCTGGCACAGCGTGCCGGCTCTTCATGTGCTGTTTTCCCCTCTTCTGTGTCTCACAGATCTTTCCCCAGGATTCTTGCTGCCTGAGCATTTGGGGCTAAAGACTTCCATCACCAGGATCAGCCACGAAGGCCAAGTGGGCCTAAGATGAAGATCTGTTTAAAGCAGCAGTCCGTAGCGATTCTGTATTTTACATCTTTTTCCCGCCTTTAAGTGTAAAACTCACTGAGGACTGCGTGTGTTTATGATCACCACCGGTGTGAGTCGCTTTCGATAAATTTCTAATAAATAATCATGTTTAGGCTGAGTATCAGTGGAGCATTTTTCTGACAGTCTTTAAACTGGTTATTTTCTTAGAGAAATATAACCCAAAATGGGTTGGTAATGAACGGCCTCTGTTGTTACGGGTCTTGTTCACATTATGGTGAGGAAGATTTATGCTCCCACGTAGATTCTAGTTGTGAAAGATTTAAGAATAATGTGGCCCTCTAAAGAGCAGAGAGGCAGTGTTAATAAGCGCAAAAGGTCTGGGTAGCTCTGGTGGAGTCTGTGTTCATAATTTATTAAATATTTTCTCCAATTCCATCCTTCAGGCATAATTGTTGTGTGGAAGAATATAAGGACCAGCGGGGAGGCAAGCAATGACACAAATCAAGTTTGCATCTATTTTGAGTAAAGTGGGCCCCAGGTTTGTTAAGGTTCACGTGCTCATACAAACAAGTGCTTAAGAGCTGCCCATGGCCCTCATGGCTCTTGGGCGGCCTCTGAGCTCATGCTGCTTCTGGGGGAAGAGGCACAGCCATCTGGGGGGTTCACCGGTTGCAGACTGCTGCACTTAGCAAGTTAGCCTTGCGTAGAACGTGAATTGGCTCTCTCCATAACCGCTCAATGCATCTTATTGGCGAGACCCGTTTCATCCTCTGTCATCCAGCCCCAACCCCACCCCAGTGAGCATGCAGAGGTCAGGTATAGTAGTGAGGCCAGTGTGGGGCCAGCAGTCCCCTTACCCTGTGGCTCCCAGGGCCTCCCTCACCGTGTCGATGCTTTGCTCCCACCCAGGCCCAGAGCTGGTCACCTGTCTGAGCACGTCCCTCATTCCCCAAAGAGAAGTTACTTGCACAAAGGTGTTAGCAAGCCCAGGGGAATTCACGGAAGGCTTTGTGTGGGAGACTGAGGGTGGATCTTCCCTCACACACTTCACACCAAATGATCTCAAAATTTCTTGTTAAATGTGTATTTCCTCCCCTCACGAGGTCACCCACCACCTGGGTCCCTTCCCTTTGCTGGCTTTCTCTGGAACAGAGCTGAGCCCAGCATGTCGTCCCTCCTTCCAGGATGCCTCCTGGGGTTTCGGTTCTTCTCCCCTCTCTTTCCAGAGTCGAGCTTCACCCGTGTTCTAGCTCTAGAGGCTCGGCTTCCCCGGGCTTTGACAAGGGTGGGCCCTTCCCTTCAAAAGAATTACATTACTAGTTGCCAAGAGAAGTCAATTCCTTCACATACCAACTCTGATTCAACCAGTAGCTGTTCTGAGTCTCTCCTGCTTGCTCAGGTCTGAGCTGGGTGCTTCAGAGTCCACCCTTCAGGAGCTGCTGGTCTAGAACTTGGTGAGGTACTCAGCCAACTTGGGGCCCTGGGTGATCGTGGGGCATGGAAAGAGCCCAGGGCTCTGTAGTTGGACTGAGCTGGATTTGAATCCCTGCTCTGCTGCTTCCTGCTATGTGATCTGGAACAAGTTACTTAACCTCTCTGAACCATAGTCTCCTCACCTGTAAAATGTAGAGGATCCCTCTGTCCTTGCAAAGTCATTGTGTTGATTATGAGGGATAATCAACGTGAAGAGCAGAGCACAGGGCTTGGCTGGCGGTAGATGTTCATCAGACGTCTGCTGCTTCCCATTGTAGGTAGAGCACAGGCTTGAGTCTCTTGAAGTCCCCTTGGAAAATGGCAGGGTACCAGCACCTCTCTAGGACCTGGGTCCTTGCTCTGCTGCCACCTGGGTCCCTTTCAGGTCTGTAGTAGAAAACATTCTCACATCGTTCGTTTTCCTGGTCACTGTGTCTTCTCCCCTCACAACTATTTGCAGACTCTTTTCCTTCCCTTTCTCCACTAGTTCTTAATCCTCCTCATATTCCATCGTTACTTGGACCCAGGCTGACAGTTATGCCATAAATTTAGGGGCCAGCCAAGACTCTCTCCCCAAATATTCCTCACCTTTCTGTTGGCAGACACCCTGGCAGGATTTTGTTATCTCTGACTTGGATCCTTTACTGAATGTGAGTGGCCTGGGAGCTGTCACAATCCTCTTTACCTGGCTTTGAAAGAAGGTTCCAGGAGCAAGTTTTGATGAGCGAGAGTAGGGGAGAAGATCACCTGGGCACAGAAACCCTGCTGGGAGGTGGAGGCAGGAAGGGCGGTCTCTGAGCCTTGGCTCCATCCGAGCTTCCTGTGTGTAGGTCTTCAAGCCTGTGCCCCTGCAGACAGACACCCAAGTCCGTGGAGCACACAGGCACTTGGATTCTGAAGTGGCTTTTCTAGAAGTTCTGCATCTTTCCAGAGCATAAATGGTCTAGGGACCTAACATAGCCGCAGTCAATTCTTGGCACTTCCCAAGGCAGCTCTAGAGCTGGGAAACCCTGGGATTTCAGAGGCCCTCCTCACAAAGGAGGTCGATTTAATGCAGCATTGGCCGGTTCTTTCCTTTGGTGCTCGCTCTGGCCCTCAGCACCACGGAGTCAAAAGTAGGCTATCTCGTGGTGTCCAAGGAGGCTCCCTCCCTACCTGGCAGGGGCCCGGAGGATTAAGCTAGAGATTTCATCTGATGCAAACTATTTTGGGAGTCCCTGCGAGCTGAGGAAGGGACCGTTAATGACTGACTTAGAACCTGGCAGCTCTTCCGCAAGCGAACATGTCTGTCTGTATCATTACCTTATTATGAAGGCATCGCCTCCTTCCTGCTGAGTCTGTTCCCACTGATAGCATGAGTGCTGGTCCCATCAGGAGCTAATGTAGACGTTCCCAGCCAGGATGCCTGCAGACGGTTGGATGAACTGCGGTGGCAGCTGACAGATAACGAGAAATCCATCACACACGTGCGCTTGCTCGCAGCTCTGGATCACATGCATTAAGCTGTGAGTAATGTGATTACTTAAGTGGCATTTTATTTACACTTTTGCACAGAGCAGTGGCTGCTGCTTTTCCAAAGCAGCTATCACACAGATGTGATTTCTTAAAAATCTCAGAGTCAGGATGGCAGCATCACAAATATACTAATCCAGAGGAAACTAGTGGTCATTTTTTAAACCCTGTTATCAGCTTAGAGCAGAGGATATACTGAAGTCAATTACAAAAATATGGTTACCTTTTTTGGTGCGTACTACATGCTGGGCATTTTGCATGTATATCTCAAATAATCTTGCCAGCAATCCTGGTAGAATAGGTACCATTGCCCTCATTTTACAGATGAGGAAACTGAAGCTCTTAAAGGTTGAATTGCTTGCCTGGAATTGCTTAGGCATTGGCAATGCAGGCATCAAGAGAAGTTACCAGTTGAAAAAACACTGTAGGCTTTTAAGTTTCAGGTTGGGAAGCAGAACCATTGATTTCAGCTCTAAGCTGGGTTAAGAGCTGAGTTTTCTGAAAAGAGAGGTGCGAGAAAGAAATGTGTGGGGCTTTGATGGGCAACACCAAAATAACCCATGCAGTATTGTTCCCAAGTAATTCCAGCAGGCAGCCCTGACAAGGCGCCTCTGATTCTAGCTGAGATGCGTGTGTCCCGCTGGTAAATCAGATGAGGTCTCTGAGCCTCGGATGCCTTATTAAATCAAGCCAGGATTTGGGTTTGTCGCAGGAGCTGTCACCACCGCGTGGGTCAGTCTGTGATTTCTCCTGTGAGCTCTGGGCCCTTCTCCTGAGTGGCTCCAGCAGGGGCCATGGGCTCTGTGCTGGTGAGTGAGCGGAGGGTCACCCACTGCTTATTCCAGATTGTTCATTCTTTAAGAGGGTAGCAGAAATGCCAGGACAAAAAGAATAAATGAATGGTGACCCTATGTGCCAGCCCGGAAGCAGGCTAATTATGAGGGTTTGTGGTTCCATTCAGCTGCCTGGAACCGTTCCTAGTCATTGTCCTGGGTCTTGGCCCAAGAAGCTCTTCCTTCTTACTGCCCGTGTCTGGGCTGTCGGGTACATTTCTCAGTCTAAGCTCTTGGTGTACATGAATCTTAGAGTGCAGATTTTAGTGCTTATAATGTTAGGGTAATGCTGTCTTCATTTTCTCTATCCCATTGAACTTCCAATAAGTGAAGGAATGAATGAGTAAATGGAGGAGTGAATAGACACAAATACATGAAGAAAGCCATGTTAAAAAGTGGAAGCAGGAAGAAAACCCTCATATTCCCCCATCCACTGATAACCATGGTTGCCATTTTGATTTTTCTCTAAGCCTTTCTAGAGGTTTTTCTTTCTTTTCTTCTTACAGAGGATTGGGGGCACTCTTTAAGGATAGTTGAGATACCTAGATGATATGACCATGCAACTGACTAAAAGAAAAAATCAATTTTAATGAACAGGACCCGGCACAGCTCCAGTGCAGCCATGTGGTCCCGGCTTCATGTGTGTTGGTGGCAGTGGCTGCCGCTTCTTGCCTCTCACGAGGTGGACTCTGGACTCTGGCCGCTGACAGGATGTGGTTATGGAGTGGGTGAAGCTGTCCTCATTGCATCTTTCGTCCTCTTCGTTGCTTCTTGGTTTCCTGTTTGCTTCTCATGTTTTGTGTGTGGCCTTCCTCTAGAAGTCTTCAGTGCTCATAAGAAGGTAATTGGGCCAAAGAATCTGATCTAGGAAAGTTTTTTCAAGAGATTCTCTCTCAGTAGTTCTGGGCATCATATGAAAAAACCCAACTGGACTCTTTCCTTAATATTTATAAGTTTTTTAGTAGGAAAGGGATTTTAAAGATCTAGGACATAATTACCGTTTATATTCATATTAGGTCCTCACGCTTGGAAGCAAACATAAAAATCAAAGCAAAAGCTGCTTATTGCTTTGGTCCACCTTGGATTCTTCCAGTACATTCTAGTCCTTGCTAGTCTGTGAAAATTGTTCCTACTTTATTTACATAGAGCTTTCAGGCATATTTGATTTATTATTTTACGTATTTGTAATCATTGAATTTGGGGACTGGAAGGGATTTGCGTTGTTATTAACATTCCTGTTATTCCCCCAAATAGTAAATGAAAAGAAAGTGTAAAAATAAAAGCATGACATGGCTCTGCCGGCTGAGTGCTCCTCCACAAGAAGTATTTATGGCCATATTGATGTGTATTTTGTTACCGTATAATTGGTCTCACCTGATAATTTTGCCCCGGAGGGTTCTGATTTTAAAAGATGGGTACCAGGGAACCCTGGTTGTGCATCTCCTCTCCCACCCCTGTCCCCTGCCAACAAAAGTGGGACCTTTCAAAGGTTCATTGAGATCAAGAGGCCATTAATTTTTATCACTGACTGGAGGTCCGGAGAGGGTCCTCCAGGGTCCTGGTTCCCAGAGCGTGATCACATGGCCTGGCCTTTGTTCTCAGGGAGCTCACCGCCAAAGGGAAAGATGTTTAATTATTTAATAAAGGGAAGATGTAGCAAGCTGGCAATATGTCTCTTCAGGAGGGAGGGAGGGGCAGGCACACAGACTAGCTGGTTCCAGTCATGGTTCATAATGATGACACATGTCCTTAACAGGTGGCATGGGGGCTTTCACTGATGAAGGTAGAAGGGTCATCCTGCAAATTGGCTCTTGTCTCTGGGGTGGCATCCATGGGTCAGTGTGGCTCCTTCAGACATAGTGTCATTGCTCGGCCTTCCAGCTAGTGTGGACAGATTGTCATGGTGCCAATAACCAGCAACAGTAGCTACAGAGCTTCCTAGTCCCAGAGCAAAGGGCAGACTGAGCAGTGCCGTGATGGGGGTTTGGGAGATGCTGGGCAAAGCTGACAGGTGACTCTTGTTGTGTGTCTGTGGCTGCACCTGGGCTCAGGCTTCATCGCCTTTTGCCTGAGGTGAGAAATGTTATCATAAAGACTGCTGCTCATGCTCGTTGCACATGGTGGCTCCTCTGCCTGCAGTGGCCTGTCCCACTCCCCTGCATGTTCCTTGCCTGGAAAACTCCTTGTCCGTCTCAACCCACTCTTCCTTAGGAAAGTCTGCACTGGTTCTCTGGAATAGATGGTGCCTTTCTCCTCTGTGTTCCCATAGCTATTATATATATATATATATATATAATGACTACATTACCGGATAATATTATGTTTAATCTGCTTACGTTGCTGTTTCTTCTCCCCTAGCCAGACTGTGGGCTTCCTGAGGGTAAGGGCCAAGAGTTACTCATATCTGTTTTCTAGCCCAAGGGCAGGCATACAGCAAACGTTCCAGAAGTGATTATTGTGCTTATGTGGAATGAACTTAACTGCTGTCCTTGGTTTCACTTGGGCTCCTTCTAATCTGTCCCACACCCAGTGAGCCCAGCATGCTTCCGAAAATACCAGTTTGATGGCATCAACCTCCAAGTAGGCCCTCCAGTGGCTCCTCAGTGCCTGTATTTTAAGTCTGGATGTCTCAGACATCTTCCTTTCCAGCTTCAACTTAGCTTTGTCTCTGGGTGCCCCAGGCCCTAAATGAGTGTGGCCACATTGCAGAAATGCCCCTGGAAGGGAGCAGCACAGCCAGGTGCTCATGGAGTGGACTCACACATGGCTCCTCCAGTAGTGGTGGCTGAACTACTGTCGGGGGACTCACGGTGCCTTTGGGATGAGGACAGTTTTCTTTTTGCTTCTCGGGGCTCTCCATCTTGTCACACGACATAAGTTCCTCATCTACCTGTCCAAAGGGCCAGGTGAGCGAGTTCCCATGTGTGGAGCCTGGCTGAATTGCTTTGTGGTCATCCTTCTCAGTCTCCTGAGTCCACCACGCCTCTCTTTCTGGCAGTGCTGGGGGTGAGAGACTGAGTTATAGCCATCACAGAGTTGCATAAATGCTTGTCGGGCGAGAGGAGAGGTAGCTTGTCTCTGTGATCTGGTGTTCATCAGACCCAGCAGCCTTTGGGAGGATTGTTGTACCCTCATGGAGCCCTGTTCATAGCAATGACTGTACTTCAGAGAGGGATCACCTACCCTTCTCCGTGGAAGCCTTGCTGGGGATTATAGAGGTAAATTGTGGCTCGGGAATTGCCTCCTCTGGTTACTTCTTACCGCGCGGGAAATGTAAATTCAGAAATTGTAAATTTAAAATGAGCATTCTCAGATCCTGACTGTGACACTATTGTCTTGAATGGACAAAAAAACCTTGACCAGATTCATCGGGGGCTTTGATGAGGAGCATCTGCTATGTAAGTGGTCCAGGGCCAAAACCGCAGGATGCAGGCAGGGTGGCTGCTAGCACACTTCTGGGGACACAGTGAAGCAAGTCTTTATTGCTACCCTTCCCAGATTTTTCTTACAAGAGAAGAGGCTGAATGGCAGGGCTGGGAGGAACTGGAGCAGGCCTAGCTGTGCAGCTAATGAAAATTTCATGCAAAGTCTGTAGCTGTAGGTTCCCAGAGAGATGGCTGGTGCCAAAGCCACCACTCCTCCATGCCATGCCTTGATGTCGGTGTTGGATGCTTCACTTTGAACTGGGCCCTGGAGAGTGCTGGTGGCAGACAGGTGTGAGTGCTCAGTCCAGAGCACACAAAGGCAGAGGACTCCTGAGGCTGCTGTCATGAGGCTGGTGGCCATGCTTCTGAAGCCCAGAGAGCCAGCTGGGGTAGGGATGGATCAGGAAGTCAGGGTCTCCTGCCTGCTTTCCTGGGGCCGGTGTGTGACAGATAGACTTACTGTCCAGTCTCACAAAGACCTTGTAAAGCAGGTGTCTCCATCCTCCACTTCACAGATGGGAAGCTGAAGCTTCAGACACACCGAGGGTCACGGCAGTGGTGGGGAGGGCTCTTGGGAGGCCTCTGGTCTGTGAGCTCATCTCCCGTCCCTTGGTGTCTCCTGCTGGCATCTTCATGGGGCAGCCCCCAAGTCCTCTCCCCAGGGTCTCCAGTCTTCACATTCCTCACTGCTCCTCCCTTTATATGGTGCCACTGAGGCAGTGTTGTGTGTGGGTTAGAGCATGGTCTTTGGAGTCAGGCAAAACTGAGTTCAAATCCCCCTCCTATTTCTTCCTAGCAGTGTGACCTTGGGTAGTGATTTCATCTTCCAAGCTTCAGTTTCCCCAACTATATCAGAGGGGAGCGGACTGTGCCTGTCTCAGAGGGTTATTGTAAAGATTCAGTGAAATAAAACACAGTCAGGGCTTAGCACAATGCCTGGCATATTTTGACCATTCAAAAACAGTACCTGCTATTATTACTATATGATTAATAGTAATGTTGCTATTACTTTGAGTTTTTGATTTGATTTCAACTTGATACAGGTCCTGAATCTTGCATCAGATTTTGGCTCAGCAGTGGTGAGCCAAGTCATGAGGTCTGCTTGTTCCTTGGGTGAGTCAGGGCATTACAAGAGGTGGGGCAAGGATGTTGGGCAGATGTCCACCTGTCTGCCTCCTGTGCAGCTTGGTCGATCCCTCCAAGACCTTCCAGTATCACCTCTGCTGGTCCCGGTTCCAGTGACTGCCCCACTTGAAGTCACTCGAAGAGAGCTGCCCATTTTATCCTCTTAAGAAACCTCCAGGTCACAGAACCTGCAGTTTTGAGTCAAAGGGGAATTAACTGGGGAGTTTCAGCCCAAGATACTGGCATAAAAGAGCAGCAAAGCTTGCATCGTTCTCTTTATTCGTTCAGTAGATGCTTATCGAGGACCTGTTGCAAAATGGCACTGTGCTGGGCCCGGGAGTTTGGGTGAAGATGTCCTGCCCTGGCCTTGGCAACTGCCATCTGTGTGGTTGAGTTGCAGGAGAGCATCCAGCTGCTGCAGGGTGGGTGGTCAGTGCTCTGTTGCAGGCAGCACGGGGGACTCCAGACAACACAGCAGAGATGCCTCATGTGTGGCTGGATTGGGGACGTGGACGGCTGCCATGAGGAGCACGTCTAAACTGGGATTTCGTAGAGCGGTAAATGTTAAGAAAGGGCGAGGTGAGTGCTTCAGGCAGAGAAGGAGCAGCATGTGGAGAGTTTCAGAGGCAGAGAGAGTGTGGGTTGTTGGAGGGCTAAGTCGTCACTCATTCACAGCTAGAATGGAGTGTGTGAGCTGGGCTGTGGCCACAGGCAGACTGGAAGGCTCAGCAGGGGCTGTACCTTGCTGGGTCCTGTGAGCTGCTACTGAGCTTGGCCTTGGGAGCAACTCGAGTAGATTAAGCAGGGGAGTGATGTGACCAGATCGTCCCTTCAGAAGGTCTCCATAGGAGCAATGTGGAGAAGAGCCTGGGCAGGGCTGGAGGGAGGCAGAGGCTGGTTAGGGCGTGTGGCAGTGACCTGAGAGGAAGCTGTGGAGGCCTAAACTGAGAGAGAGAGACTCTGTGGATGCAGAGAAGTGGGAGATGGGAGAGACCCAGGAGTGAGTACAGAGAGGGCCTGGTCATTGCCTGAGTGGCTGAGGAAAGGAGGAGGGGGAGGAGTTGAGTGTGGGACCTGGGTTCTTGCCTGGGCACCGGGGTAGACTGAGCTCGGGCTGCCTCAAGGGGCAGACCTGAGAGTGTTGGAGACGACTCTGGAAAGCTCCGGAAGCTGGGGGAGAAGGCCTCTGATGGGCTGCACCTGGTTTGCTATTTGTAGTTCTCTTGTGTTGTGCTATTTGCTATTTGTGGTGCCATTACCTGATCACCTCCCAGTGCCATTCCTTCAGGCACCTCTGTGATTGAGTTAGCATGTGGCTTCCTTTAGCCAACAGAGGCTACATAAGAATCATCTAGTGAGCTTTAAAAATTTCCATTGTGGAGGCCACAACCCAGACACTGATTCAGCCTCTCCTGGGTGAGGCACCTGTGTTTGGAAAGCTCCACAGTGACCCCAGTGGTCGGCCAGTGATGAGAACCACTGCTTTCCCCAATCCCTGTGGTCAGCACTTCCCATAAAGGATGGGTGGGGAGGAGGGGGCGAGGTGATAGTTAACAGCTGGTGTCATATACTCTAAAAGGTAGCATCTGGATGTTTATGGAGGCCTGCCAGCTTAGGGGATGGCAGAAGTGGTATTCTCAGAAAGGTGGTGGGACCTAATTAATTTGGTGATACTAGGACAAGGCTGGGCCTTGGGCCAGTATAATTTGCATTATCTGTGAAAGAAGGATTTACATGCCACAGGATGGCAAGGGCCTTGTTTGGTTTGCCAATGAGATGGAACCTTTCAGGGTTCCTCTGTCTGTTTTCTACATGGAAATTAATGATTATGCAGAAATTTTGCCCATTCAGAGCAGGCCCATTTACCTTATCAGGATATAGTTAATTGTAATTGAACCTTTACTTATATTTATATGATATGTTATACCTAACAATCGTTCAAAACACCTCACTGGATGCACAAAACAGATCTATCTTATAAGTATTATCTTTTTTAACAGACAGCGTTACTAAATCTTAGCGAGTAGGGGCCTGACCTTTAAACAGAGACGTGCCTGCTACTCAGTTTTCACATTTCATTGAATTTTTTTTCTAAGCCACTCTTCATACATAAGACTAATAAAATTGCATGCATTTAAAATATTTCATAATTATTTTTCCCAGGTGCAATTGGTCTCCCTTCACTTGGGCCTACTTGATTTTGGAGCTGTTGTAGAATAACGATGTAGGTCACTAGAGCACTTAGATTTCTCCTCATTTCAGTCATTCACCCGATAACCAGACGTTCTTTCCTGTAAACTTAGTTTCCGATGGCACTTTCTCAAGGGAATGATGGTGGGTGACTTAAGGGAAAATATCTGCCTATGACCTTTCTAATGTTATGATAATTTGAACATTTAATGTAATTATCAAAAATGTTTACATTCTTTCCTATTGTTTGATGTGATTCTTTTATTTTTTTCTCATTCATAATGCTTTCGTACTCAGGAAGTTGAGGTAGGTTTTTGACTTTTCAACTGTGTGTAGACGTAGCATCGAAGTAGTTGCCAAATAAAATGTAAATTTCATTTGAAATCCTAAATCTCAGTGGTAAATATTTGTTTTAGTTCAGTGAACCAGCACTGCACACATTTATTTTTCATTGGTATATCCAGGGGATGCAATTTATCAAATGCATATAAACAGTCCATTTGCTGCTTTATCTTTTCTCATTAGTTACAGTACAAGTATGATTGTCAGTTATTATCTGTGTTTTCCTGGTGGGTTATTTATTGAAAGAGCAGAGCAACTGACATTGTTATTTTCTAAGTCATTTTGTCTAAGGCCTGCAGGACTTTATACCAAATGTCAGACCAATTTATCAAAGAATCACTCTATTCAGGAAGAAAGTGATTTAGAGTGTGTGTATAAAAATACACCCACCTGTCCTTACACACACACCAGTGACAATTGCGGGAATTGTACAGGGATACAGAGATGTTAAGCTGGAACAGTTTACTTATATTTTATACAATTGGCCGGGACTTACTGCGTGCTGTTGAGTGATGCCTTGGGGAATATGCAGGTGAGTAAGACCCATCCCTACTCGGAAGTAGCCTGGGCCCAGGCGTGTGGGGGGATCTGTTCACATGGAAGCGTACTAATGCACATAGCTCCCAGTCCCTGGTGCACAGGGTTCTCATGAGTGGGGTCTGTGGAGGGAAGGCTGGGTGGGTCAAGTCACTGCCCAAGCTCGGCTAGTTGGTTGAGCACGTCATTCAGAGACCTCTCGATGGGTGGAGCTCTTCACCAGGGATGGGCAGGGCAGGCCTGATTGAGAAGAGACTGACGGCACCTTGCTCGCCCAGAGATATGACTGGAAACAGCTCAGAGATGAGGTGGTTGTCTGGGAAGGTAGTTCCTTTCCCAAGAAATGGAATGTTTTGTACCTCCCAACAACTTGATCAGTAGGGATCTCCACTGCACACCAATTAATATTATAGCCAAAGGTCATGTTATACATCTGATGCACTTATATAATATCGTCTGGAAATCTCACTTTTCCAGTGACTTCTGTTATCATTTTGGAGACACACTGTCCACCTGCCAGCCAGCTCTCCTTCCTATTCTCCCCAGTCAAGTGGTGTGAAAATTAACTGAACTAGTTTGTCCTGAATCCTTTTGAGAGTGGCCCGCCTATAGTCCCTTAATTGATCTCTTTGTGAGGACTTGGGGTTTGGTAAGGTAGGCTCTTCCTCTACCAGGATCTATCGACCTGGCTTTAGTCCACCTGACCTTGCAGGGCAGTACTTCTCCCTTTTGTATTTATCCGCAGTGGGTCCTCAAATGACCCCAAAGAGGCTGCCTGCCCTCACTTCACCTTACTTCCATCTGTACATGTTCTCTGTTGCTCACTCCTGGTTGAGACGAATGTGGCTCCCATTTATTTTCTAGGCTGGTAATTTGCATTATCTCAGGTAATCTTCAGATGAAACTGCAGGGTGCAAACAACTTAGCTAAAATATGTGTAAAGGAGAAATGATCTGTTTAATGTGAGCTAAATGTCCTTGATCTGTAGTATCTGAAGCTGTAGGTAGATAAATTACATCATCATCTTCATAAGTGGGAGTAAAGTAGTTGGGTTTCAAAAATGATCTCCATTTGGTTCTGCCACCCCATCTCTTCCTCAGAGTCTGTTTTGACGTTCTTTGGAGTTGAAATAAGCATCTCTCAAAAAGCAAATTCCTAGGAATATTTGAGCTAAATTGCATCAGTCATTTTGGGACCGTGGGAGAGTGGAAGAAAAATTCAGGTTCCCACTCAAAATGGGCTGGAACCATAGACTTTCCAATTGGTTGTGATCTTCCATGATGAAGAGAATCAGTCAAATTGTAGTAGGAGTATTTTTGCATCATTTCATATTAGGGAGACTTAAAGATTTCTTTGGATGACACATTATTGAGCAGAATGTTCTTTGGCATATGTGTATATATATGTGCATATATATTTTATTAACATTTATAAATATTATATATTTACTAATATCTATTATGTATAATAACATGTGTGTTATGTATGTATATATTTTAAACAGATTTCCTTTCCCATGAATGCTTATCAAAACAGAACATCTCTAAAGTAGTTGAAAACCCAGAGTTAAATTCCTTTGCATCCACTGGGTGCCAATAATTTCACAGGATCCAGTGTTATGTTAGCAGGATATTTAATTAGTGAGATAAATGGAGAAATGTGGTTTTATTAATATTGATCAGCTGTGGAGGATTAAAAAAATAATAATTGGAGCCGTGATTGTTCCCAGTCTCTGATTCGTCCTCTACAACCAGCACCACCCCCTCTTCCTCATCCTAAATGTGTAATGATTTGTCACTTCCTTACTTTATGCTGACTTTTTATGCTTTCTTACTATGACTTTATGCTGCCCTGGGATGTTTCAGATTTTGGACATAAGTAAATATGTTCGAGTTTGAGGCTGTTTAAATTTATAGTTTCTTCCAGATTTTAACAGTCCCTAAAGAGTTGGGTTATTTTCACTTACAAAGTACGAGTGAAATGGAACCAGCCTTTCCTTGTATGGTTAGAATTTAGAAGACGCTTCTCTCCTTGTCCAGTAGAGGCCTGACGTAATTATACCATGCAGTGGAGTTCATAAAATATACATGTGTAGTAACACTGCTATCCTTCATTCTTCAACCTGTATAATGCACTAATAGGAGTTATTGAATTTAATAAATGACTATATTTAGATATGCTTCTTTCTATTTTGGTTTATGTTTAAAAAATTAACCATTGCTGGGGTCCTTGTAAATCCATTTTAAAAGCTTCATCACTAGATGATAAAATTACCAGTTAAGAGGTCAACTCAGACAGATACACCTCTCCTGGCAAATCTGATCTAACATAGCCAATATGCCTTTTGCCAAAGTCTAAATTTTAACAGGCTGCAGCTTCATTGGGCCAGAAGGAAGGTCAAAGATTAGGGCTCTTAAAGTCCTTCACTTTTCTGGTATTTGCGCCAGACTCTGGGGTCCATGCAGCCGACCACACTTTGATAGAATGCAGCGCTGCAGTTGGGACAGGCACTCTGCTTCCCACGGTGGGAATTATGACTGTTAGAAAACTGATAAAACTCTTGACAGCACTGGAAGTTGTGAATCTGTTTTAGGATAATGTAAAATATATGCTATGTATTTTTATTTCGATAGAATATAAGATAAAGGAAAAACTGGGCTGGTGCCCCTGGGTCTTGGGCCCTGGAGACATGACCAGCCCCGGCATTGATAGTGTTGGTTCAGGGCCACAGATAGCTGCCCTTACGTCCTCTGAGCATCCTGATTGTTCAGTTCGACTCAGGGATGAGCAAGTTCTCAGGAGGTGAAGCTCCAGAAGAGGACTTCTTTTATCTTTGGCTTTTTCCACACAGGTTTGGATGCTGCCTCTCCCGACATTCCCTCAGAGGCAAAGTGGATTGATCCATACAGCCTAGCTTCTTGCACTTTTCATGTGTGTAGGCCAGTCAGACCTGGCTCATCCAGTGTGGAAGGGTGATTTGTGGGCTCCCACATCTCATATTCAGACCTCACTGGAGCAATGCCTGCTGAGAAGCCCCTTCTCCCATGCTCATTGACCATCTCCCAAATGGGCTCTGGTGGCTAGAGAGCTTCTGGGGCCCATGTGTTCACAATCTTGGCCCCAGAGGTGGGGTTTCCCTCTCACTATAGCAAAGTGGTTACACCCAAGGTTTTAGCACCTCCTGGCTCATTGGTTTTTGCTGTGGCACTCCACTTTCCTAAGGCAGGGCAAAAGCAGTCAGATATGAGGCATCATTTTCCTTCTCTGCTTAGCCTTGCTGGGCAAGGGACCATTTGAAGGACTCATTTTGCATAATGAGTTTTGACTCAAGGTGTGCTTTCACATTTTAGCAGCAATTAGGCAGTATTCTTACATTTGCAATGGGTTTCAAATATTCTAATGCAGATGTCTGCTTTTATAGGGCTTATATTTAAAACCATGATTTTCCCCCAGAAATACGTAAAAATGGCAATTATAGTTAACCTGGAAAAGTGACAAGGTCCAGGAGAATGCTTCACGTTCCATCCAAGTCATAAAGTCTGTTGAAATCACAGAGGAATATTCAGTTACTGAGACTTGCTCAAACCTTACTTTGACATCAAAGAGAATGTGACATGTGAAATTAAAGCAAAGGAACTTGTCTTTGGCTCCAGTTCTTGCCTGTCAGACACACATCCTCAGCTTCCAAGGACTTGCATGTGTTAGAACAGCATGTTCAAGTAGAAGATATTTCACAAGATTCCACATTGCTATTGGACGTGATGCCATCCTTTGTATGTGCAGAGGGCATTGATGAACCGCAGTTGGAAGGATGGACATTTCCTTATTTTTTCTCCAGTGCTGAGGATGAGTTCATCTTGGGTTATCTCTTGTCTTGCCCTTGTGAAAGGCAGAATGTGTTGGTTACATGCTTGTGTCTCAGAGTACATTGGCCATCCAACTGAGAAATCAGGTGCTAAACTTCCCACCTACCAGCTAGCCCTTGACTTAGAATCTTCTTAACATTGGCTGCTGAGTTTCAACCACTTAGTTTGGATTAGGGTTGTATTTAAAATAATAAATAGAGAGAGATGGGGCAGAGGGATTCTTTTAAGCCTTCTCTGTGATATTTCATGATGTGCACCTCAGAGTCTTCCTAACTAGATGGGTGAGAAGGCCGGTTATGCCATAAAATTAAAGTCAGAGCCAAAATTCCTTGGAGTTAAAAATAGTGTAATGCTGAATCCCCAGGATGCAGAGGAACCTGTTCATGTTTATTCATCCTCTAGAAAATGGAATCACTGCCCAAGAACCAATATGGTCTGATTTTACTCTAAATGTGGTTTCCTAAAATCTATTAAGGGCTTGGGTGAACGCAACAAGGATCTAATAAAGCCAAGTAATTGAACAACACAGAGGCAATAAAATTTACGGGGGATCTTGTCGGAGATCAGCCGCAGCCGGAGACAGCACGGACAGTAACGTAAACTAATTGTGGACTTTGATGTAAATGAACTTCTCTGGAAAAGAAATTGAGGCTTCATTTCGGACAGCTTTCTGAAACTGTCTGCAGCATGCAGAGTACCTGCCAAAAACACGTACAGCAAAATAATTAGAGTTTATTCCGGAGGAAATTACCTGAAAACAGGCACATGCCCTAAACATGGTGTGGGGATGATGCACAAGGGTGAAGCTTTTTCACCTTGCAAACTGTTCAGTTTAGCTGACAGAGTAGGTGTGCTCAGGAACAGTGGTGGGGCTGAACACTGATGGGGAGGATAGAGAGAGAGAGTACAGTGGTTGTTTGGTAGGAAAAGGTTATTGGAAGTGGGGAAGAGCTTAATGTAACTATGAAGAAGTGAATGACTTAGACCCTTGCAATTTCAAGGAAACAAAATGTCTTACCTTGGGGCATAAATTGATGCAAGCTACATGTAAGAAAGACATGGTTATGAATCGACCAGATTGGCCAGGTTTTGTTTTTTCATCTTTACGCACCCAGGACAAATGATATTAAGCTAAATGTATGTCTGTGGTTAATGCTAATATTTGAATGGCCCTCTGTTTTTAGGTTTTGTGAGTGTTGGAAAACTGGAACTGTGCACCACAAGTTACACTTCTCCATGTAAAAGAAATGTTGACAGTTGAATTATCAGCTGTTGCAAAAACAGAGGCTTCATCATAAGTGAGAGCAACAAGGCATCACCTGCAGTGTAATTGATAGCAAATATACCTTGCACTTAGATGGTGTCTTGGTCTATCTGTCAAAGCAGAGCAATGCTGTTTTTGTATTAGGCTGAAATGTTTTTATGATTTCCAGTGTTTAATCCATACAGTTTGAAAGACAAGAATTTGAAAAGTAAATTGACATTTTTGATCGCACGTTAATGCCTGTTTGGGGAAAGATTTCTAAGCCATTAGAGTTTTCCTTTGTGTTTTGGGAGGTGGGGGAAAGGCAGGTTTTTATGCAGTTATGTGAGAAGCTTCCTGAAGTCTGACCTTTGTTTTCTATTTTTTCCTTATATAGGATGATTATTTCAGGAACTGGAATCCCAACAAGCCCTTTGACCAAGGTAAAGGATGCAATATTCCTTGCTGTATATTCCGTGGGAAATGCTGTCTCATTTTCCCTTCCTTGCATGCTGAGTTACCCTTCCCACAAAGGCCAGCTAGCTGTCTTATTTTATTGACTTTGTGGACTGAATTGACTGGGGTGATAGAAATTATTTTATCAAATTGGTTATTTGAGATTATGTCTGAGACAGATTTAAAAAAAATTTTTATTGAATTGATGAGTACAGTCATTAATTGGTTTTGTTAAAAAGCAAAACAAAACAAAAAAACCAAAATAAAGTGGTCATCAAACTAACCTGGTGAATTGTGGGGCTGAATCCAGTAACTTCATTCATGGAACAGACTATGCCTGGAGATGCTGCTCAATTCACATGAGCTATAAAAATAAAACTTTCTTTGTAGAAACAGGTTAATCTCAGGAGACTTTCAAGGGCATTGATACTTCATTTGTTAAATAACTTCTTCATGATTTCTAAATAGAAACTTGATTCAGAGTTGGCTCACTGACTGCTTGGGTTGAAGCCTGGTCCTCAGAGGGCTCTTTCCACTCACACCAGCAAGCGTAAAGCCAGTCTCCTGATGGCCAATGTAAATCAGCACCAGTGTCCTCCTGTGAGTTATTTAAGGCACAGAGAGGACCTGCCGTGAATCACATCCCTGTTCCTATTGTTCCATGCGTGGCTGCGGCTGGCTCAGACCCTGATGCTGAAAATGATGGTAGATTGTAGTTCAAGTGCGTATATGCAATTAGTGCTGAAACTTGGAGGAAAAATATTACCTACCATGTCTCAAAGGTTCACATTTCTAAGAATGAGCTTCAGTTCTGTAGCTTGAGTATTTGACGTGATCATGATGGTCAACTTGACACAAAGAAATCAAGGAAGGCGTTGACATGTAACATGGTAGAAGGTGCTCCTGTCTGCCCTCTTTGTCACATTAATGTGTCACTCTCTCTCTGGACTCTGGTTTTCTTATATGCAAAGTCGATATTAAAGTTTCCACATATGCATTTAGCTTATGCCTTCAAGTAGTGCAACATTTTATTCATTCATACATGCATTCAATTATTCATTCTCAAACATTTATTGAACGTCCACTATGCACAAGCACCAAGCCAGTTACTGGGGATAAAGCAAAAAAAGCTGTGGTGCCCGCCCTGGAGGAGCTCAGAGTAGGGAGAGGGGAGATGACTCCCTCAACAACTGCAGTGGGATGTGTTAACGGCTGCGATGCTGGCATGTATGAAGAAGCACCGAGTCTGCAGGTGGGGGACTTAGTGTGTGTGCATGTGCCGTGGGGAGGGGGTGGCTGCCAGGGCAGGCTTTCCTTTGGAGGATCTGTCTAGGCTGTACATATCTCAGCAGCCTCCAAGGGCCTCACTCCTTTAGCAATGACTGCATCATCATAGTAAATCACATTAAAGCATATAGAGGCATTTGTAATTTAACTTAGCAAATTTCCATCAAAAATGGTCAAAATTTCTACAAATTTATTTTGAAAGGATATAACATAATTTCAGAAGCATACTCATATGTAGAGCAACACATTCTCTATGTGCCTGATGCAGGAGGCCTACTGAGAACATCCCTACCAGGCTTTTGCTTACAGAGGTACCGCAACTCATAGTGGCAGGCAACTGAACCAGAAATAGGTTCTTGTACCATAAGAATCAAATTTTGCCTAAATAATTGCCAAATTTACTCTTCCCCAAGGCTTGCAAACAAATGCGAAAACTCTACCAAGGGAAGACATTTTTATTTTTACTAATACACAGTGGAAAAGGTAATACATGAAGTGGGCATCATTTGCCATTCGGGGATATAAACGGTAGCTTCCCTGGATATGGGGGTTGACACAGAAACTTTGAACACCAAGAAGACCATGGTATTTAAATCTGCTTAACTAGAAAGTCCAAACAGAGATTTTTCTCTCCTGGGAATGATGGCAACTATACCCAGCAGAGTCCCTCTTCGGCTCTCTCTTTCTGATTCTGCAGGCATGAAAACCGGATCTGCTTGTAAATTGTCCCAGAAAACCTCAGGACTTTATGGGGTATAATTGAGGACCCTAGCCGAGAAACCCTACTTTGTATCTCAGGTGGAGCTGCTGTTGGCTATTTATATACAGAGCCGTGGGGAGAACAGGCAAGGCTGAGAATAGCCTTCACTTAAAATATCAGCCCCAGCAGATGTCATCAATTACCTTTGTGCTGCTCAATAAAAATGGGAGGTTACTATATCAGCGCTGACACCACTTGGTGAAATATAAGCCACAGGCATGGAAGATGTAGAGCATTTCATCTTCCAGAAAATAGGAGAATTGCTGAACTCCAGTGGAACTTGTCAGCTGCAGAGAGAAGTCATTTCCCCTCCTAAGCTGGAAAAGAATCACACATGGTTAAAGTGGTTTTTTGGTTGGGGAAACTTGCAGTTTGTAGAAATGGAACTTGTTGAAAAGCATTCCAGAGTTTCAGATGACAAGTATGGGTGAGGTAGAGGTAAAAGGGCTTCATGATGGAGGTGGGCGCACAGTGGGCTTAGTCTAAGGGGAGAAGAGGGGAAGGAAGGCCGCGTGGAGAATTCTGGTAGAGTATAGCCAGAAAAGTGGATTTGAGGCAGCTTTTGAAGGACATTCCATACCAATCTGCGAAGTTTGAACTTTGTTTTCTTGACAATGAGGAGCCATAGAAATTTTCAAGCAGAAGAGTGACATGATGAGGGCAGTATTTCAGGGGCATTAGGTTTGATGACTCAATGGCTGTGACTAGGAACGCAAGACATACCTGCTAAATGATGACCCTCCTATAGGACTCTTGGGTCACTTCTCCATTGCCTTGTTCATAATGTGGGAGCCCTGGGATTTGGCGCTCACAGACGGTCAGACTTACCATTCAGCTCTGTAGCTTCATTTCCGAAATGCCCATGTAGCCCCTAGTTGTCTTAGGTGTTGGTGAATAGTTAGGAGATTCGCAGTATTCAAGAAGTAGTTGACTACCTGTAATTGCTCTCCCGGCATAAGGTTATTTACTGGACTCTGAACAACAGGGCTTCAGAGAGCGAGCACTTATCATCATGTAATTGACTCCAAGGCAGTTATAAGAAAGTGCCTCACCTGGTGGTCTCCTTCCGAGACTGAAAATGCCTTTAACTTGTTATCTTTAAGCGAATCATTAATGCTTATGTCAGCGGAGTATAATAGCCATCAACTTCAAGCTTTTCTAAAAATCCTTTCTGAGATTTGGATAAAGTAGTATATATATTTTTGATTGTAATGATTTAGTGCCAAATCTCCTCACAGAAGGGACAGACAGGAGTTCAGAATTGAAGGGAACAATTATAAACTCAGGTGAGAGATTTCCTTTGTGAAGTCTGCAAAGGCAGACACCCTGCAGAAAGAGTCGGGCCGGCCGCACAGTTTGAGAGGGCGATGGGCAAAGGCAAGTGGATTGCTGTCCTGTGTGGGGGGAGGAGAGGAGGCCCTTAAGTGGACTCAGCATGAGGCTGGCTGAGGCCACAGGCTCGGGGGTGGTTTCAGAGTGTTGGGGGGCTCTATTGCTTTGCCCTTTCAGCCCCTTCCCTCAACTGGCCCCTGGCAAACCTGGGAGCACAGAGTGGGTGTTGAGCAGACGCAAGGTTAATGCTTCTGAAAGTGGGATCTGGTCCAGCAAGATGCTTCCCCAAGAAAATACCCTGGTCAAGTAACTTTGGGACACACATATACTCTGTGGTTCATCTCTTGGAGATTGACAAGGCTCATTAGCAATTGAAAAGCTCTGAGAAGTCTCCTAGTAAAGAAGTCCATTTAACCTACCATTTTCCAGATTTGCCTTTGACCACATGTTTTTATTTTGATTTTTTCACTCCACATTTATCAGGTATCCAGAGAAAGTAGTGTATTCTGTGGGATATGCTTTGGTAAGTGCAGTGTGGGGTCTTGGGGTTTGGAGTCTGATTCTCCAAGTTTGGAACTTGACTCTGCCAGTTACTAGCTATGTGATTCTGGGCAAGTTGCTGAACTTCTCTGATTCTAAACCTTCCCATGTGCAAATGGCAACAATAAAAGCATTGAGAGGATTAAATGAGATGAGATGTCTGGCGTATAGCAAGCGCTTGATAAGTGCTGTTTTAGCAAGCAATTGATCTTTTTCATTCCCTCCTCTTCCTGCCTCTTTCTGTTGCTTCCCTCCCTTCCCACTCAGATTTTCTTTCTTTCTTTTGTTCCCTTCTTCAGAGTTGTAATGCTCTGGAGCTCCTGGGACTAAATCGGTTGTGGCCTGTCTCACACGAGGTGGGTCATTGTAGTGGTGCACCCCAGATCCTCATTATGGGGGCTGAAGAGGTTGAGGCTCTCAATGTGTTTATTTGTTCTTTCATTCATTCGTTCATTCCCTTAAATAGTTATCAAGCGCTCAATGTTTAAACCTACTGTCCTGGATAATAGGGACCACACTAAAGACGGCCTCTCTGTGGGACACTCTTGGTTATCAATCATAAGCCATCCATCCACGGTCTTACACAGGCATGGAATGTGTGTAAGTACCAGGGGTGATTGGGGGCAGGAGCAAGAGCCAGTACTGGTGGGGGTGGGGAAGCGAGGGGCTTGGTCTGGGAAACTCGTAAGACGTCAAGTGTTCATGCAGGTTACATAGGTCAGTTTCAGTTGAGGTGACATTTTTTGCTACAACTTGGCCTCGCTCAGCCTGTGCTGTGTGTGCAGAGCAGGGCACCACCAGCCTGTGTTGAGAGCAATCACCCTCAGTGCGATAATGAAGGTGCTGTTCCAAAAGTGGGATGCTGATGAAGAAGGTTATCCAAAGGGCCTGGAGGGCAAAGAAAGAGAGAATTTAGTGAACCACAAAACTGTGGTAAAAACAATAAATAAAAGGTGTTGCTTTGGGAATTCACAAAGTAGCGAATGAAGAAGCAGCAAGATGAATTCTAACAAGTTGTTTCAAAGCTTCTCAACCAGTTATTTTTGAAAAAGAGAATTGAATCTTATTCACAATGCTTTTGCTGAATAGAAGGGTTTTTGGTGCATTGGGGCGGGGGGGAAGGTAATTTATGTATGTAACCAACCTATCACTTTAATATAAAACTCTGATTAGCTGAAATGTCCTAAAGTGATGGCACACATTATATTCTATACGCAGCCCTGGTCCACTCAAGAAAGAACCCACTGACTTATTTGGGTATGATGTTCTACCTGATGAAAACTATTTTAGGAGAAATGGCTGAAGGGAGATTTATCATGGAACTTTTTTGAGACAAGTGGGTTCCTTAAATGTGGAATAAATAAATGTTTTAGGTAAGGTGTATAGCCATTGGTTTTGAGGATAATGTTTTGCTTCTGGAATGAATACTAATCGTTCTTCCAGAGCAGCCTGGCGTGACCAAATCTCAGATGATGCTGGTGATCTTCAGAGCAGAATAGCAACTTGTAGAAATTGATCTCCAGATACAAATAAAGCTCAGAAAGCCTGGCTCCTTTCACTCGTGCTGTTCACTTGAATAGAAGAGAAGAAGGAAAACCTGCCCTTTGACTTCCAATCTATTATACCAAGAGCTGACAAGCTCAAATCCTGACCAAAGCCCTGAACCGTTTTGAGATGAAAATTCCTAAACTCAAAAGGAGAGAGTTCTTCCCATGTTCCAGCTGCGTTTCTGGAACCAGAGCTCTGTGGATTATTTGCGGCATCCGTGTTTTGTCAAAGTTTTAAAAGACCCCTGGGGGAAGGCAAGATTGCATATTTCTAAAATTGTCCTTTAGAAGGGGATTTTTTTTCCTCTAGATTAATCTGAAATTTTACATGATAGAATTCATAGAAATCTTAAGTCCCCATAGCTTTCCTCTTGATGTGGAATTTAACCTCACCCCAAAAAGAGCCTCTGATTTGCATGCATGTGGTCTTGAATATTTTTCAGTGTTTAAGGATCTTTTCACTTTATCTGATCCCTTGAGCTGCTGATTTTGAGAGGCAGCTGGCCTGATTTGTGGGAAGCATCTTAATAATTTTCTTCTGCTTCTCTCATGTTTGGTCTGGCTGGCTTCAGCCTTTGCTACCTAATTTAAGGACTATGCTTTCGCCCTGGCAACAATTCTTCTTTTTGTGTTAACCCATTCCCCACCTGAGACATTCCCACCATCTCCAGCCACATTAGCCTCTCTCCCCACTGCCATCTCTTCTTCTGTTTCTTGATTATGCCAATAAAATAGTAACTATTTAAAACATTTTTTTGAGTATTGATTTTTAAATGTTCCATGTCAGTTCTGCCAGGGAAGAAACAGAAAACTGTTACTTCAAATATTGGTGTGCTCCTGCTTTAACTCAGTTTATTCACTTTGAAGTTGGATGAAGTTGAAAGGTTTGTCTTATTTCTAGCTGCCTTTGCCTGCTTGCTTATTTTAAAGAAATAACACATCAGATATAAAATTGAAATCCCATGGTGGCCCTTCTTAGTCCTTTTTGCATTTTCTTTTCCCTAAAGGTGACCATATCATTAACATTCGTTTCTGTCCATGTTCATACCCTTTTATGTCATCTGTGCATGTCTGCAAACACAGTTACATTAGATGTTGTGCAATAGAAATAAACATATCTTTCTCTATCCTGTTTATTTCACTGAAAATTGTTTTTGAGGGTTTTTGTTTTGATGGTTGTAGATACAGTTAGTTCCTTTATATTGTAACATTCTATTATACTAATATGCTGTAATTTATCCACACATTTCTCCATTGGCAGACATTGGTGTCGTCTCTGTTTTGCTGTTGGGGCTGCCTTTTCACACCATTTCTAACACACACTGATTCTTCTATCAAGCCACTTGGCCTCGAGAGTGTGACATCCCAAGAGGGGCGCTAAGGTGGGTCATGACTCTGCCACTGTCAAAATGTGCAACTTCAGGCAAGTCATGTGGCCTTTCTTGACTTTAGTTTGCCCATCTCTGAACTAAAAGGTGTGGACTGGACGGTTCCTGAGGTCCTTTCTGTCAATGGTGGTTAAGCCATCACGGTGCCGGGCAGTATAGAGTCTGTATTTGTTTTCCTCATAAAGGAAGGAAAAATGAAAAATTTGAAGCCTGATGCTCTTCTTTCAAAGGTTACAGTTTAACCAATGTGATGTGAATATAACTTCAATAAAGCCAATAGAATTAAATGAGCCTTTTCACCATCAAGAATGGGGAGGGAGACTCAGAATAAAAACCAAAAAAAGCCAAAGTAAGAGGTACTTTCTCTTCTCACACAGTCCTGTGGGCACTACAAAGTGTGTAGGAGGGAGCAGAGTTTAAAGGGATCCAGTTCAGATCTTGGCTCTCCCATGAACTTGCTGCAGACATTTGAGTAATTTTATCTACACTTCATTTTCTCATCTGTAAAGTGGGGCTAATGGTACTGTAGGGGAGGAGACATATCCTCTACCCATCTGGGTCCTTCTGGCTGGGCCATGCATTAAATTCACATGAGGCAGGATAAGAGGAAATCAAACAAGGCTTTATAACATGTATACATGGGAGACACTCAGGAAAACTGAGCAGCTTGCCAAGATGGTGGAGGCTCTCATCTTAAATACCATCTTCAGCTACAAAGGAGGATGTTGTGGGTAGTGGTTTGGTACTTCAGAGAGGAGGAAGGCAATTCACATGGAGATGGAAAAGCAAATGTTTGGTAAATAGAACTTTGTTGAGAGTGTTAGAGGGAAGGTCAAAGTTTCTTTCAGAATCTTTTGTTCTTAAAAATAATCAAGCAAGAGAGACACATTTTGACACAGTACCTGTCTTATAGGGCATTTGTAAGACTGAGTGAGATCATATTTGCAAAGGGCCGGGAGCTGGTGTGTGGCACGTGCTCAGTAAAGCTCAGCTTCTTCCCAGCTTGGCTCTGTCAGGTATGACTGTGTAGGCTCCATTTCCTCATGGAGTGCCGATGGCTATGTCACTGTTATATTCCAGCTTCCCCCTGACTTCTTGAGGAGCTTCCAGTGCCCTGTGACTCCAGAAGCAAGAAGCAAAAGCCATTCTGGGTTGCATTCCACCCTTTGGATGGCATAATAGGGAATCATGAAGGGTAATAAAATTCACCTTGCAATGATGGCGCACTGCGGCTTCCATTACTGTATTTAAGCGGTTCTTTCAGCATGAACAAATCCATTTTAAAGACATGTTTATTACCTTCCCCCAAACTCGTAAATTGTAGTGTTAGTTTTATAAAAAGGAAAAAAAAAAGCTTTCCTGCTATTCCACTGGCTAGAACAACGGCTCCTGAATTAATTGTATTGTATTGCTTGAGTCCTAATGAAACAGCCTTGGTTTGGGGAAATTCTCAATAGGGAAAAAAATGTCAGCTGAATTTTAAAATCAATCAATAATGCTGTTTAAATTTTCCTCATTTGAGCCCATAGAGTGGATTAGAGCATTTTCACAAGAGGGAGAAGCCCGCTTAGAGAAACTCGGCCAGAATCACCCACAGCTCTTATGCCCGAGATGGAGAGTTTTCTGTTGTTGAGGTCTTCAGTTGTGTTATTAGCAATTCATTCCTGGAGGCCCATCAAATGTTCATTCTGCCCCAATAACCGTGTATAACGAGAGGCAATGAGCTATATTGGAAACCCCCTGGGCTTTGTAGTCGCAAAGATTAGGTTTGATTCTCAGCTCTTCCCTTTAGTAGCTGTGTGTACCTAGGCAAGTGCTTAACTTCTCTGAACCTCAGTTTCCTCATCTGTAAAATAGAAATTGACATTGATTATACCTATGACATGAAGGGTCTGTAAGACTCCTGATGTAGTACCTGATTTCAGTCTGATTATAATGATCATAATAAAGGCAGTAAGCCTTTAGTAAAAGACAGAGCACAAATGTTTTATTCTGGATTCTCAGATCTGGAAGAATCGTAGAGATTTTTGATATGTCCACTTAGCCCATCCAGGATATGAGCTAACTAATCAGTGAATTGTTCGATCAAGTACTTACTGATCAGCTGGCAGGTGCTGAGTTGGTTCCTCGCAGGTACTGTGTAGAGGAATGTGACAGAGGCTTTCCTCATGGCACTTTGGTCTGTGTAGCTGAGAGAGAGACACGTGAAGTAAAGTAACCCAGAGGGTGTGCTTGAGGCGGCGTCACAGAACCTCCACACTGGGGGCTTGGGAGGGGACGGTCAGCCCTTCCTGGGTGAGGGTTCGGAAAAGGATCCTCAAGGAAGACAGCTGGGAACCTGTCTGAGGATGGGTGAATATCTGGAGGGCAGCTGGAGGGGCAGCTTCTGATGGGAAAAAATGTTTTCTGATAGCTGAGCATTCAGTTGCTATAGAAGTGAAGTTTGATAGGATGCTGCTTTTATTTTTTAAAATTTTTTAAAGATTGGCCCACCTGAGCTAACTTCTGTTGCCAATCTTCTTTTTTTTTTTTCTTCCTCCTTCTCCCCAATGCTCCCCAGTACATAGTTGTACGTTCTGGTTGTGTGTGCCTCTGGTTGTGCTATGTGAGATGCCACCCCAGCATGGCTTGATGAGCAGTGCTTGGTCTGAGGCTGGGATCCGAACCGGCAAAACCCTGGGCCACTGAAGTGGAGTGTGCGAACTTAACCATTCGGCCACAGGGCCGGCCCAGGATGCTTCTTTTAAAAATATGTTTATTAAGAGAAATGAGAAGAATGTAAGTCATTACTTTAGTAGGCTGTTTACTCTTGACTCATTTGTTTTTCAAAAGAGTTCTGATGGGCACCTTGAAATAGCCCTGGAGCAGGGATCGCAAACGGTGCAGGAACATAGGGAAGGGTGGGGTCTGTGACAAGCCAGCACCTGCTCCACCTCCAGAGAGTGACCATGACCCAGCGGTAGCTGAGGATGTCATTAGGGTCTGGGAGCCCAGCATCACCAGGACTTCTGATTTCTCAAAAGGAGCGGGAAATGAAGACATTGTTGTATGTGTGAAACCTCCTAATTCTTCAGTGTTGGCAAATAAATCAACTATTTAAAAAACAAAACAAAATTGAGAGGGTAAATGCATCTTTGGACTTCTTGTCTGTGGTTCTCTCCTAGCTGGAAGCTGGGGCCTCCTGTCAGACCTTGTCTTTTGCCTGTGAGTCCTTGGGGTCCCTCTGATCTGGAGCAGGAGGGTGGCCCAAGGGTGGAGGCCATGCCCAGTGGAGCTGGGGACACACAGCCTGAGTGGGAGTCATCTCTGCCCAGGCTGCGCTCAGACACCATGAGGCCTGAGGCCACAGGTACTGAGCTTGGGAGCTCGAATGTGAACTGAGCCCCAGGCAGAGCGCTGGGTTATTACTGCTGTTTCTCTGTGGCCTCCTGCGCCACCTTTAGATGGATTGTTTTAATCTTGAGAAGAGGGAAACACGCTCCCTGCCCTCACCCGGGTGTGCAAGCACACTCTCACACTCACACAAAAGAAGGTGCCTGGGGGCATTTGGAAACATACCACTTCCCAAAGAGCAAAAGTGGAGCCTGTTTGATCCCAGAGGCACTCAGTTTCATGCTCTGGGAGGTTTGGGCCGTGCCATGGGCAGTGGCAGCCTGGCCCCCAGGAGCCATCGGCAGGAGATGGGTGCCATGCATGCAGGTGGCTCTGTGCTGCTCCTGCTCTTTAGCCAAAAGAGAACGGTAGGAAGGGATAGAGAAGGTGGAAAATGTCAGAGGCACTTGCTGCCGGAGGGGAAGACCCCAATTGGATGCAAGATTGTCTTTCTGAGCCCACTGGAGCCAATGTCACATTCTAGCCCTGGGTTTGCCCCAGGGTTTGTGTCACCCTCGAGCCCTCACCACCCCTCCGTCCCTAGAACTGTAAGGCGAGGAGATCGATGCACATGTTTTCTCGCTACGTTCACTTCAGCTCCATGAAGGCTGTTTCCCACAGGGACTCATCTGACATGTCATTCAACTCTCCTCAGATTTGTAACCAAATGCCTGATAGCCTGGTATTTCTGTTTTTTTTTTTTTTTTAAATTTATTTTCTCTATCCCATTCTCTAAAATGTAACTTTCAGGAATATATATCAGGTGATAAAATGAATAGATGACAACCTTTGGATGGAAGGAAAAAATATAAGTAAAGCTGCAGCAAGGGTAGCACTCAAAATGCATGCACAAGAAAATTCTGTGCACTTCTAGAACTGCCCCTAGGACTTCCTAACAACCAGAAGAAGGGAGGAAAAAAACAGCCTTCTGTGCCCATGAGAGGAAAATAAGGCAGCTGTTCAGGAGAAATAGGTGATGTTCTTGGTACTAAGACCAGAGATGCCTTCCTCCAGTGAGTTCTCTAGGAGAGAGTTGTCAGGGTGGACCACGTTCTTGACAGTGTCTGACAGTAAGTACCACAGTGAGTTTTTCCGATTGCTTTCTCTGCGTTCTCTCAGTGTACACCAATGGCTTAGTGCCAGACGCAATTCTATAAGTTAGTTCAGTGATAAGCCAGAATAATACAGAGTACACAGTCTTCTAAAGGTCTGGCTCGATACACAGATAAAATTGACAACATCGGGAAGCATGGAGGGCCTGTGTCTCTATCAGGGAATACTCTGATTGTTTTGTTTCTGGTAACTGATTAGCATTGGAACAGAGAGTTCTGGGCTTTTCCTGGCAGGAACAAGGAGTTCAGATGATCTGTGCTGCCAATGAGCAGAAGCAAATGGATCTCCTCTCATCAGCCAAGTGGCAGGTAGAGCCAGTGTCCTCAGTCAGACATTCAGAATCCAAACGAGCACTTTGATACCTGAATGCATAGTCATCTTCCTCCATGCTGAGTCCATAGGTCAGTTCCGACCCACAGGCAGATGGGTGATTGTGAGCATCAGCGTTCTGCCTTACGCACCACCGGAACCCCAGAGCGTGACAGAGGTGTCACATGGGAGCTTCACGATGTCATTTGGCCTTCACATGGGCGCGAAATGCTTCCCTTGCACACACACGTGTATATTTATACCCCCACTTCTCAAATGTGTGCCGATGCTGATATGCTCAATAAATTCGTATTTTATTTAAAGATATTACCAAACTCATATTAGATTTTGTTATGGAACTCTCAGCCTCCAACAGAACTGTTAGCACGATGGCTACCTTTGGAGGGGTGAAGGGGGTGCAGTTCACAAATGTTGACTGGCAGTGAAAAAGGGTCTCCATAGTAGAAGAATTTGGGCACATCGCCCCAGCAAGTAGATACAGGAGTTTCATTCTGGATCTTGTCAGCAAGTGTTACAAAGCACTCATTAAAAACTCAGTAGAAACTCATAGAATGCTTAATTTTAAGCCATGTCTTTTCTCAGCAACCCTGCTAAGATAAATAATTTAAAAAAATAAAAATATATACCCTTAGGGAAAAATATCATCTGGGGGTGTGAGCTGTGTAAGTGTTGGCAGGCAACTGCTAATAATTATGACTTCCAGTTTTGGGGCCGTCGATCCTGAGTCGTCCTTCCTGTCAGTGATCAGGCAGGAGGAGAAATTCCCAGTTTGTGATGACAAAAATTATACTGTCAAGTTAGGGGAGAACGTTCGTCATTCTGTTATTGAAGCAAGGCACAGATTTCTTCATCCAGAAAAGGTTTCAAGTGCTGTCTGTACCATTTTAAAAGTAGAGGTGGGCTGATAAAACACTGAGCGGTGTGGGCCAGCCTCCACATAAGCCAGCGTCGTTCGTGGAATTTGGAACTCCTTCAGAAGTACTAGCTGTACTCAGATATCGGTTGGGTTGCTTGTGCAGAGAGAGTTTCTTCTGTTGGGCTCTGATCGACAACCCTGGAAGCAGTGGGTGGGAGTTGCAAAGTGATAGATTTTGGCTTCATTCAAGTACAGCCTTTTCACAGCCCAGGCTGTGTGGGGACGGGGTAGGCTGCCTTGCGGGGATGAGTCACCATTGCTGGGATGTGCCACCTATGACTGGGCAGCCACGTGGCTGGTTTGCCGTTGAAGGAATCAAACTTTCCATGGGGACGGGGGTGCGTTACTTCTGACTTTGAGTTTATGTAGTTCTGTGATAAGGCAGGTCTGTTGAGAGGTGATAATTTATTTTATAATAGAAATTATTCCCCATAGGATTTCCTCAAACAACCTGCCTAATTGGTGCATCTGAAGTAGATTCAGTTTACCGAAGTTATGTTTATGTAGCTGCGCCTGAATTCCTAATAAGTAAATGGGGTTGATCGTATACAGTTGAAGCCTCATTCGTTGCAAATACAAGGGACTGAGAAAGAAAAATGGCTGGATTACTGGGTGCCCCTAGTAAAGGAAAATAATGTCCAGTCAGTTTAGGGCTTCAGTTCCAGGTGCTTGAAACTCACCTATTCCTCTGAATGGATTCTGTGGTCTTCGGCGGGAATGGCAGGGGCAAAAACGGCCCTGGTGCCGTACTTTCTCTTGTTGGAGCTGCAGATCCAGGCGTCGATTTCCAAATATAGTGTGAGACTCATGTAGAGAGATTGGTATCATCTATGGAAAAAAAAATGTTTTTGCCTTGCGTTCAGATGCTTGAGTAAGGGGGAGTGAATAAAGAAGGACTTGGGAAGCCATCATCTTCACAGAGATGCCACTGAGGGTCTGGAGGAATAGATTAGGCTGGTCTCTGCCCTCAAGGGAGGGCCAGTGCCTGCCCTGTGCTGTTGTCCAGCTTCAAAGGCTGGAGCCACGTCTGTGGATCCCCTGCCACAGCCCCAAAGGGTGTGCTTTTATGAATTCCTATCATCTGATTTAGCTTGTGTTGTGGGAGAAATCGGAAGCGCATGCAGGATTAAATGTGGTTTTGTTAGCATATCAAATAATGACTCTAGATGTTTAGAACATCATGCTATGTCAGACACCAAGAGGAGACTCTGCAACTCTCAGATAAAGAGGGATTGTTATGTGTTTGGAAAGTATGTGCCTAGAGTTTACATCTGGTCAATGCTGAGCTGGTCTGCCTTGGAAAAGAAAAGGGAAGGACCACTCGGCCTTGAAGGACATTTAGGCTGAACCATCTGATCACCGGGGTGGGTGTCGGTCAGAAATGGTAATACCAGCTGTCAGGTTAATCATGCTACAGGAGCTTTGCTATAGAATATTCTTGGTGGCTGCTGTGTTCATGACTCTTATTATTCACATTTTTCTTCTTTGCTCTGTATGTTTTCCATTTTTCTTAGAACTATGCTTTCCATATGACTTTGATTCTTTCAACGTGCAAAATGGAAAGTTATCTGGATGGTATAACTTTAGATAGTATGGAGGGAGATAGGAGAATTGTAATTAAGGGAGCGAATTACAGTTATTTCATCTCTTAGCTGTTTGTCTCTTTAGGAGTTTACTATAACATCATTATAATTCCCAGAAGGCTTGCACTGGGGCCTTTGCATGTTCTGTTCTCTCTGCTTCGTGTATTACTGACCCCCTTCATGTGGCCTCTCCAACTTATCCTTGAGGTCTCAGTTTGTATGTCACTTCTCTCATTGACCTTAGACTAGATCAGGTCACTCTCTCCTCACAGTCTGTGCTTTTCCTCATTACGCAGTTGTAACTTAATAATTTTTCAGAATTATTTACTCTTTGTTTCCCATGATCTCCTTGGGAGCAGGCTTATGTGTGTCTTGTGTACTTCTGTATCTCCAGGGCCCAGGGTAGGACTGGACACAAAGTAAGTGCTGAGTTAATAGTTGTTGGGAAAAATAATAATTACATTTACTGAGCACCAGTATGCCAGTGCTGTCTATTCCTCTTTTGAAAAAATGTGTGTATGCTCACATAATCTTTGTTAATACTGACATCTCTATAAGGAAAACATGGTTGCTCCCATGGAAAACGGTTCAGATCTTGAGAGTAGGATGCTCAGCAGCTTTTAAAGGGGTTCAGGAAATTCACACATAGTCATCTGGAAGTATCCGTGAAATCAGTATAAAAAAGCAAAACAATATCTCTAATGTGATTCTACTTATGTAAAACAAAGCATTTATATATGTGTATGTCTGAGAAATGCTTGTGGTTGCACACAAAATACCTGAATCAATACCAAATTGTAACCATTTATTTCTGAGGGATGAGCTGGAAGGAGTGTGAAGAATTTTACCTTTTCATTTCTGTATTTATTTGTTTCCCAAGGAAGATTTGCCCTGAGCTAACATCTGTTGCCAGTTTTCCTTTTTTTTTTTACTTGAGGAAGATTGTCCCTGGGCTGACATCTGTGCCAGTCTTCCTCTATTTTGCGTGCAGGTCACTGCCGCAGCATGGCTGACGAGTGGTGTGTAGGTCCGTGCCTGGCATCCAAACCTGTGAACCTGGGCTGCCAAAGTGGAGCACACTGAACTTTACCCACTACACCATGGGGCTGCCCCCAGGAATTGTACTTGTTATTTTGTAATATTTTATGTATTATAATTTAAAAAATTTACTGTGAGCCTCTCTTTGTAAATACAGTAAAAAGTAAAAGAAAGAGAAGGCCTTGTCCTAGGTGGTGTGGTGGGCTGAGGGGGGTTTGAACCCCAGCCCATCTGGCTCTGAAGCCTGGGCTCTATTCTGACACCCTTTATGTGTCTAGAGCAGTAGTTTTAACTGGAGAGGTTTTGTCCCCCAGGGGGCATTGGCAATGTCTGTAGACAGTTTTGGTTTTCACAACTAGGGGGAGGGTGCCACTGGCTTCTAGTAAGTTGAGGGCAGGGATGCTGCAAACATCCTGCACTGCACGGGATGCTCCCCACGGTCGTCCAGCCCAATATATCAATGGTGCTGAGGCTGAGGAACCCTGCTCTAGAGTGGCGGCCAGCCCTGACAAGACTCTGGTGAGCCTGGTGCTCAGCTTGGCCCCACAGGAGCATCAGCCGCATGGCTGTGGGATGCCCAGCACTGGCTGAATGGGCGCTGGACACAGAGCCTGCTCCAAGGCCACATAATTTCAGTGCCCAGTGGAAACAGCAAAAGTTAAATGATGTATCAGCCTTATCCCCAACCAAGGCTTTTTAAAGAGAGACAGAAACAGAGAGACAGAGCTAATTGGGCTTTTAGGGAAGTCAGTGATCAGCAGGAGAGAGAGAAGGTCCCAAGGAGGGCAGGAGCCTCCGTGAGCCCTAGCACAACCTGAGGGAGGATGATGATGCCTGGATTTCCCCATCATCTCCTTTAATGATTTCCACGCTTGTTTGCTCCCTGAAACCAGGTGTCATGCAGGCTTCCTAAAGTCGATCGGGGCAGGCTTCTGCCGGTGCCTGTGTCATCAGGTCTCCTCCAGTCAGTCTCTGGAAGTTTATTCGTTATGGAGAGGACCCCTCTAGGAGCTGCGTGGAGACACAGTGAGCACCCAGGGCGGGGAGGCTGCTCCGCCAGAATCAGAGCGTCGGCTTTGTTGTTCTGCTGGGAGGGCTCTTGAGAATCCTCTCATTTGGCCTTCTCACTTCACAGAGGGGAAACTGAGGCCATAGAGGGGAAATCATTTGCCAAAACTGTCCAGTTAATTACTGGCCAGTCAAAACTGGACCACAGGCCGCTGGCTCCTGGTCTTGTAGTCAGCCCTAAGACAGCAATGAGAAGAAAAGAGTGTTTTTTTCCCTAAAGACAGAGGCAAACAGACAAGAAAATATTCTCCTTGTGTGGGTGGGCTTGGGTAAGATTGGTTCAGGGAGTAGCAGGGGGAAAGATGATGAGGGGGTGAGGGCTTTATTTTGTCAGTGACTCAGTAGTTGAGTGGTTCTCAAAGTGTGGCCCTCAGAGCAGCAGCATGGCATTTCTTAAGAACTTGTTAGAGATGCAAATTCTCCAGCCTCACCTCAGACCTACTGAATGGGAGACTTTGAGTAGGCAGCCCACCAATCTGTGTCACCTGGAAACAGTCTACTGGGTGATACTGATGCACTCTCAAGTTTAAGAACCACTGGGGAAAAGGGAGGAAGATGGAACTTTGTTTTCTGGTGTTGCCATTTCATTAGCTGGGACCTTGGATGTGTCACATGACTTCTCTGGGCCTCAGTTTCATTGTAGAATGAGGATGATGGTACCAAACTTGCAGAGTTGCTGGAATAATCAGTGGGCTAATGTAGGTGAGTGTGATTTGTACAGCAGTACCCAAACCACCAAGCCAGGGGCCTGCATTTGCTTTGCTCCTCATGGACTGGTGAATGTCACTGTCACTCTCTCATGATGAGCCTTTAAGGCTGCTTTGGTTCTCCTTCTGTCCCTGTAGAGTAATGCAGCCCATTCCTGAATGTTGAGGCCACTCCATGTGTCTTCCTGTGGGCCTCTCTGGAAGATTCAGCTTCCAAGGCTTTGCACGTGGGAGCAGGCAGCTCTTGTTGGCTGGAAAAGGGGAGGATGTGGCTGAGGGAGCAGCCAGGAAGGCTGTGCCATGAAACTGACCCAGCATCTGCGAATGGACCATGCAAATGACCCGGGAAGACGGTTCTGAGACAGGAGGGTCTTCATTACAAGGGACAGGTGATCACAGCCTATGTAGATTAGAGTGTGGAGACTTATCACTGAGGGTGGCAGTAATCATGATGATAGACCAAGGTGTTAGGTGACTAACATGTGACGGGCTTAGCCTTCTTTCATCTAATCTCAGACACCATTGTTGAAAGATACAATATTAGCCTATGCACCACTAAAAACACCCCCCAAATGCAAACTAATCAAACTGACGTGCCGCTTGTTGTAGGAAAAAAAAATCCTAATTTCAATTTGAAATGTGAAAAACAAGGGCCAGTCTGCTGGCACAGAGGTTAAGTTCGTGCAGTATGCTTTGGTGGCCCAGGGTTCTCAGGTTTGGATCCTGGGCGTGGACCTACGTACTGCTTATGAAGCCATGCTGTGGCAGGCATCCCACATGCTAAATGGAGGAAGATGGGCACAGATGTTAGCTCAGGGCTAATCTTTCTCAAAAAAAAAAATAAAGATGTGGAAAACAATATTAAAAAAACAATGCTAAGTGCTATTTACATGTTATTACATTCGGTCTTCACAGCTGCCCTGTGAAACTGGGGCTATTACTGTACCTGTTTTACAGGTACAAAAATGAGGCTTGGTCAAGTCAGTTGTATAAGGCAGGGGCCAGCGAACTTGTTCTGTAAAGGGTCAGACAGTAAATATTCTAGGTTTGGGGCTCCATATGATCTCTTTTGCTATAACTCAGTTCTGCCTCACAGTGTGAAAACATCCATAGATAATATGCAAATAAGTGGGCATGGCTGTGTTCCAATAAAGCTATTTATAGACACTGACATGTGAATTTCATAGAAATTTCACGTGTCATGAAATAAGATTAGTTTTAGTTCTTCAACCATTTTAATATATAAAAGTTATTCTTAGCTCTGCGCCGTACCAAAAACAGTAACATGCCAGATTTGGCCCTGAATTTGGTCCCTGGGCCATAGGTTTTGATCCCTGGTTTAGAGTCACTTGAAGTCGAGGTTCGAATCCAGATGTGTCTCCACAACCAGGTTTTAATCTCCACTATACTGTGGTGTGTATAATAAGGAGAGGTAGCTGATTGTCAACTTGTTTATTCTCAAAACACTAAAAAAACTTGTCCTCAAAGTACTATTTGTCTTAATCATGAAGTTTGTCAAATTTTTCAAGGAAGGTCTAATTTTAATGTCTTCTGAACTTGTTTCTTCTTAGCTCAATGTTAATTATAATTTGAGGAGGCATTTTGGCTTTTAAACTGACAGTTTGGAAATGTAAAGTTTTTCTTTTGGAGTGAAAGAAACATGGTATAAAAAATTCAGTTCAAAGTATGTACAAAGAAAAACAAAGTTCTTCACTCGCTTGTTCCCTTTTATTCCACAGTTCTTCTTTCCATAGATAACCACTGTTAACAGCTTCTTCTGCATCCTTCTGGAAGTTGACCATGTGACTACAGCAATGTGTGTATGCATATTCATTTTTATCTGAATACTTTTTTATATAACACATCTTAGAGCGCTCTCCTTATCAGTTCATCTATTAATACATTATTTTTAGTGGATGTGTAGTAGTCTACTGTGTATGTACTCCTGAAGTACCATTATTTATTTAACCATGTTCCTGTTTTTGGATTTATTTCCAATTTTTTAGTTATTACCAAACATGGCTCATTGAATATTGCTGTAAGTAAATCTGTCATGCTTCTGTAGGATAAGTTCCTGATGGGAAGTCCCTGCATCAAAGGAGATGTGCGTTTGTGATGCATTAATGTTTCTCTTATATGAAATTTCAAACAAGTTTTATTTGCCTGAGCCGAGAATGTCTACAAAGAACAGCGTTGCTGGTGGGAAACCTGACTCCCTCCTGTCATGTTTTCAGTTATCTGGTTTTTGTTTGGTGAGGAAATAGGTCGTTTCATCTTCAAAAGAGTTGCCAGAGAATTAGTACATGGTGACAGTGAGGTTTGGGGCTCCAGATCTCATCACAATCTTTGACTTCTGTTTAAAGAACAGTCACCTTTTCTTTAAGAACACAAGAAATGTGCTCTGGGCCTGCCTGACCAGGATTCTCTGATGGGGAAGCAACAGTGGTTGAGAAAGCTCTAGTCGATCTCGATGAGTTTTTCTCAAAGCCTAAGGTAAGATTGTTAATAGCTCATATGTCAATTGATGTCTACTGGTTTTGTGTACTGACTCTGTTCCAGAGTCAGTACTAAGCCCTTTAAATGAATTATCTCCTTGAATGTGTGTGATGACCTTAGAAGACTAGAACTTTTCTCATCTCCCTGTTCAGATGAGGAAACTAAAGTTTAGAGAGGCCCAGAGTCACAGAGCAGTAAGTGGTAGGCCCAGTGCTGACTCCAAAAATCCCATTCTTGCCCCCCAAGCATCCTGTTTTCTATCATTAGTTGTCTCAAAATTTTCTAAGTATCCTGTACTTCATGACAGAGATCCGTTAATCCGTAGTTAAGAGCAAGTTGACAGTAGTAGATGTTGCTTCCGCCTTCTGCTTCACAGATTATTATGGAAATAGGCTTTTCTATTAGACTGAGAGTTACGAGGACAGGATAGTGTGTCACTTATTCCTGTAGCCTAGCACAGAAGGGTGCTCAGCAAATGTTGAATGAGTGAGTGAATGAATGAATGAATTGGACAAATAAATATAAAATAATTAAAGGACAATTTAAGACTTTATATTATCAGGGTAGTAGGGTTTACAGATTAAGATGCTGTAGGTTTTTAAGGGTGACAAGGAAAAAAAAAAAAGATTGGAGGGGCCGGCTCAGTGGCCGAGTGGTTAAGTTCGCGCGCTCTGCTGTGGTGGCCCAGGGTTCAGATCCTGGGCGCGGACATGGCACCGCTCGTCAGGCCACGTTGAGGCGGCAACAACTATGTACTGGGGCGGGGGGGGTGGGGCGGTTGGTTTGGGAAATAAAGCAGAAAAAAGAAAAAAGGATTGGCAACAGTTGTTAGCCTAGGTGCCAATCTTTAAAAAAAAAAAAAAAAGGGTGACGAGGGCTCAGAAAACTTACACTTCTCTATATTTCCTCGCCTAGGAATGAAACCAAAAGAATAGTGGATTTTATTTTTAGTATGTTAAAAGTTTACTTGCTAGCTAATTCTTAACCAATTTATGTGTAGGAAAATAGACAAGAAGAGTTAATACAAGGCCTTTTTTTCTAGTCAAGAACCATTTCTTTTTTTAAAAAGTGCCTTGTGGACTTCTGTGGTGATGACTGGTTGTGTAGCTGTGGTCCAGAAGAGGTATATCTATTATGTTCTCTGCAGCGTGGATTGTTATGGATCACCAAGCAGAAGGGAGAAGGCAAAGAAAATATGCAACTTGCATTAATTACACAACCACAGGATGGTGTGGGTCCTAACCAGAGCAGAACCGAAATTTCTACGTGACTAGTGGCACCTGAACTGAGGGCATGTCTAACTGAGATGTGTGTGCCACCCTCTAGGAGCTCCTCCAGGTCTCGGTGCCAGAACGGAGCTTGCTGCATGCCACGCACCCCCTGCCCCTCCAGCTTCCCCTGCCAGCACCTGCCCACCCTTCCCATACTCAGCCCCCTGGCCTCCTGTTGGTGCTTTGTTTCTAGCCTCCACCTACCGTGTTCCCCATCCCTCCGTGGCCTCTTCCTTGACCAGGTTAGTGCCTCGCCAGCCTTCGAACTGCTCTTCCTCCTTACTTTTCTTTTTCAGAATTTTTTTTTCCTCTTCTTGATCATGGATTCTGTTCTTGAAGAATATCTCAGGATAGTTAAAGCTCTTTAGAAGAGAATTTTTACAAATGCAGCTGTGAGAGAATTCATGCTTCTGAGAATTCGTGATTGGGCCATCTGACCACGGATCCCTGGAGGTTGCTGATGTCACTGTGACTATGCTCTCAAGCCTTTCCAAAGCCTGAGCCTGGGCACTTCCAGACTGAACTTGTGCATTTCTCTCTCCCGCAAGTTCTTGATGCTTGTATTGCCCTCAATTTTGCTTTCATTTTTACGGAGCAATATTGAGTGTGTAATTAATTCCCTCTTCTGCTTACGTCCTTAACTATTGATCAGAACCAACAATTGGAATAATAATGATTTGAGGTATAATTATTTCATATAAATGTTGTGTGAGTCCTGGGAATGGCCTTGTAAAGCTCTGGAAAGATATACTTATGTCCATGTGTTTTTTCCCATTTCTGAAACCAATTATTTTTCTAAAATTACTTTTCAGATGGGCTATTAAGTTGCAAAGATCATTGATTTTTTTTTAATACTAGCATCAAGGAGAATCCTAATGAAACATGATGTGTTTACAATTAATTATGTTAGCTCTCACCTGGCAGCTTAATGCCAATAATGTTTCTTTCCTAGTTCCAGTGGGAAAAGTGGTCATCCTCACTAATATCTCCTCAACTGTTTTTGAGGTGGAGAGAGAGTGGTTATCTTTTTATTTAAATTGTTGGAGAATTATTTTGTGTTACTTAGAGTTTAAAATCATGTCTTTAAACTTCCTATCCATTTTTGTGAGCTATTTTCTATTAGATGCAGGTAAACTTTGCCCTGGATGTTGGTAAGTTGTAAAATTAGTGTTTAAAAAATGATTTGTCTGAGCGGGCACGGCGGCTGAGTGGTTGAGTTCATGCGCTTGGCTTTGGCGGCCCAGGGTTTTGCTGGTTTGGATCTTGGGCATGGACATGGCACTGCTCATTGGGCCACGCTGAGGCAGCGTCCCACATACCACAACTAGAGGGACCCACAACTAAAATATACAATTGTGTACTGGGGGGATTTGGGGAGAAAAAGCAGGAAAAAAAAAAGAAAAAAAGAAAAGATTGGCAACAGTTTTTAGCTCAGGTGCCAATCTAAAAATATATATATATATATATATATATATAAATAATAATTTGTCAAAGGTCCTTGCTTGAAAGTATCTGACTTCCCTGCCCTTAGGGGGTTTGATCTTTAGTTCTTGTGTTGGAGGGCACTAGGCCAAGGTGACAGATGCTGGCATGACGGAGTATCTGGTGACAACAAGGCTGCCCAAGTGCCAGCAGTCACACAGATCCTTGCCTGGGGAGGTCATTTGCAGTCACGAATGCAGGCTCAGCACCCCAATTCCCTTCCTCTGGAGGTTGAGTGCCTTCCACTGAGGGCAGACCAAAACCTTGATGACCAGGGTCAGGTGAGACGCTCTTCTGGCAGGACTTTCCTAAATTGAGACCCATAGACTTGATGTTCTTCTGATTTTAAACTTAAGATGCTCACCCCGTTTTTTAGTTCTTCTCAGAAGTCAGTTTTTCCATTTTGGCACCATGGCTTTGGGAAGACACCTAGAAATCAGTTCTAATTTATGCTGGTTGCTTTTAAACCTAAAAAACATTTTTCCCCCAAATTCTGTTATGTGTCTTTCCTCCAAATGTCCTTCATTTTGTAAATTCCATAGTGGAAGCTGTAGGCTGGCAATTACCTGAAAGGCAGTGTGTTTCCAGTGGGCTCTCTCCTGGTCCCAGCTCAAATCTGTATTTTGTACACATTGAACTTTGGGAGTTCATTTTCTGCGGATCCATGTGCCACCAGCAGTCTCTTGAAGTCCCTCGCTTCGTGCTTTTGCGTACCTGTATTGAACGCAATATAGTCTCTTTATAGCCAACATGTTATTTTTATGTGCCTTACTTTATTACACATGAAATGAAACCATCTCTGACACTTTTTATATTCACTGAATTTTTATTAGAGTTATATCTTTCATCAATAATAACACAAGCTGCAACACCCTTCTCTGGTGTATTTACTGAGATTGCTGCCACTGTTTGGAGAGTGCTGTTGCCACCTTATTAGAAATGGTTTCATCCTCATTGCTTTTATCTCATTAGATAATCCTTCAGTCACTATTCATTGCCCACAGATTCTGACTCTCTTTACCGGTGCTGTGGATGCAAGCGCACAGAGCAATGTGGAGTGAGGCTGGTCCGATAGTTTATCAGTTTCAAGTCATTCCAGAATCGTTAGTTCTGGTGGCTGCAGTGATTAGAAGTGGAGGTCTCATACCTGAGGCCAGCTGTGTTCATTCATAATAAGGGACTTAGCCGACATTTATGCAAGCAGAAAATTGAATCAGCAGTACCATCAGTGCATTAAATTATGGCATTTTCCTGTAGAATTCCTGTAAAAATAGTAGATTTGGATAGAACCAATTCTTAGGAGGGTTAGTTTAGGGTCTTTTGGTAACATAGGGAGATAAAGAGTTTTCTCCATGAATAAGTCTTGCATTATCTCAGAGACTTCAAACCAGTCTGTTCTGGTTGGCACCCACACGCGAATGTGGCAGTCCACTTTTAGACACTAACCTTTTTTCTACTGATTTCGGAAAATCACCTTCTTAATGATGTCTTTGGTCCTAGGAAAATGAGACTGAAAACACCAGAAAACAGAAAGGCTCTAGTGCTGAATTTAAAATATGAAACATTAGCCTGCGTTTGACATTTGGGTGAGTTTCATTGTAACTTTTGAGAGATTTAAAATAGCTGTGATGCTGTGGTATCCTACACCTCCATGTGCTTTCCCCAGGTGCTAGCTGTGTGAAAAAGGGAACACATGCTCGAGGGAGCCAAGGGGATGTTGGGGGCTTCGTTGTAGGTAGGAGGAGGAGGCTCCTCCTGGGACTTGTTTGGGTAACGATTTCTAAAAAACCATCCCACAGAGATGATCACACTCCTTTTTATTGTCTTTGTTTTCTAAATATGGTTTTAAAGTAGGGGATACATTCAGATGGTTCAGAAATGAAAATAAATAGGAAGGAATACAGTAAAAAGTCTCCATGTGCCCAATTTTCTCACTCAGTTACCACTATTATTAGGTTCTTATGTATCCTTCCAGAGAGATTTTTAAGCATTTATTAGTTAGCGTGTGTGCGTGTATTCTTTTTCTCCTTTTTCCTTTTTAACATAAAAGATAGCATATCATAGGCAATGTTATATACCCTACTTTTTGCAAGGAGCAATGCGTCTTGGCGATCTTTCCATATCTGTATGTAGACATCATTGTCCTCTCTTTTTCCTTCTGCAGCTGTATGGTATTCCAGTGTACTAGTGTACCATAATTTATTTAACCTATCCCCAACTGATGGACATTTGAGTTGTTTCCAGTATTTTCCTATCATAAGCAGTGCTGCAATTAATAACCCGGTATCTATGCTATTTCACACATGCAAATTTATCAGTATGTGAAATTCCCAGAAGACGAATTACTGCATCAGAAGATATATGCATTTATAATTTTGATGACTATTGTCAAATTGCTCCTCCCATTCTGCTGCCCACCTACGCCATGGTACGTATTTGAGAATAATGGTTTCCAAACAGCCTTGCCAGTAGATATGTCTATTCAAGTCCTTGCCCATTTTTCTAGTAGATCCTTGGTCTTTCACTTGTTAATTTGCAGGAGTTCTTTATATATCAGAGAGATTAGTCCTTTGCCTATAATTTGAATGCAAACGAGAGATTCCCAGTGGAGTTGTTTGCCTTTTGACTTTGCTTATGGTAAATTGCCAAGTTAGAGTTTCATTTTTATGTATTTGTGTTTATTGGCCTTGACTTTTGTGGCTTCTGGATTTTTAGGCGTGACTCAAAAGTCCTCTTCCACTGGTTAATAAGGAATTTTCTCATTTTTTTTCTCCCATCATGTTTTTACACATGTGGAATTTATTTTGGTGTATACTGTAAGATATGGAAGCAAGTTTTTTCTTCAGAATCTATTTGGTTGTCCTTACATCACTGGTCAAATATACATTTTTTCCGCCACTGATATGAGATGCCCACCTTTACTGTATACTGAATTTATATTTGATTTCCACACTTTGTGTTCTGATTTATTTGTCTTGATAGTCATATTCTAGTATGAGTACCACATTGTTTTAATATCGAGGCTTTAAAATATGTTGTTCTCTCTGATAGGGCTGCCCTTCTTCATTACTTTTCTTTTTCAGAGTTATTTCTTTTCTTGATAGTCTTATATATTTATTTTTCTAAATATACTTAAGGAGAAATTTGTGTAATTCCCAACCTAAAAACAATGTTTTCATTAGGAGAGCCTTACTTTTATAAATCATCTTAAACAAAAATTGACATCTCTGTGAGTTTATTTTCCTGTCTAGGAACATCGTATGTCTTCCTAAATGTGCAAGTCTTCTTTTGTGTCCTTTAGAAAGATTTTCAAGTTTTCTTCTTATAGATGTGTGCATTTATTATTTAGTCAGTTCCTTTGTATTTTATTTCATGTGTGCTATAATAAATGGAATTTTTTCTTGGAGTAGATGTCCTCATTGGTGGAGGTTTTTATATAAGGATGCTATGGATATCCACAAGTTAATTTTGTATCTTGCTAGCTTTCTCAATTGTCTTTTGGTTTGTGAGAATTTTTAGTTGATTTTTTTTGGGATTTCCAAGAATATGATCATCTTGTCTTTAAATAGTCCTAGTTTTATCTACTGTTTTTCAATTTTCGTTCTTCTTTCGGCCTTCCCTGGTTCCCCCTCAGATGAGGTGAGGTGATATATCGTGATGTGATGATAGCAGTGTGAGAGTAAGCTCCCTTGTCTTGGTCCTGATTCTTGTTGGCTTGTATTCTACTGTTGCCTTATTAAGCGTGATCCTAGCTTTGGGGTTGAGATAAATATATTTTATCATGTCAGAGAAATACACATTTATTCCTGTTTTATTGAGTAACTTTTATTGTTGTTATTATTAAGAATGGTTGTTGAATTTTGCCCAATACTTTTACAATGTCTATGGGATGGTTACATGATTTTGCTCTTGGGCTCTATTAATATGATGAACTAGTTTAATGGATTTCCTAAGGTTGAATAATCTTTACATTCTTTGTATAAATTCCATCTGGTCATGATGTAATGTTCTTTTACTGTGCTTTTTGAATCTATAGGCTGATTTTTTTGCATTGATGTTCATGAACACGATAGGTCTTGAGTTTCCCTTTATGTATAATAGTTATGAGGTTTTGTACTTATTTTGTTTAAAAAAACTTTTTGTGTGAAGGAGGGTTTTCTAAATGAGTTCATACTGTGAACAAGATTTTAGGAAGCATGTTTAGTTTAAAGGAACAAGTAGTTTCAAGGATTGCTTAGGAGTGGGTTCATGTATGTGCATGCAAATTTTTAAACTCTTAATGAAGATAAGGTTTGTCTCTTTGGGGAGGCACAGTATGGAAAATGATTTATTTGGGTTTTATTAGTACTAATAAGAATTAACAAGAATAATCATCAGTTAACTAAACTAATTAATTAGTTTAATGTGTAAAAGGTTGGCTTGATATATGTTAGCTCATTTTAGTCCTTCCTATGGCCCTGTGAGGAATTGCTTTTAACTTACAGAAAACTGACTTTGAAGAGGTGAAACATGACTTGCCCAATATCACACAGTTAATAAGGGAAAAATTGCACCTCCAACCTAGATCTGCTTGACCCCAGCATCTATACTTTCAGCCTCCATGATAAATTGTTTTTTAAATAAATTTGAGTTGTTATAGGTAACTGGAAGTAAGAAGAACATTTCTTTAAGCAGTGACCTCAAAGTTTGGTCCCCAGACCAGCAGCATCTGCCTCACCTGAGAACTTATTAGAAATGCACATTCTCAGGTCCCACCTAGATCTGAAGCAGAAGCTCAGAGAGGAGTCCCAACAATCTGGTTTAACAAGGCCTCCAGGTGATTCTGACGGACTTATGCTAAAGTATGAGAACTGCTGCCTTGGAAACTGCAGGCTCTTCTTCCCGTTTGCAGCCTGAATATTAGGAGTTGTTAACTTGTTGACTCTACGATTAAGGACAAATATTCTCTGTTTTCTCCATTTACTCTGCAGAAATAAAGGCTAATCGTTTGTTTAACACCTGATGGCTTGTTCACAAAAGGGAGTATTTGCTGAGCCTCGTTCCCTATGAAACTTGTGAAAATTAAACACTCTTGTGAAATGTCAATAGAGCATCATTTACTCACAGCCTCAGTCCAGGCAGTCCAGTCTTAAACAAACTAATTAGACTTCATTTTAGGAGTGTGAGCAGTTCACAAATGTGCCTGTTTTGTACATGTGGCCTCTGTGCACGATGTACCTAACTAGTTAGTGGGGGGAGTGGCTGTGGGGGCAGGGAGCCAGCAGCTTCAGCTCTCTGCCTCCCAGACAGGCACATGTAAGCTTTCTTCCATCCCCTGAGTGCGCGAATGCCAGGAGGAAGGTGAAATCATGGTGGGCTGCCCATTCGACCTCATCTCTGCACAATGCCACCAAACTGAGGAAATAATGATAATTCACTTAACCTAAAAGGCTCAAGCCAATTAATGATTTCCATGCAATTGCTGGTTGCTTGCCCTTCCCTTCCGGGTGCAGAATTCATTTTACTGGCATCACTAATTTACAAAAGGCAGACTGCTTGCAAGCTAATTGGGTGAAGTCGTTACAGAGGGCAGCGTGGCTGTGAGCTGGAGCAGTGCTAAAGTGGTTTTCAATAATGTGCCCCTTGTCCTTGCATTGGTTGTCACTCCCAGAGTAATTAGATTTGAGTGGCATCAGTCTGGGGCTGTGAGGATGCTGTGGGTTTACCAGTGACCATGTAAGTTTGAAACATGGTAACTAGCTACATGGTAACTAGCTCTTAATTATGTTCAGATATCTTGTCCAGTTCTAGGAGTTTCCAGGCTGACATGTTTCTGTGCTTAGTAGATATTTCCTTGAGGGTATGTGTGTGTGTGTGCATGCATGTATGGGGGGAATGTGTGTGTATGGTGGATGAGGGCTGATCTGCTAAATGAACCGCGTCCAAGGGACTGCAAGATGTATACCTCTGTGTGAGCTGAGTCTAAGTAAACCACACCCCTCCTCCATCTAGGTTAGAAATGACCACACCCCTTGTCCATATCTCCGCTGACCAGAGGCCTGAGGGCTGGAGACTAGGACTGGTAGGGCTCAAGGAAGCTCAAGGAAGCCTGCCCATATATACGTCTATGCACAGGCTGGGTCTAATGTTTGTGGGGCGGCAAGAGTATAAATGGAGGTTCACATACCTTATATCTAAATGATTAAGTTATAATCAAGAAAATATATTATTAAATGATAACATATATTCTATCCTCCTACCTTGACCTTCATATTGACCTGGGATGTGGCAGCATGGAGAGCGCACCCCTTCTCTTTGCACCTGAAGGGCCTTGCATGCATGCTTGTAGAAATCTAGCCTTCTTGTCCAACTCTGATCACAACCCCCTCCTCACTACAAACTCTCACCTATAACCTCTCCTTGGGACTAGGGGACCCTTACTGACAAATCAGGCCACCGTGAAAGTGTGGCCCTGGAGGAAAGACCAGGTAGGCCCTGGAAGTTGGCACATGAAAATTTGGTTCCAGGGACCAAGGACATGGTCTAGAAAGAGGAAATATGGGCTCTGGATAGGCGTGTTTTCCGAGCTCCACAGATGTCCCATCCCATTGGGACGGGTATAGCCCGATGAGGGCAAGAGTAAGGACCCTTCTGCCTGGTTCTAAGGATAGCACAGACCTTGTGAAATGTTAGCAGAGTTTCATTTATCTAGGGCCTCAATCAAAGGAGAGGCCTTAAACACAGACGTGTGTATTCAGGTATACACCCCACACAGATATTTACATTTCCGATGATCACAAACTGAACCACCTGTGTGAGCTTCTTGTGGTACTTGTGCATTCTGCCCTTAGTCACACACTGTGACACTCCTAGCAGACATATCCACACTACTCTTCTATATACATACATACATACACTCAGAAATTGTGACCTGTCTGCCATACTGTGACACACACACATCTTCACACAGACATAATGTATCTACAAGCCTTGCACATGTATGCATACCCACGAGCATTTTTCTTGTACACGTACCTCCAAATCTAGGCATTTTTGCTCATACTCATGTCTCTAACATATAGCCACACTTACTTCATCTAGTATGTTCTCTTGTCAGCAACTGTTGTTGTTGGTGTCATCAAGGCTCAGGTTGAAACTAGTAGCTAAAGGCTTGAGGGTTGTAGGTGCACGTATTTTACTGAGGTTTGATTTATGACTCATTAGTGGATAATGACAACTGATCACTTTGCATTTACTGATAACTGTAAGGTAATCTGGCTGCAAACATCCACACGTCTGCTATGTTTCTGTAGGTGACACAGTCTTGCTGAAGGTTGACACATGTCATCCTACAGGGCAGAGCTCTCGGCCATGGCTCCCTTGTCTGGATAATTTAGGAGCAGCATTCAGGATTCCTTCTAGCATCCCACATCGGGCCTCCCTTGACAAAGAGTAGCTCATACAGGGAAGACTGCGTGACCTGGGTCTTGCCTGGGGCCTCGGCTCCCACTTAGCCAGAGATTCAGCCAGGATATCTGATCTCCAGGTCACTGCCCACTGGAAGGTAGGCACGAATAGCTCGGAGTTCTTAGCCGCTTATAGCAGCACTGTCTCTGTGATGCAGCAGTGTGTGCTTAGTGAAACACTCCAGGGCAGCAGTGTTTGGGCAAAAGCCCTTTAATATCAATGTCTGCCTTCAAGTAAATGATGCCCAACTGTGTGAGGAGAACTTTTTGTTGGAAGTATGTTTGGTGTTTAGTAGTAGGATTATATTTCATTTGACTTTTTAAAAACAAACTATGTTGAAATCCTTTTAGGTTTACAGAAAGGTAAATCTCAAGTGTATGTGCAAAGGTACACATACAGAGTTCTTGTCTGTCCACCACTCAGTCTCACCCGTGGATAACATCTCACGTCACTATGGTACATTTGCCAAAACTAAGAAACTGGCATTGATATCTGACTCCTAACTAAACTCCAGACTTCAATCACTTGGTAAAAGTAGTAGTTTCCAGTCTTCTCCTCTATAAAGTTACTATTTTTCCCTTTCCCTACATTCTTCTTTGGAAGCAAGTTACTATGCCTAGCCCACCTTTACGGGGGGAGCCCAGGAATTAAGCCACACTTCCTGGATGGAGGGACCAGTATCTACATATATTAGCTGGAATTCTATTGAAAGATTTCACTCACCCTAGCTTTAAAAAAAGATATAAAGGGATTTGGTGTAATTTCTGGTCTGGACAAGATGGCATAGACTTGTTTCTCCCTGCTCCTCCCTGCTAAGAGTGACAAAGACCTTGGAAGTAGCACAAGAGGCAACCAAAGGAGAACTCTGAAAGGGGGTAAGAGGAAGGTGGGTGGGTTTGGGACCCCTGGACTGGAAGAACAACATAGTAGCAGGGCATCTTATGTCTTCCCCCCTGACCTCCACACCCAACAGAAGAAGGTGACCCAGGCCTGGCATTTCCTGCCCCATAACTTGGCATCAGAAAGTAGCCCAGGTAGGCTCATCCCTCCCTTGATACAGCAGGAGTCCCTCTGACAACACTAGGTGAACCCAGCATCATGGCTCCACTACCAGTGCTGGCCAAGGGAAGTGTTCTCCTTCCCTGCTGGGCCTAAGACTGACAGATACCAGGGTGGCTGGGGGGCCACCAGTGAAAGAGGCCCCTCTACAACAAGTGGCCTGGCCTGGGAAGCCTCTTTGTCCCTGTGAGCCTGAGACTCCCTTCCCCCATCCAGAGACACCTGGGCAGCTGGGGGACGCCCGCCATAACAAGCACTCAGTCACAGATGTCTCTTCATCCCCACTGGCCTGAGACTCTCCTACTCAACTGAGAGATACCAGGTGGCCTGCACTGAGGAAACCTCTTGCTTTGAGGAAAGAAGCAAGGAAGTCTGCTCTCATTACTTTTAGTCAACATAGTACTGGAAGTTCTAGCCACTGCAATAAGGCAAGAAAAAGAAAAAAAAGGCATGGGAAAAGAAGAAATAAAACTGTGCCTATTTGTAGATGACATGGCTTTCTCCATTGTATGTTTTTGGCTCCTTTGTCAAAAACCAGCAGTCCATAAATGTGTGGTTTTATTTCTGGGCTCTCGACTCTGTTCCATTGATCTGTGTCTCTGTTTTCATGTCAGTACCATACTGTTTTCGTTGTCTATGTAGAAAACTTGAAGGAGTATTTAAAAAAAAATCTCCTAGCACTAATGAGTGAGCTCAGTAAGGTTATAGGCTGTAAGATAAACACACAAAAGTCAATCACATTCCTGCATACTAATAATATGTGAAAATCGAAATTAAAAACACACAATATCATTTATGATCATTCCAAAGAAGTGAAATATTTAGATATACACTTAAAACATGTACAAGATCTGTATACTGACTATTACAAAATACTGATGAAAGAAATAAAAGGAGACCTAAATAGGAAGACTTTTTTTCATGGATAGGAAAACTCAACATAGGAAAGATATCTATTCTCCCCAAATTAATGCACAGGTTTAAAGAAAATCCTATCAAAATTTCCAGCAAAGTTTTTTGTGGATGTAGATAAGGTTATTCTAAAATTTATATGGAAGTCACAGGCCTTAGAATAGCTAAAGTGATCTTGAAAAAGAAGAATAAAATAGGAGGAATCACTCTACCTTATTTTAAAGCTGACTGTGTAACTACAGTAATCAAGACGATTTAGTATTGAAGGAGGTATAGACGTGTGGATGGATTAAAAAAACCAGACAACCCAGAAATAGAACCAGATAAATATACTTAACTGATTTTTAACAAAGGTGCCAAAACATTTCAATGGAGGAAAGATAGCGTTTTCAACAAATGATGCTGAAGCAGGCAAAAAAATGAATGTCAATCTAAACCTCATGCCTTACATAAAGTTCACGCAAAATGGATCCAGAATTAAATGTAAAATGTAAGAGTAGAAACGTTTGGGAAAACACATAAGAGCAAATCTTCAGAATCTAAGGCTGAACAAAGAATCTTTAGATTTGACAACAAAAGAATGATCCATAAGAGGAAAATTTGATAAATTGGACTTTATCAAAACGTCAAAAACTTATAGTCTGTGAAAGACCTTGTTAAGAAGACAAAAAGACAAGCTATATACTAGAAATATTTGCAACCACATATCCAACAAAGGACTAGTATCTAGAATATATAAAGAACTCTCAAAACTAAAGAGTAAAAAAAACAAGACAATTAGAAAATCAGCAAAAGTCATGAAGAGACATTTCACTAAAGAGGATACACAGATGGCAAATACCCATGTGAAATGATGTTCAGCATCATTAGCCATCAGGGAAATGCAAATTAATATAATGGGATACTGCTACACACATATCAGAATGGCTAAAATGAAAAATAATGGCAACACCAAATGCTGTTGAGGATGTGGAGAAACCAAATCACTCATAATTCCTGGTGGAAATGTAAAATGGTGTAGTCATTCTGGGGTGCAAGTACAACCCCGCAATTACACTCTTGAGAATTTATCCCAGAGAAGTGAAAACTTAAGTTCATTCAAAAACTTGCATATGAATTTTTTTAACATAAGAGATTGTCTTAGGTGAATGGCCAAGATTGAGTCTATAGGAGATAATCAAAGTCAGATGAATTTTATAACCGCTGACTTTACAAGCATAATAAAAATAATTATACAGCTCACAGAGAGAAAAATACACCAGTTTCCAAATGGCCAGATGAGTCCTGCCCCAATTTTTTTGTATCCTTTTTCCTCCCCAGCTTTATTGAGAGATAATTGGCATATAACGTGGTATAAGTTTAAGGTGTGAACATGGATGTTTATAGCAGCTCTGTTTGTAGTAGCTAATAACTGGAACCAAACCAGAGGTCCTTCAGTAGGGAAATGGTTAAACAAACTGTGGTCCCTCCATACCGTGGAATAGTATTTTGCAATAAAATGCAATCAGTATTGCTACATGCAATAGTCTGGGTGATCTCCAGAGAATTTTGCTGAGTGAAAAAAGCTAGTCCCAAAAGGTTGCAAACTGCATGGTTCCATTTATATAACATTTTCAAAATGCCAAAATTTTAGGAATGAAGGAGTTTCCAAAAATTTAGGAATGAAATGATTGCCGGTGGCTGGAGATGGTAGAGAGACTAAGAGGGGACAGGCGGGAGGAGAGTGTGGTTATAAAAGGATGACATCCGGGACGGGCCCAGTGGTGCAGTGGTTAAGTGCGCATGTTCCTCTTCGGCAGCCCGGGATTCGCAGGTTCGGATCCTGGGTGCGAACATGGCACCACTTGGCAAGCCATGCTGTGGTAGGCATCCCACATATAAAGTAAAGGAAGATGGGCACAGATGTTAGCTCAGGGCCAGGCTTGCTCAGCAAAAAGAGGAGGATTGGCAGCAGTTAGCTCAGGGTTAATCTTCCTCAAAAAAAAAAAAAAAGAATGACATCAGGATCCTTGTGTTGATGAACTGTTTTGTTTTTTGACTATGTATTTGGTGGCTACATGAACTTACACGTGATGAATTATATAAAACTAAACACACACACATATACCCACGTATACACATACTAGTACAAGTAAAATTGATGAAATTCAAATAAGATTGATGGACTGTATCACTGTGAGGACCTGGTTGTGATATTGTACTATAGTTTTACAAGATGGCACCATTAGGTGAGACTGGATAAAGGTATATGGATCTCTGGGAGATTTCTTAGAGCTGCTTGTGAATTTACAATGATCTCAATAAAAATTTCAATGAAAAAAGATACATGATGTGGTAGAAATCAGGTTTAGTATATTTTTAAGGCATTAAAAATGATCAAACAGTTCCTACTGTGAAAGTTTTGAAAAAGTATATAGAAAAGGACTGAGCAGTATGCCATCTAAAATTCCTTTCTCAAAGTTGATAGATTAATGGAAATTAGTATCTATTGATTTTGTTCTGATGATCAGATAACTATATTTTTTTAAATGAAGCAACTTTTATTTTCTTCTTACAAAAGTCCTGAAGGTTCATTGTATTTGGAATTTCCAAATAAGCCCCAAGAATAAAATAAACATTACCTCTGTGTGTTTGCTTTTTATAGACAGCTAGACTGCAGTCTTCTCTTTTGCTCTCACTGGTTCCTCCTCTCGTTCCTTTTGCACTGGGTGGGTGGGCCGACCTCTCCTTTCCAAGGAGAGCCTCCAAGCCCTTGGGTGTGAAGATCTTCCTCTGACTGAACTAGGTCTGTCTTCAGGGATATTATAGGTTTGAGACAAGGTTCTTGCATAACGTTTCAGAAACGAGCTGCTCACGAGCCATCACCACACATGCTTCCTACATGCCCTGGGCAGCTCTGAGCTGATAGTAGGTGTAACTTGAGGGTGCCAATGGATGTTTATATAGAGAGAAAGGTGGGGAGAACTGAGGACCTGGAGTATCCAGTCCTGTCTGTGACTAGCGCCTTTCATTACAAGGCCTTCTCGCTTCCTTCTTAGGGGCAGAGCACTGGGGAGTGTTGGATTGCCTTTCCTTCAGAGCCCAAAAGCTGTCTTCATTGTCCCCCACTCTACCCCAGTGACAAAGCTGCTCTCAGCCTAATACATCTGTCCTTTGAACAGTCTTTCCTGGACATCTGTTGTTTGTCTGCCCAGAACAGTAGCCATCCACTTTTCTAGGAGATGTCCCCCTCCTCCTCTGTAACCTTGTGATTCAAACGAGAGTGTCATCTTCCCATAGAATCTGTGCCCCCTGGTGACACTCGGAGCCTGGGAGCTACCAGAGGTTGTGCTTCCATGACCTAGTGTGGGCCAGCCCCTGGTACCAGTCACCCCCAAGACTAGCCACCCTTTGAGCTGGTTGTTTATATGAGCTAGTGAAGTGTGTTCCTTGGCTAAGCTGGTTCGTGTCGACTTTCTTTAACTTGCGTTCACATGTCTTAATCCATGCTCTCCCCAAGATCCATGTTCATTGCTTGCTTGCTTTTTTTTTTTAAAGATTGGTACCTGAGCTAACAACTGTTGCCAATCTCTTTTTTTTTTCTTTTGCTTTTTCTCACTAAATCCCCCAGTACATAGTTGTATATTTTAGTTGTGGGTCCTTCTGGTTGTGGCATGCAGGACGCTGCCTCAGCATGGCTTGATGAGCGGTGCCACATCTGCGTCCAGGATCTGAAGCAGTGAACCCCCGGGGCCGCTGAAGCGGAGCATGTGAACTTAACCACTCGGCAACAGGGCCGGCCCCTGCTTGCTTTTTTTCTTCTCTCCTACATCTTACTGTTCTTAGCCATAGAAGGGGAGGCCAAAACAAGTACATCATTTTATTTTGTTCTTTAAGTTTTCTGCTGTGACTCAGACAAGATTAGTTGGAGATTCCCTTTGTGTGTCTAGCGAGGATCAGGTGCTTCTCCAGGAGCAGCTCCAGTCTCATCCAGAGTCCCCCACAATCACAACTAACAAGGAGTAGGGCAGCCTGGTTGCTCCCAGTGCCTTTGTGTACTGTGTATGAGCTCATCTTATTGCTGGAAAATTAATGGCATCACCCAGGCTAAGTCTAACAACCTCGTGTATCAAGACCTGCGAGGGACTGCAGAGATATATTTAGATTGTTCCTAAATTCTGATATTGCTCTGAGGTAAATCCATTATCTGGGCAAGAGCTGCTATATAGTAATTAAACTGAAAATATTGTATTTGTATATGCTTTCTGCCCCTCGGCAAAACATACTTAAAATATTTATAGGGGTGATTTTTAAAATCTTTGCACTTTTGTGCTGCATTTCCACTTGGTTAACAAGCGAGCAGTATTCTGAAGATGATTCGTGTTTCCATCATCTATTGGGTGGGGTCTTGCAAAGAGATGCTTCTGTGGTGTGTGCAGTCTGAGGTGGGCTTGAATGGCTTGGGAGCCGTCTCTACAGAGAGGGTGCTCTGCAGCCTCCTTGGTCAGGGATGTTGGCCAGAGCCCTTGCTGCACTGGTACCAGGCATGTGCCATTGGCAAGTCCCCAAGCTTGTCTGAGTCATTCAGGGCTTCTCAGGTCAACTGGCCAGAGGTCAGAAAGCCCCACATTCCTCTCTGCTGCTAAGTGAAGATGGGAGAAGGAGAAGAAGAACACAGGCTTGGTTTGCTTGTCATTGCATTTTGGTCTCGTCAACTTTATTAGAGAAATGGAACTGATACTGTTTCTGTGATGGATGTGGATGGGGAAATGTCCAGATTGCAGAGTTTTGTGGTTCCTCATCATAGGTGTTTCTCATCACGACAGCCCCTGTTAGCCGTGGAAGCCCCCAGGGAATAGGACCACAATGATCCAGAGGATGGGAGGGTCTTATGTCGCAAATCTGTGTTGGTGCTCTCTATTCTGGAATTAGTGGTAGGAGCAGCTGTTGGTTTGCTCTTGGGAGCCCTATGATCTCTGTTTGCAAAGCCCCAGGGTCTGCTCTGAAGCCCTGGGCCTTTCTTCTAAGAGTGTCCCTGGGTTCAGGTCATTTCCTTTGTCCCCTCACCCTACAGACATTGCTGCACAGGTTGGTTTGTTCCTTAAACCAAAATGGAAGGTTCTCAGGCTCCTTTGCAAATCTCAATGCCTGGCACTGAGTTGGGCAATAGAGGGCAAATTCCCAAAGATTCTTATTTTATTTTGATTATACAAAAGCCAGAGGATCATCAGGATTTCAAGACCCTATTAAATGATCTGGCTTAAATCATAATATGACAAGTAATTCAACTTTCTATCCTTAGAAAGTTCTCCAGCTGATGGAACTGAAGCTTTAGAGAACAACCATGATTTTCAGATTTAATTTTTTTGCTGGTAAGCAGCAAAATCTACTTTTCTGTCAAATTAAATCTCACCTAGGATCTAGTACATACAACTGATTAAGGCAGGATTTCTAAGGCTAGCCTAGCCCTTGCCTTCCACGATAGATTGTGAGGCACTATCCTGGAAGCTCGGGGTTTCAGGGTCCCTGCTTTGATAGCTGCTGGCTTTCAGAGTCCCCTGTACTGCCTTAGAAGCTGAGGTCTGAGCAGCTCACATAGCACAGCACTGGCCTGGAGTAGGGTCTTCTGGTTCCCTGCATGCTCTGAGCTTCATTTCTTGCGGCTTCTCTGGAGCCCCTGCTGTACCCCGAGTCACAAATCTTGTTAGAAATCCTCAGTCAAAATGCCTCATTTTTCAGGTGGATAAAGGAAGGCTCTGAAAGAGGCGGAGAGTTACTCGGGTAGCTGTTCATTCATTCATTCGTTTGTTCATTCACTTATAAATGTTTGTTGAGCACATATTACACAGCTTGACTATGTTCTGGAGATACCCTGCTCAATAAGCATCTCTTGGCCTCACAAAGCTCACAGTCGGGATACAAATAATTATCAGAAACATGAATGCTATGCCGGGGCGGCACAAGGGCACTGTATTAGTCAGCTCGGGCTGCTATAACAAAATACCATAGACTGGGTGGTGGCTTAAAAAACAGACATTTATTTCTATAGTTCTAGAGGCTGGATTCCTGAATCAGGTGCCGGCAGATTCCCATCCTGGTAAGAACATCTTCCTGGCTTACAGGTGGCTGCCTTCTTGCTGTGTCCTCACATGGCTGAGACACAGGTCTGGTATCTTTTCCTCTTCTTATAAGGGCACTAGTCTCTTCCTGCAGCCTCACCCTCATGACCTCATCCAACCCTAATTATCTCCCAAAGGCCTCATCTCCAAATACCATCCCACTGGGGGTTCAGACTTCACCATATGAATTTGGGAGGGGGACTACACAGTCCATCCATAGCAGGCACTATTGGGATTCACAGGAATGACACTTGAATCAATACCAGAAGCATAAGTAGGAGTTAAACATACAAAGAAGGCAGGAGAGGGAAGTCTTCAGGCAGAGGGAGCAGCCTGTGCACAGGCCCAGGGATGGGGGGAGTCCTGAGCCATTGGATGCAGGTGCCTGGAGCACAGAGGATGAGTGTGGAGGACATGGAAGCTGTGGAAGTAGACGAGAGTCTGATTGTACAGGGCTCATACGCCATGCTAGAGGGTTTGCACATAACTGTGAGGGAGGTGGGGAGCCCTTGAAAGGGTACAGCACAGAGGAGTAGGAGATGCCCTTCAGTGTTGCCCCTATGGCATTAAAGCCCCCGCCTGTGTGTGTGTGGCACTTTATGGTCCAGCATCACTTACTGAAAACAAACGTGGATGCCTCTGCAGCATGACACTTCAGCCCTCAGGGCAAGAAGATCAAGCCACAACGTGTGTGGTAAACAGATTAATTTGGTCAATAGTTTAATTCTGGCAGCAGCTGAATGACATTATAAAGAATGCAGTGGCATTTCTACTGGAAATGTCTGCCATCATTTTCTTCTTGACATGAGGAAAATAAAAGCTTCCTAACTCCAGAAAGAATTAGCATGAAATATGCCCATCAATCTCCCCTTGAAGAAGCATTACGCTGCGGTGTTGTGTTAACATGGAGGAGGAGAGGATAACTGAGCAGGATGGTGTGCAGCACACTGGTAGTCTTGTTTCCAGAAACCCACCTGTCTTCAGGGCCCAGCTGTGGTGTGGATGTCCCTGTTGGGCTGTGGCCTTGGGTCAGCCCCACAGTCCAAGTTCCAGGAGCCTAGACCCAAGAATTTATATGTCTGGTGTGCTAAAGGAAGAAGAAACAGGAGACTAGCTCAATAATTGAGAAAGGGATACTTGGATACAAAAGCCACCTTTGAAAAGCTCAGAACCAAAGGGAGTCCGGCCCTTGACAAAACCAGAAGGTGGCCCCCAAGTGAGTATCAAGAATGGCTGTAGGCTGGCATCTTCCCTCCTGGTCCCAGTCCAAGTTCCAAGACGCTGGCCTACAGCCATTCTTGATGCTCACTTGGGGGCCACCTCCTGGTTTTGTCAAGGGCTGACTCCCTTTGTTTCTGAGCTTTTCAAAGGTGGCTTTTGTATCCAAGTATCTCTTTCTCAATTCTTGAGCTAGTCTCCTGTTTCTTCTTCCGTTAGCACACCAGACATATAAATTCTGGGGTCCCGTCTCAGACATGCTGAATCAATGTCTCTGAGGATGGGGCCCAGAAACCTGTGTTTAACAAGCCATCCAGGTGATTCTGATGAATGTTTAAGTTGGAGCCCCTGCTTCAGGCCAGTGTGTATGCTGGGGCACCGTGCTCCATGCCTTAGCAGCAGACAAGCGTGTGGAACATCTAGGTTTGTGTTTGAATATGGGTGCATGTGTCTGAACCATTTAGAGAAGGTCTGTGCAGAGAAGTAACTATAGGGAGCACCTGAGTAGGGGCCGAGCAAAGAGTAAGGGTTCTTTCATACCTATTAGTACCCAATAGTGATGTTTGATGATGATAGCTAATAACTACTGAGCATGTACTTTGTGCCAGTCACTCTGCCAGGCATTGTGTGCGTCATCTCATCTTATTCTCACGATAACCTCTATGAAGCAGTTGCTTTTACTATCCCCATTTTATGAGTAAGAGGGAGGCTTATAGTAGCTAAGTAATTCGCTCAAGATCACCCAAATGAAACGTGGCAGGCATGGAACCCGAGCACAGGTCTGCACTGTCTGCTGAGCCTGCACTCCTGGAGGCCCCATTTGGACCCTCCTCAGGCTCAGCTCATACACCTGCACTTCTGGGAACGGCCGCTTTCAGAGACACCTCGGTTTCCTGTGTGTGGCTCTCGGGCTGGCTTGGTTGATGTGTTGCAATATAGAGCCCTGTAAAGGAAATGAACATGAAGGGCTTCCATGTTTTGGGGGGAGAAGGGTACTTCTCTCCAAGAGTAACTTTGGAAGTACAAACAGGAACCAAGAAAATAAAGTGTCTATTAAATCAGGCTGGGCCTGTGCTCCCACTCCCTTATGTGTGAGCCTGTTAAAATGAGGAGCTGAACTGCAGGAGGGGCTGGTTGCTGTCTCCCCAGGTGGTTGCAGCAGCCTGCAAGAGGCACAGGGGTCTCATGCTGCCTGCACATCTCTCCATGGAGTTTCCTCTTTTTATTAAACAGGCAGCAGTAACAATTTTGTTTTATTTAGGGAGGGAGAGGAACCTTGGGCTGAGCCGTAGAAACCTTCATGAAGGCATGTGTGTGAGGTTACTGTTTTATTAGGCTTAGCAGAGACAGTTTCTGAATCTCAGCTTGCTGTTTCCAGGGTGATTGGCGGTGCTTTTTCAAGTTTTTTGCTGGTTCTGAAATCTGTAGGTAGGTGGCTGCTTTGGGACTCAGGTGTGAACTGGCTTTTTGATTTCATACCAGCTTCCTTTCCCAGCTAACATTCTTTAAGGATTTCTATTTGGCTATTTCCTCCTTACGCACTACAATTTTGCAATCTCCTTGAAAAAATGTGCAGTAAGTTGGGTGTACCCATATATCCTGCCAACATGGTAAGCAATTGTCTGTCCACTAAGTCTCTCACCGTTTTCCAGATTTGTGTTGGAGACATCCGGCCTTGGTCTGCACTTCCCTGTGATTTCTCTTTTCCAATTAGCTTGTAGCCAAGTTCCAATAATATATTAAGCCGAGAGCTTTTCTTGTTAATTTCCCCACAGAAAAGATGTGGCAAAGCTACCGGGAGGTTGAGCTTAGCCTGCGAACAGTGCTGAGCTCTGCTGTTCTTCCTTTCAAATCATCAGCTGCTGCCTTAGAGAATAACTTTGTTTAGCATCTGTAAAGATGTTGGGAAGTAGGAGACTTTGTGGCATTATTAGTTAGGGGGAAAGTACCTCTGGAGTAAACTTCATGAAGTGATTCTTGAAACTTCTCTTACTATCCAGTAGGTAAGTGCACTAAGGTGTTCCTGACATACTCAGATTCAGCTTTTGCATAAACCTCACTTTAGTAAATTATGAGTTGATGCCCATGGACGTTCTTAGGTTCACTCCTTTTATGTCATTGTTTGGATGTTCCCTGGCAGGGCCTGCCAGCCAAGAGTTCATGTCTTTGGAGAGATCTCACCTTTGCTTGTTCAGCCTTACATGTTTGAATAATTCTTTGAACTCTCAGTGCATTTTGTTTGCTCGTTATTTCATAAACATGTGTGATAAAATGAGAATAATGGTATGGAAGCTTAGGTCTCATAAATGTGGAGATAACTTTGGGAATCATTAAGCCTGCCTGAAATGGCAAATCGTTAGTCTCAAATGGATAGACATTGGAATTAAGACGGTCAACTGGGTATTCAATTGTGAGGAAAGAGAAAAAACAAAGGGCACATACAGATTGCTGAAAATATGTCATTAAGATGGTGTTTAAAAATGATATCATTAGGAATTTTGTGCTGGTTTTCAATATTGGGGAACAGGCCCCCTGCCCCCACCAACCTCCTGCTTACAACATGATAAATCTATCGTTAGACCATCATACTTTTAACTTTTTTCCACATTATGTACTCTAAAGTGGGACTGTCCTGGGTTATAGGGGCTATCCTTTAATTTATCATCAGAATTTCATTTTTCTCACATTGAAGTCACAGATCTCATTAGCAGCCACAACTGGGAGAAAAATTGAGCAATCAGTAGGACTGGTGGTTTCCTCCTGTTGCCATCCTCTGTCCCCTCCTGGCCAGTCTAGTTCCTTTCCCTGCTTCACTCTTCTCCATAGCACTTACACTTAATAAACTATGTATTTGCCTGTTGTTTATCGTCTGTCTGCCACCAGTAGAATATTAGCTCTATGAGGGTATTTTTGGCTATTCATTACTCCAGACCAGTATTTCTCAACTCTTTTTTTCCATAATCACTCTCTTAAGGAGACTCTAGACATTCTTTTTCCTAATTGCCCCCCTCCATGAAATTTAAATATACCATATATCTGTTTCTACACTATATGTATATGTGTACTTTATACATAAAATGAGTAAGAATGTTTCATCCCTCAAAAACCAGTTTTTGCCTCTGGAGGAGCAGTGTTGCCTCCTTTGAGAATGCACACTCTAGACCTGCTGCCAACAAGGGTACCTGGACCATAGCAGGGGCTCAATCATAGTTTCCGAGCATCTATTTCTAAAATTTCATAGTTTTGTTTCTTTGCGGTAGAGACCAAACTCATGTTGGGTAACCACTTGGCAGGTGTGTGAAGGGCTCTTTCCCACAGGTGTAGCAAGTCCTCATTCTTCTTTTAAGAGTCTGCCATGACCCAGGAGAGGAGGCTTTAGTGGAGGCTCTTATTTAAACCTGTAGACAGTTATCGTTGATGATCAATGCATAAACAAAAAGCCAGTGGACACATTTACTCATGTTTTTACCAGCTCCTGGCATTAGCCTTGTTCCCACTTAAGCTGTGGGACTAAAACTGACTCATTTAGGGACAGATCCTCCTGACACTATTTTCCTGGGCCCCGATGGTGGCCTTACTCAAATAGAGGTTTTCCCCATGTACTCCAGAGTGAGAGTGGGAACCAAACAGAGGCACTTCGACAACTCCTCTTAGTATGCCCTAGATTTACCCAGGCCCCTTGGATGTTTTCAGATCACTTGATAATCTGCACCTTCTCTGTCCTCCTTCCTAATGGCCTATGTATATGGCATGATAAAAGCCAGCAATTTCTATTGCATTAAATAAAACAAGAAAACTCAAGGCTTCATGCTGTCATGTGTTATGAGAATAGTAATAGAAACAAGACAATTGGTGTGTGTCCTTTAAGATGCCAGAGACCAGGAAGACCCTCTCAGGCTGGAGTCTGGCGAAGGCTCTCCCATCAGAGACACACAAACCTAATGCCTGAAGCCTCATGCAGCGGTGGATGCTGCTTTCCTTGAGATACTTTGGGAGGAATAACTGGTTGTGTGCATGCCCTGAAAGGGAAGTGTTCATTCATCATTCCAGGTTGGCTTGTTTCTCCATAGAAATATTTCGGATGCTAATTTCCTTGGGAGAGAGGATTGCCATTCACACTTACTTTTATACCAACAATTACAGGAAAATATGAATATTCATGTCAAGAAAATGAATTTAATTACAGTCTAAGCAAATATCATAATGAATGGTTCTGACAGCCTGACCCTTGTGGCTGTAATAATAAAGTTAAGTTCCTAAAATTGGGATCTATTGTCAACTCAATTGTTGCTTGAAAGTGAAAAGGCTTTGAATTTTTCATTTGCTTTGTTGGGGCAGATTCCTTGAAATGAGACCCAGCATGTCATGTAATACTGACGTAGTCATTCTCATTTTAGTAGGGGTGCGGATGTAGAGCATTGTGACAGCTAGATAGACCTATCAGTTTCTGGCCTGGACTTTTATAACATGAAGCCATGTACTCTTTAGTCACTATAACTCATGGGTCATTTTTCCTTAGGATGGACAGAAGTTAAAAAGATGTTTATTGGAAGGTGTTAAAATCAGACATTTAAAACTGAAATTTCCAAGACTGGAGCAAGAGCATCTTGAAGGCTGTGGCTCTGTAAAGGTTCACTTTTTTCGGTCCTCTCTTCCAGACCTGCTTAGGAGGCAAAGCGGTTCTAAAAGACAGGACTGTAACTCGATAAAATCATCATGTCTCTCCAGAAAAAGCCACGCAAGGTTATCTTTGGTAAACTAGACTGGGCGCTCATCCAGGGCTGAGACCTCAGCTTCCTAAATACCTAACACAGGTCCCCGTGCTTGACAGACATTCGGGGAGTGGATGAATGGATGAATGAATAAATGAGTACTTTGATCACGATGAGGTATAGAATGTTAAGTAAAGGCACTGTGCCAGTTACTGTTTCTTCACATCTGTGTGTGTTTCTGGTAATAAGCTATACTTTCTCGTGGAATTTGACCTGGGATTTTGTTTGGCAGCACTTTGAGCTTCTATTCATTTGGAGAAGAAAAGGCATGATTCTTAGTTGGTGTAATTTTACCTTCATTAATTCAGAAATACAATTCTTGGAATAATGAGTTCCCCTTTTAGAAAGAAACATTTGCAGCAATGCCAATTCCTGGATCATTAGGCCTATCTTAGCTCTGGAGATAGATGCCTCTCCCTGGGGCAGGCCCTGTCGAGTTTGGGGATACTGTCACATTTTCCAATCCCTGCTGCCCCCAGTCAGCTCTACCTCTCACAAGCAAGAGTTAATATTTAATGAAAGGACCTTTGAGACTTCCACTGCCAGAATCCTGCTAGCTTACCACTCTGCAAATAATTCTGAATGAGTGACTTTTATAATCTTAGCATCATTCTTCCTGGTCACACAGAGAACACAGTGTATTTATGTAAACAGGGCGCTGGACAAATTGATAGGGCGATGATAGCGTTTCCTGGGTGCAAATTTGTCAGTAGTCATCTGTTTGGAGAGATTCCAGGTGAGCTTGCAAGGAAGAAAGCTTTCTTTCAAACAGGTTTCTCCTGGTGTGCCTCCTTAAGATTCCTCCCACCCAGAGATTGCAAAGAAAGAGTGCTTTGGAGGGAACCATGCATTTTCTGACTGCCCCATTTCTGCCCACTTGGAGCCAGCCTCAGCACTGCTTTCTTTCTTATTGATGATCTTCTTTCATATCCTCATGCCTGCCTCTGCCCAGGCGCCTGATGACTGGTCACGTGTTTCTGACTTTTAGTGGTACTGTCTGGGCTCCCCATCCCTCCTTCTGATGTGGTGTCTGATGAGGAGGATCTCCTCTGGGCAGATCTGGGGCCACCTGTCCTGTATGCTTCAGGGGTAGGAGAGGAGACTTGCTGGCCCCTGTGTGACTCGATTCTAGGAGCTTGCCTCTGGTCTGTCCCAGGAGTGAGACGGATGGCTCCTCCTTTTGATGTAGCTGAATCACATAACTTGTCAATTTTCCCTGCAAAGCTTGAAGAAAATCTAGTCCCTCCAGAAGGAATTAAATGGGTGATGTTATTGTTCTTTTGTTTAATTCATGAGTTTTCTGGGATTCTCAGTTCAAATGTTTGTTAGCTTGAAAAAAAAGTTACTTTCTTGGCTTTACAAATTATTCATTTCAGTCACAACAAAGAAGAAATGCTGTTCTGTAGTGGGCCATTGGTTGGATGACTTGTAATATGCGAGAACCATGTGTTAGTGTTGGACCTGGGACATTCTCCTAGAGCTTGATGGTGTGGTCCTCTCAGCTATATCTCTTCTGCTGTTTATCTCTAGTCCATCAGAAAAGGCCCTGTCCTTTGCATAGGGAGATTCACCATCAGCATGTTAGACCGAGCATCAAGAGACCAGGATTCTAGTTCCAACTCTCACTGACAAGCTGTGTTCCCTGAAACAAATCACATCCCTTTGACAGATAAAGACAAAAGATCAGGCTTCATCTTGAACTCTAACTAGTTAGAAATGGATGTGTGGTCACAAGTCGGTGGGGAAGGATTCTGTGATTGATTAGCCATGTCTGCCACAGGTAAGGCAAGGGTGAGTGGTGGCATCCCTGAGCCAGGGATGTCAAAGCCCCTTCTCCTTCCTCTGCCTATATAGTAACCTCAGAGTGGTAGGATTGTGCAAATGAGATAGTAGAGCATAGAGGATAGGATTGGGGTTGGACCCTATAGCCTGATTTCTATCCCAGCTCTACCACTTGGTAGCGGTGACACCTTAGGTAAATTACTTAATCTCTCTAATCTGTAATTTCCTCATCAGCAAAAGGAGAATGCTACAGTCCCTACCTCAGAAGAATGTTAGGAGGACTAAACCAGGCGTTTTAAGTACTTTTCATAGTAGGTTATCAATAAAGACGTAATTGAGCTGTTATAACTAATATAAGAAGAATGGTTAGTACTTCCTCCACTAACAGTGGCCGACTGCCAGGCAGTCTTTGTTTCTAAACCACAGTGGTTTTGCCCACATGATGGATGTGGATGATGACTTCAGAGCAGCACAGAGGTATGTCATGGTTGAACCCTGGAAGGAAATTCCATCTTTGCAATCATGGAACATGTGAGCTAGAAGGCGTATTTTACAGATGAGAACATCTGTAAGCCTTAGGCCTGGGTGGGTGAGGTTGAGGCATGGTGGGCCCTGTCCTCAAACTCTAGCGTGCCTTTGACCTCTGTCTCCCCCCTCTGCTTAGAGCTGCTCAGCTTGGTGGCCCCTACAGGGAGAGAAGGAGACACGGCTCAGTGTGCTGGGTGCTCACTTGGGGCTCTTACAACGACTGGCTCTGGGGAGTGATTTAAAGGGAAGCAAAGTGCTGCTTTGTAGTCATTGGAAGCATATTTACTTATTCATTATGTTTGAGAAGAGCCTCCAGGACCGGAAAGAAATGCTTCAGTCAACTGAGTTTTATTTTCTTTGTTGGTTTATATTGATTCCCTGTGGCCTCCCACAGGTCTGCCTGTCTTTTCTTCGTTCCCAGCGTCAAGTCTCAACTCTCCACTCCTTTCTGCAGAATGAGGCCTTCAGAATCTCACCTCCTGACCTACCTCCCACCGTCTGGACTCCCTCTCCTTTCCCTTAAGCCTCCAAACTCCTGCCTGATTCCTTATTTTAAAACATACGTCTGGGGCCAGCCCGGTGGCGCAGCGGTTAAGTGCGCATGTTCTGCTTCAGCGGCCCGGGGTTCGCCGGTTTGGATCCCGGGTGCGGACATGGCACTGCTTGTTGAGTCATGCTGTGGCAGGTGTTCCACATATACAGTAGAGGAAGATGGGCAAGGATGTTAGCTCAGGGCCAGCCTTCCTCAGCAAAAAGAGGAGGATTGGCGGCAGTTAGCTCAGGGCTAATCTTCCTCAAAAAAACCCCCACAAAACCAAAAACAAAAGATACGTCTGACCACATCATGCCTTTTGTTAAAATGTGGCTCCTTGTGAGCTTCTGTAACCCCCACTCCCAGCATAGACCTACCGAGCTGCATGTTCCTGCACGTTCAGGGCATCAGGATTTCGCCCAGGTCTTCCTCTCCCCTTGGATCACCTTCCCACTCCTTTCCTTGTGATTTCCAATTTCCTGTTTATCCTGCAAGAGAACCCAACTGTCTCTTTTAAGCCTTCCAGAGATGGCTTCACAACCCTTACCCCACCCCTGCTCCAGACCCCTTCAGGCAGAATCTGGTGGGGTTTTTGTCTCCTCTCTTCTCTGTTTTCATTTTATGCTTGTTTATTTGGCAAGTATTTAATAGCTATTTGAAAGTCTGGCTGAATGAACCATAATAGCTAATGCTGAGTCATCTACAGACGTCTGGGATGATCTGCAGATCCTTGTGTGCTGGTGTCACTTAGGGTCTCCATTTGAGAGCTCAGAAAACTGAGGCCAGAGAGGATAATAAGTTCTCTACAAGGCATGGCTAGTAAGTGATGGGATCAAGATTTGCGTGCAGGATGTGAGATTTCAAATCTCCTACTCCAGGTGCTACGGCGAATGACAGTCACATGGTGACCAGTCTTTGTCCAAGATAGTCTTCACCTATCAGATGTATCTCCCATTCTCTTCACCTGTCTGAGTCCTTCCTGTCCCTGGCACTTTGGTGCCCCATTTCCCTGCTGTGTCTTGGATCGTCCTGAGATCACCACTTACTCCATAACTCATTTAATAGGGAGCATTTTGTGATGAATCATCTTTTCCTTGTACATTTTAGTGTGCCACCTGGGTCCTGTAAGAGAGGGGCTGTATTTTGAATTTGGATCTGAATTGGCCCCTTTTTGACCATGGGCCAACTGCTGGCCTCTTTAAATCTGTTTCTTTATCTCTAGAATAAGTAGTTTGACATTTCCAAGAACTTGTGACTAGCCTAGTGTCTGGGGATTTCATGTCCAAATGAACCCTCATGCATCAGATAAGAAATGTGCAGTTACCCCAAAGATATGTTATGGCTTTCAGATCTGCAAAATTTGACTAACCTTAGAGAACTTTCTACCACAAACTCCCCATGGTAGAGGAACATGACCCATATTGCTGGGAGGTTTGGGGGTAGGGCCTGAAGCCATCTTCCACAAACCTTAAATTCCTTTGGAGTCTTAGGTTTTATCTTTAAAAAGTCATACACATTTAGAATTCTATTCCTTAATATGTCTGTGTTTATTTTGGTATGAAAATGTATAAAATTACCACCCACTAAAATTTATATTCCAGGAAGGTGTTCTCGTCGCAGCTGCTCTAGTTCTCATTGTACACTAGACATGGTGGGACTCTCACTTTCTCTCTTGTCCTCAAAAGCTTGGTAGATGTGGATCTTCTCTAGGTGAGTGGGCAGAGTCTGATCTCCGGGGGCCTTTGCTGGCTCAAAGGCCAGACCTTGGTAGAGGGTGAGTTTCACAAGGGGATGAGGCTGCTTGGAAGGCAGTTTACCTCTTTGCCCAGGCAGAAACCAAATGTTTGACATTTCTTTGGAAGGAATATACACACCTGCTTTCTACAGGGGTAAAACCAGCTTACTCCTAGGTCCTGGCTGAGAAAGCCTATGCAAAGCTTGGTTCTTTGAACATAGTAAATGTTCAAATATGTTCTCTTCTCCCACTGAAATTACAGACCCTACCACCTACCCACCCCAGCTTATATTTATCCAGTACCTTCGGTGGGCAAGGGTTTATCTTTCATTTGCAGGAGTCATAGTGCTTGTTAATGCTTAGGACAAGTTATTCCTTTGGTCTGCACTAATTAAGGAGTAAATATTTATTTTTCCCTTGGAATGGAAACACTGAGTTTTTTTTTTTTTTAATTGGGGTAGGACTTGCTAATTAAGACATATATTTGCATAGGAATGGAATATTTCTACAACAAAATGATCATGATTTAATGTCCTGTGAATTCTGCCTCACATTATCTCTTATTCAGATACTAATTTCCTTCAAAATTCAGCTCAAGTACAGTTTCCCCCTCAGGTGACCTCAGGACCCACTCATCTCTCCTTCTACCATTAGCCCTTACCATTTGTAACCTGAAACTGGCACTTGGCGTGGGCGACATTGTTTGTTTATCTTTTGTGCCTTTGTCTTATTATTTATCCTAATTGGTTTGAGGATGTAGACCATAGCTATCAATAAATGCTCATTCAATCAGTCATTGACCATTTGTTTTGTTACTGTTGAATGATTGCAGTATGCCGACAGTGCACTCTACTCTAGGGAAGTATGGAGAACTAGATAAGCATGAGCTCCTCTTTCTGAGTTGATAATGGAACCCATGCCCCTGTGAGGGCAAACTCAGCCCTCTCAAAGTGACATAACTTCTGGCTTCTGAATGGTTCCCATTGTACTTAGCTGGCAGCACTGTAGAAAGGCTCTGGATTTGATTGAAAGAGATTTGGGTTGGAATTCTGACTCCACTACTTACTAGCTCTGTGAGCTTGGCCAACTTATTTCTCCTTTCTGAGCTTCAGTTCTTTCATTTGTAAAATAGGAATAAAAATAATTCCTTTTTCATGGGTTGGGGAGGTTAAGTGAGGTAACACAGCACCTGGTTCATAGCAGTAAGTAATAATAACCTTTCACCTGTTATTACTTAGAAAGCTTTGCGCTCCTATTATGTGATAGATCTGTGCTCGATGCTGTGCTAAGTACTAGGGTGTGCATGTACGTGGTGACAAACCTCCTTGCCCTTAAAAACTTTTGGTAGCAGTTTTCTTTGGTTTACCTTTCCTAGTGCTGGTATACATTGAATGCAGGCATGAACGATGCACATTAAATATGTGGCTTTTCTTTTTCTTTTTTTGCAGCATATTCTGTTGGTACTGCTCTTGCTTTAGGAATAGAATGAATTAAAATGATAGCACCAGGGTGATATTTGCATCTGGGACCCTGCTGCATCCAGCAGCAACCTCAGGCAGGAGGAAGGTCATTATCATCACAGTAGGAACTACTCTGCCAGGTGTGTGACACACCCTTCCACTGGAGCCTTGCTGGAACTCCACTGAGGGGGCACTGCCACCCCGTTTCACAGATGGGGAAACCAGGCCCATCGAGATTACTGACTTAGCTAAGGACATGTGGTCAGTGAATGGCGAAGTGAGAACTAGAACCAGGTTTCCTGATTCCTGATCTAGTCCTCTCCTGAGCAGGGTGCTTAGGAACTCAGGGTTTAGAGTCAGATGCCAGCCTGTCACCCACTTGTCTGACATAGTTGAGCGTTAGTTTCATCCTCTGTAAAATGGGAAATAGCACCTACTTATAGAGGTTTGATGGAGATGCAATGAGAGAATGTAATCGCTCTGCACAGAGCTTGACTCCCAAGGCTATGAATATGAGCTGCTGGTAGGGCTGATGTCAGTATAGTTATGCGCAGAATCTATGAGACACCTGAGGGTGAGGTTTGTTTCTTCAGCTTACTTGTGTGACGTGGGGTTACTTATCCTTGTTAAGCTTCAGTATCCTTATGAGTAAAATGGGTACAGTCATAATTACCATGTGCAAGTGCTCAGTAAGGGTTAGTTCTCATGATGGTGATGGTGTTAATGGTTTTGCTTTTCCTCTCTACTCTTTTCCCTCTCATCAAGAATGAAACCATGACTGTGTGCCCCTTTTGTGCTCTCTGGCTGCTGCATTAGCTGGCTCTTGCCTTCCTGAAGGACCCTCAGTGAGGTATAGAGGCTGCTGCAGTGCATTGAAACCAGGGCTCTTTGCCTTGACTTTCCCAGACCTGACTCAGCACTCACCTCCCTGACCAAAGGCAGCAGCTCTGGGAGGTCAGAGGCAGAGCCTGGGGCTGTGGCTGCCTCCCTTCCTACCTCTGCCCTTTCCTCTTTTAGCAGAGAGCACAGCATCCTTGGTTCAACCACCACCTGGAGCTGTTATCCGTGTGCAAGGAGCTGAGCCTCTGACCTTGTCTACTGCAAGGAAGCTCAGCTGCAAGGGAAACAAATACGGCAACACAGAAAATAGAAATTCAGAAAATTCTGGAAATACAGCGTGAAAGAGCTAAGACTTCTTGCCCCTGGCCCAGGGCTGGTAGGGCAGTCATGGACTAAGCAGGTAACCATATGGGGCCTCACCTAACCAAGATGGCATTGTTAACCAGGCAGCATGCAGACAATTCAGGCCAAAGTTGGTGGCAATTCCTGATGCCTGCTCTTCTGTTGCTGCATTCACAGCGCCTGACACACAGTATATGTTCAGCATGTATGTGTTGAGTGAGGAAAATCAATCCTGAAAGGATTGTGCTTCGAAGGGATGTTAAGAAATGACACCAGCATCACCATGGTATCTACAATGTATGGTGTACCTATTATGTGCCAGGCACTGTGCTAAACACTTTCTAGGAATCATCACTGATTCTTCACAATACCTCTGTTGAGGTAGGTGCCATTAGTCCTCTCAGTTTACACTTTGGGGATCTGAACCTCATAGGCTGAATGACTTGCTCAAGGTCACACAGCTACGAGGTAGCTGAGGTGACAGTCTGAGATGTTTAACTTTGAAGATCTTGCTCCTAACTATTTTGCTAAAATGTGACCCAGGGCAGTGGGAGCTCAAGTGTGAGGTTGTAGTTCCTGACCTCTCTGGGCCTCGATTTCCTCATCTTTAAAGAAATAGCACTAGAGCGGGGGTTTGGAAGGGCTCTTCCAGAGCTGTCCCACTTGGTCTGCTTTCTCTGTGGGCATCCAGCGTGCAGAGGGCTGAGCGCCAACCTGAGCCCATCTCCCTGCTGCTGACGTTCCGGCTGCTGAGCGTGAGGAGAGCTGCGCTTCCATGTTGCTTTGGCTCGTTGGCAAGAATGGTAGCTAACTGGCTTGTGGACAGACTGCAAAGGGGAATGAACAGCCATAGAAGCAAGCCCACAAACTCAAGTCATGTCGGCCAAACTTACTGGCAGTTCTGGGTCTAAATCTCTCTCTCCCCTGTCTGGCATAACACAGGACAAAGGGAATGGAAATGAGACAATTAGAAGATGAAAGCTGTAACATGGGACCCTGGGCCAACCTTCCCTCCACCTCAGCTGCTCCTGCTGCCTGGCTTGGTGGTTGGCTTGTCTAGAACATGACAGCTCTGGGTCTCACTCACAATGGTGACTTATTGTGTAAACGCTTATTTACCTCTCCAGATGCCCCCCTGGTCCCTGATTGTGTGTCCAACCTGGATCTTCACTGCGTCTTTAAGTCTGTGGTCTCTCTTGTACCTCCCTGAGTTAATAAACAGAGTTGCTCAGAGGCTTTAAAGAATATAATGACCTGACTCTTAAGCAAAACTGATCATTTGGAAGCATTTCAGAAATATGTGCTCATGGTTCAGTCTTAATTCTCTGAAGACTAAGATGTGATACTGTTTTAAGAGACCCCTAGTTAAAGAGTTGACTCAGTTCTAGCCTGGGAAGTAACAAGAAAGCTGGGAGCTCTCTGCCTTTTTAGATCATCCCATTTTCAGTGTTTCTTTGAGATGAATTCATATAACATTTGGCTCAGTTTCTTTTGCCTGTTGTATGGCGGGGTGTGTATGCATGTGTGCACATGTGCATGTGTCTATGTATCAAAGAAGGAGAGTTCACAGAACATGGAATGAAATTGAAGCTCACTTAACTGATATTAGAGAACTGACATCTCCCATCACTTTGCTCAATTTTCCTATGTATAACAGGGCAAAAGTGTCACCCTAAAATTCTATAGAATTGGAAATGCATGGAGAAAAATGGGCTACCTTAGATCATATATTTTGTCTCAAACTCTTTCAGTTCCTGGCTTTGTAACAAAAAATCAATATCAAATCTAGTTGTGTTGGCAAATACACAAGTTTGAAAAGGCTACAGTGGAACATTGAAAGCACTCAAAGTGCTTGAGTCTTACTGCCCAAGAACATAAAATATAGATTTATTACATTTAGCGTTTGGAAAAGTTTATATTTCCTTGCATTTCTTGTGGTTTTATATTTGTGTGCAAAGTGTTTATATGCATCTTTTTAAACTTGATCCCAGTAACCGTATGCTAATTGGCTGTGGGAATCAATTTTCCACCTTCTAATATAACATCACTTTCCCAGCCACTCTCAGACTGGAGGGTTGGGTTGTTGTTTCGTATCTGATTTCATTGACACTGGGACTAAATTCTCAGGGGGCCCATAATGGAAGCAAAGTACAGTCAAGCAATATGTGGTTAGTCTGATTCAATCAAGCCCAGTGCCTTCTCATCTGTCACAAAAGCCACTCTTGCGGTTCTTGGCTCAACAAATTATTATGAAAATGGTTTCACATTTGCTGCCAAGGGTAATGTTGCCTGCTTCCAACTTTGGGGAGGATATTTACAGTGTTTCTATCAGTTTGAGTCATATCAGAGCAAAATCAAAGTACCTCCATATCTACTTAGGTTTAGAAGCAATTCATTTATAGCGTGCGGGTCATGCAATGCTGGCTCTGATGTGGCCTGGTTATTTAGGGCTTTGGCAGCCTTAATAGCTTTGAGTTGCCTAATGGAAAATAAATTTTGGAAATAGGAAATAGTAAACACTCCTTACGAGTAATTCTTACTGTGGTGTGGGATTTGATATTGAAAGGGAGAAAAAGTTGTTGCTGCCACTTTCAGGAGACTATGTATAGAATTTTTTTTTTAAGCTGGCTCATCAGGTTGAAGGGAGGAAATAACATTTATTGAGTGTGCTCTTTAATTCTCACAAGAACCCTGTGAAACAAGTATTATTATCCCAGGTTTGTGAATGAGGAAATGGCGGAGGAAGGGGTCAGGGGACTAGCTCATGGACACCCATCCCATCAGGAAGGAGTGAAGCTGAGCTTCCCTCTCTGGCAGAGTTACCTCCACATCCTTTGTTCCTTCCTCTGTTCCACAAGTGGAGTTGTGTGTAGTTTTATTTCAGATATAGAAAAGGTACTTTGTTTTGGGAAGCAGAATGGAGCTGTGAAAAGCTCAGGGTCTCTCCCATCTATGATGGTGTGGCCTGGCAGTTTTCTTAACCCCTCTTAGATTCCATCTCCTCATCATAAAAATGGGGACAACATCCCCAAGTTCGCATGGTTGCCCCTACTGATGACCCAAGGATAGGACAAAATTATTAATATGGGCGTGTCCATAGATTGCCCTGCTCTGCCAGCCAGCAAGGAGAATCCTGTAATTGCCATACTTGTTTTTTATTTCCTCATTCCTTGTAAATAGGGCAAAAAAATGTTTTTTTTTTTTCTTGTTGGGAGAGAGGCCAAGGCAGTCAAAATAATTAAGGGCAAAGAAGGGAAGACATCTAGCTTGGAAGTGGATGAGGGACTTTTTTGAGGAATGCGAGTAGTGAGGCCGATTCTTCCGGGGCAGGGAGGGGAATAAATGGGAGAGGAAGGGATTTCGATCAGCGTTGCTGGGAACTGTATATTTAGATCCTCTTAAAATCCTTTTCAGAGACGTTGAAGGATAGAATTCATTTTTTTAAGTCAAATGCATAAGCTGTGCTCAGATTTTAAACCATGCAGGATTTTGGATTCGTAGGGTATGATAATAATTAAAAAGAATAATCATAATAGTAAATCACAGAAAGCGGAGTCAGCATTTACAGAGTGTGTGCTGAGCAGGCCCAGTGCAGAGCCCTTTGTGTGCGTCACCTCATTTAACCCGCAGATAACCCCCGGAAGCATCTAGCACAGGGTGCTGCCCGTCTCATGTGCTAGGAAAGTGTTCATTCCTGACCCCTTTCCTTTGTCCCTAAGTCACAACATGGGGTAGCCACCTCTTCCACTGTCCCTGCTTCTGCTGCAGGCTGTCCTTACTCGGCCGCTGGTGGTGCCTCCATTTACCGTCTCACACTGGGCAAGTAGGAAACCCTGGTGACCTGCTGTGATCTGGAGGTAAAGCCAGTGCCAATCCAGGGCTGGTCTCAATGAAGAGCTGCAGCCGAAGCCTGTACTCTTTGCTGACAGTTAAAAAAAGTTTGATTGAATAGATCATGAAGGAAATATATGTGCACCTGTAAATCATTTATTCACCGTTTCTTATACGAAACAGTAAATCAACAGAATGCTCCTGCCGGTGTTTTGGTTCCAACTTAGAACAGCCCTCATTGGAAAGGCTCTCTGCTGGAGGGCCTGCTCCAGGCCTGCAGGTGCCCTTCATGGGGAATGTGGGACGTTGGTGACCCAGGCAGAAGGACAGCTGTGTTGGCCTGTGACAGGCATGGAAGGGACTTGTCGACAGGCCACTTGGAGTTCCCATGCTGGATACCAGAGACCGTGGACAAGGGAGATTCCAGAGATCTGAGGCTGCATCTGGGGAATTCTGTGTCACTTAGGACAAAGGGCTATATATCCCAAAAATATACATGTTGAGGGACAACGTGCCATACTCCAGACAGACTGGTGAGGTCGTGGGTTAGTGCGTGGCCTCTCCAGTCACCTAGCTGGGTTTGCATCTAGGCTCTGACACTTATTTGGCATCGTGTCCTTTTGACAAGTTCCTTAATCTGTGGTTCTCAGTTTCCCCACTTGTGAAATGGGGTTAATTGTCCTATTTTATGAGACATTTGAGAATTAAATAAAATGACCAACAGTATTGCATAAGACATTGCCTGGCACGTAGTTAATGCTTAATAAATGTCAGCTATGATAATATTTATGTGAAGTTTCTCCTGCTTATGTTAATTATGCTGGTTGTAATGTATCAAAAGCAACTTTAATTTGTAGGGTTATATTAACATTTCCCAAATATGTCTATTAACTTATATCTCATGGCAGCCTCAAATAGCAATTGGGGACTACAGGTGAGGGAACAGAGGCCCAGAAGGGCAAGTCCTTGTCTCATGTGCCTGACTGGTAAAGAGCAGGGCCAGGAATTCAACCCAGCGGCCACCCACCTGGGCTTCTCCCAGTCTTCTGCGTGCCTCTCTAGAATAATCTCTCCTTATTTAGCTTCGCCAGATGGCAGGGACTCGGACTGTCTCCTGGTGTGTTTGGCAGGCCCATGCAGTTTGGAAGCCCTTGGGCGGATATGCAGGTGAGTGCAGCGTGGGCCACCTCGGTGCCAGGAGATACCAGGGCTTGACCACAGTTCTCATGCCACACTGTGGCTTTGTGTTTGCATTCTCGGGCACCCCTTCTTTGAACCCAGCCTTCAATGTGCTCTAACTTAGGAGTTCTTACTGGCTGCTTGGAAGCCAGCCTAGTCTGGCAGCCTTAATGAGGATGGTCAGTGGGTTTTGAACACCACCGATGGTTCTTCTAGAGGAGCTGAAAAGGATGGTATACACTGAATCTTGCTTTTCCAGTTCCTGTGCTACAGGACAGTGTTAAGGTTACGAGTATGTTTTCTGGTCTGTCTGCCTGGGTCCTTATCACGGCTTTGCCACCTGTAGAATGTTGGGCCTGGGCATTGTGCGATGACCTCTCTTGGCATCTCAACATTCTCATCTATCCAGTGGTGGCAGTGGTAGTACATTTCACGTAGGGCTGTGCTGAGGACTAGATGTGTTACTGCATGCATAGTGCTAGAACTGTGCCCGGTATGTGTAAGTGCTCTGTAAAGCTTACTTAGTTGTTTATCTTTTCTCTTACTTAACTGTTTTTCTTTCCGGAGACTAGCCCGGCTAGCCTGGCACAGGGATGATATCAGTCTGTGTTTGCTGAGCAAGTGAGAAGGGTTGTTTTGCCTTTGGCACTAGCTGTGACTTGATTGTGCATCTTCTTTAAGACTGAGGAGGAAGTCGTGTCTCAGTATCTGAGGACACTGGGACGATTGCCATCACAGCCACAGCTGCGAGAGCTGCTGGATCCCAAGTGTATAGTCCTGCCATCTCTTTTCCTACCACCCCCTTGGATGCTCCATCACTGCCAAGGGCTGAGCTTCTCTGTCTCTTGGAGACGTAGAGGTGGAAGCCACCTGCCATGTTGTACAGTCCGGTCAGTCATGTCCTGTGAGCTGTTGACTGGCCCTGCTTGAACACTCTCAGGGCTGGGACACTCACTACTCTCAGGACAGGCAGCTCTTTTGAGACAATGATGCCTTCCTTTCACTGAGAGATCTCGGCTGCCTCGTAACTTTCACTCATAAGAGTTTTCTCTTTACCCTGAAACCACGCAGAATAAAGTCTGAATCTTACGTTACCCCATGACAACACTAGAATAATTGCTCGTTCACAAGTTGCTACTATGTGCCGAATACTGTGCTCAGCATGGCAGTGAACAGAAGAGGGGCCCCAGCCGTTCTCGTGAAGCCCTTGGTATAAAGGAGATGTGCAGGCAAACACCAAACGCAGCATTAACGTGGAGAAAACTGTTGTAAAGAAACAAACGGGGCACTGTAACAAGCACTGAAACATCTTCGGAGTCGTTAGCATTCCCACTCCTTAGGAGGAAATGTTTCAGCTGTATCTTGATGAAAGGAGGGAGCCAGCCAAGGAAACAGTGAGGGAGTCGCCTGTCACATGGAAGAAGCAACCTGTGCATGGGCCCAGGGGTGGGAACAAGCTGAGCATGTTTGAGGAACAGAGGCGGTCCTCCTGGAACATTCTGAGTGAGGGAAGAGTGCTAGGATGTGAGACTGCAGGGGATGGCCAGGGCCTATTTGGGATTTGGACTTTACTCAAGTGGTAGGGAGACACTACAGGGTTGTAAGCAGACGGGTCTGACTGTGGATGGAGGCTGGATTTGGTGGGGCTTGGGGGTGATAGAAGATACGAACTGGGGACTAGATGCAGTGTTGCAGGTGAGCAGATAGATGATGGCCTGGGATAGAGCACAGAAAGTGCAAATGGAGAGGAGTGGGGAATTTGGGGTATGTTTTAAAGATAGAATCTGTAGTATAGTGTGATGTGTTGAACAAGGGGATGAGAGAAAAGAGGTGAAATTAAGGATGGTTCCTAGATGTCTACCTGGACCATGAGGTACGAGATGGAACTATTTATTGGTGACCCGTGGAAACCAATTGATACGTCTCCCTTTTGTCAGTCAGCTGCCTTGCTTCCCTATCAGAGCTGAGCTGTTTCTGGCAGGATACTGCTTTCTCCCAGACACAGTGTGTGGATGCATGCAGATCTTTATATTTTGTTCCAAGTTTACAAAAACCTCTGCTCTTTAGAAAACTGTTATGCTACAGGCTGGACATTACTAATGATATTAAGAGTAAAATTAAAAATAATATTAGCATCTAATGTTTATCAAGCCAGTGCTGAAGACTTTGTTGGCATGATATTAATTGATGCCTTATCACAAACCAAGAGTTAGGGGTAATGATTTCCATTTTACAGAGGTGCAAACCAAGGCTTGAAATGGTTAATTAACCATCCTGAATGCATAGTCTGGGATTGTAGTCTAGATTTGTGAGAATCTAGAGCCGAAGCTCTTACCCACTAGGCAGCTATCCCACGTGTTGCCAGCATCCCATGTTTCAGAAAAATTCTTCTTTTCCCCTCCCTTTGAAGGTGGCAGTATGTTGTTAGTCCATATTACCTAAGAGGGATTTTCCATAGTGTCCCTCCATCAGCCTGATTAATTAATGAAGAAGAGACAGTTATGCAAGAGTGACATTCCTTCTGATCTAAGTAGTTTCTTGTTTACACATGCAACATTAGAAAGCATCCTATAAATCAAAAAGTTGTAAGCCAGGTAGAGTAAATAATTTTTGTTGATGACTTGGCGAGACACTTTAAATTCATTTAAGCAGCATCAAATGTGAAATTCTTAAGGATTAGAGAGACAGAACGATTTTCTCATTTAGCTAAAGTGTGCATTACTCTTCAGGTAAACATGGTAATGCTATCTTGAGGAAAAAAAAAGGTAAATAGCGGTAATGATAAGGAAATCATATACTGAACCTCAGTAATTAGAAGTAGCTCATGGGACTTCCCTAGGGAGGTAATGATAAGATGCTCAGGCCTAGAATCAATTCGTTCCCCTTTTTGCTTTGAGAGAGTAAGTCTCATGCCTCTAGCCTTGCTGCCTTGATTTTGGGAAATGCTCTCATCCCAAATGCATAGTGATACTGAAGCTCTCATGAGCCTCATCATTAAAGGTACCAGATCAGGCACCATTTTCCCTCCATCATGAGGCTGAGCGGTCATTTTGGGATGGGGACATCAGATCATCCTTTGACTGTCAATAGCCAAGTCCAGAAAAGTGTTCAAAACTTATCAGCCATGTCCACAGTGTCAATTACTAAATTTCAGGCATTAAAAGACAGAATGTCATCAGTTAGTTGTTTGTTAAACCAAGGTTATCATTAGCCTAAATGAAGTTTCATTAAGCATAATGTACTCATTAGGCATAAAATGGCTTGCAAAAGCTTAACCATCTTCATTTCTTAGAATAACTCAAACCTTGGTTAAGATGGTTGACTTCCATCCTCTGCAACAAGCAATCAGCATTTAATTAGTTGAGCTCTTTGATTTGTTGATTAGAGTGCATCCAGGACGTGAATATGGATGACGTTCTTCAAGCTACGTGCTCAGATCAGCCACTGGTTTTCTGAAACTACTTGTCCAGCCATTTTCAAAGGCTCACAATGAATATGGATGTTAGGGATTATTTATAGAATAACTATTCTATTCCCATCCTTAGCCTTTACAAAGTTATTTTTGAGTTTACTGTGACCTGATTTTTAATTCTAGGAAAAGAATGCTTTGCTGTTATTTTCCTTTTCAGAATCTGAGCTCCTCAAATGAAGGAGACGTCTCAGCTTGTGAACATCTAACTCATTTTTACAAAGAGAGGAAATGATTTTTGAACTCAAATAAAGCCTCTAAGTGCTATTCATCACAATTTTTACTCATTGCTTCTCCTGGAGGCGTTCGTATTTGCTGGCAACACCAAGTATTGATGTGTCATGTGCATTTTGTGTATGTATATTCTTGCGTACATCTATATCAGGATGCATAAAATCAGGTCTCAAGTGGAGCCAAATGCCAGCTTGTGCTGAGCTTTTAGTCTGGCTTCTCTGGCTTGTCATGTTGCATGATGCCTTTTGGTTTTCCCTTTTATTTCCAATACAAGAAGAACATTTTTTTAAAAATTAAATGCATATTGGCAGAATTTTCACGACAGGCGTTTTGTCCAGATTATGAACAAGTGCACAGCCATACCTTCCCCCACGACTCCTTTCTTATTTCACTTTCTCCTTTCCACCATTCTATTGCTTTTCCTGTGTTGGGATTGGAAGGTATAAGGATTTGCTGCAGCTTCAAGAGCCTGGGCTGTCATTACAGGCTGAGTCATAAGAAGGGGATCAGGATTATTTGGAAATGATTGCATCCAATGACGCAGAGCCGTGTTCTGCTCACGGGATTGGCAGCATATTGTGCCTTGAAGCCTGAGCGTCCCTGTGCGATAGAGTGTTCAGGCACAGACTGTGGAGCTGCTGGGCAGGGAGCCAAGGCATGGGCGCCACGTCTGGGCCTCAGTTGGGTTGAGAGTTGTGTGGCCTGCTGTGATGCAATTTTAATCTATATGTAAGTCACATGGGTTTTCTCTTTTTAGGTTCCTTTCTGTGGAACGGAACTAGCTATATTTATAATACACATTCTTTAGAGCTGAGGGAGAGTTGATGTTATGGAAATAATGAAGAAAAGGAGGCAGTGTGTACCATTCACTGTAGTCTTTGTCTAAACTGGGATTAAGCAGCTTTTCTCATTGGGGTACAGATTTATGAATTGTTTTCTTTCCCTTTTTGTAGGGGAGAGCTTATGTTGCCTCACTTGTTCAAATGAAGTGTGCACACGAGGTATTTTCAAATGTTAACGTTGGATTTGGCACCAGGGCCTGGATTACATCCCAAATGTGGGATCTCTGGGACTTAGTTAATAAGGTTCTGTTTATATTAGCAGGGAGAATATTAAAATTCTCCCCAAAACAGCTTGCACTGTTACAGTGGCTTTGTTTCTGAAGCATAACAGGAATGAAGCACATTATTCATTTAGAAACAGCCAGGTAGAGCAGTCTTCCTCCCCCTTAGAATGAAGTGATGAGAATGGGCATTTGTGAAATTGACTGAATGCTCTTTGGGGGATGCTTATTAAAATCCTAACATCGTTCCAGACTTTTGTAGCAGATTCATTTTTAGCTGTAATCTTATTAGGACTGTTTTGTTTTGTAATCACCATTCCATCCGTGGGGTCCCTGCATGTGTGTCGTGTTTCTCTGCTGGTCCAGCCCTTCTGGTATTTCTTGTGCTGATGAATTAATTTCTCTTCTTGTCTGTCAATCAGATCCTTCATGTGCTCTCTCCCTCAGTGTTGGGCATTGTCTTGCTGATGCCTTTTTCCCTTCCTGGGCCAACTCAAGAGGACAGTTGCCTTGATGTCTACATTGTTCTTTTTTTTTTTTCTTAGAAAACTACATTGTAAAGATGTCAGTGGACAACTTACCCGCTGCATTGTAAAACAGAGCAGGGCTTGCTAAATAGATCCAGTTTCTATTCATAGTGTCACCATCTCAACCCCTCAGTACATATTAACAGTGTTATCAACAGAGGCCTCCCTGCAGAATCAGTTCTGGGTTCAAATTCCAAGCCGGAGAGGCTTTCTAACTACTCTAAGCCTCTGCTTCCTTCCTTATAAAAGAGAGATTTGTCTAGCCATCCATCTATGCATCCATTCATTCAGTGAGTAACTAAGTACCTGTTATGTGACAAACACATAATGTAACTATAGAAACAGCAGTGAGCAGACCAAAATCCCTGCCTTCGTGGAGCTTAGTTTCTGGTGAGGGAGACCGTCAACAGTCAAACTAAATAAGTAAGATCTAGAGTCTGTTAGTATAAGTGCCAAAGGGAAAAAATTAGGCAGGGAAAAGGTATATGAAGTGGGGAGTTGATATTTTATTTTTTATTTTTGGCGTTGGGGGCGAGGGAGATTGACATTTTAGATGGATCCAGGGAAGACCGCACTGAGAAGGTGACAGTGAGCAAAGAACAGATGGAAGTGAGGAGCCTCATGAAAGGGCCATCGGGGAGAGGGAGAAGCAGGTACAAAGGCCCAAAGGAGGGAGTGTGTCTGGCTTGTCTGAGGAGTCACAGGAACGTGTGGAGGAGATGGAACAGGGGGCAGAATATTAGGAAATGAGAACAGACAGGTGTGGGCCATAGAAATATAGTAAGGACTTTGACTTTACTCTGCAGAGGGTCAAAGGGCAGAACAGGGAGACCGCTTAGGAGACTGCTGTTCTAGAGCAGGCTGGGGTAATGGTGGCTGGGACTAGGGTGGTGCTGGTGAGGGCGGTGAGATGCAATTGAGGATGTGGGGGTGATGCGGCTGCGACATCTGTCACCCCTTTAATCGCTGGGGTTAATTTGGCTGATGTGGTTGGCTAGGCGGGTGTCCCTTTCCTCTGTCACTGCTCCTTGTGCATTCTTCCCAAAGCTATGTGCTCAGTCAAAGAGGACGACCTTCCCTGATAAAGGAGGACTGTTCTTCGGTCAAGGGTATACAACTAGCTGTGCTCCCCTGCTAGAACCTCTAAACAAGTTCTCAAGGTCCATTTGTAAGAGAACATAGTGTAGTCAAGCTTCCAAGGCTCCAAATGCATTGAGATGAGGTGCTGCATGTGGCAGTCTGCCTTAAAAAAAAAAGATGTAGTTGAATTCTGGATATGTTTTGGTGGATTTGCTGATGGGCTGTGATGGGGGAATACTGTGGAGGAGCTGGTTTGTTGGGGGAAGGTTAGGAGTTCACTTTGGGACATGTTAGAAGTTCCGCTGTTGATTGTTGGATGTATTGGTCTGAATATCAGGGAAGGGAGCTACACAGGACAAGTAAAGGTTTTGGGCATCATCAGTCTGTACTTGGAGTTCAGAACCATGAGACTGGATGAGATCACTTTGGGAGTGAGCGTAGGCAGAAGAGCAAAGAGGTCTGATGACTAAGACCAATGACTCAGGTCTCCAACCTTCAGAAGGGAAGCACTAAAAGAGGCTGCGAGGAAATTTTTAGAGAGGAGGAGGAAAGTCAGGAGAGTGTGGTGTCCTGGACTCACATAAAGAAAGTGTTCAAGGAAAAAGGAGAGATCAACTGGATTTAATGTGACTGACGGAGGAAGTGAAATAAAGACTTAGAACCAGTGAGGTGTAGGGAGTGGCCGCAGAAGCTAGGAAGCATCCATCCTTGACACTCGTCAACTTTTCCATCAACACCTGAGCTCTGTGACTACTCAGGCAACTTAACAGGCTCTTTCCTGACCTGTCTGGACTTTAGAGAATACACAGAACAAAAACAAGCCATGGCTTGGAAGAGAACCCCTGAGATGAGGCGCTGGGCCTGAATCGTATTAACGATACCAAAGACTTGTGTCAAACTGACTTTATGTCCTTCTGCAGCGCTAGGGTCTTCATGTTAATGCCCAGGCTGGTTCTGTGACAGGTAGTTGTCATCTGAAGGAAGGTGGCAGCGTCTTATGTCCTCAGGGTCAAAATGTGACAGGATCCACTGACTTAGGCTATGAGGAAGATGAGTTTTTGCCCCTAAGACCTCAGTGTGAAGGATGTAAAATTCAATGGACAGGACAGTGGACTAGAATCCACAAGTCAGAAATAAATCCTGATACTCATGGGAAGGTCTTTGGCATGTGATTACACCAGCAGCACAAAAACCATTATTCTACAGATGGTGTGGGGAGATTTTGCAAAATACTTTAGGATAGGCAGCTATCTCATGCCAACTACTAAAACACGTTTATTCAGATTGTTGAGTATTTATTCAGAAGTTATGTATAAAAAATGAGAACATGCAAAAGTTACAAGAAAACATGGTTGAATTTTCATCTAACCCTAAGAACAGCAGATCTTAGAAGTAAATTCAGAAGATTTGGCTACACTAAAATTAAAATATTCTCTGTGTCAAAAATAAACCTCAAAGCAAATTAGGGAAAATCTTGCTACCAAAGAGAGGATAGCCTTAATTTATAAAAAGCATTTACAAATTTATAAAAATACTACAACTTTACTAGATAAAGACATGAATACAAAATTTCATACAAGAAATATAGGCAAATAACATGAAAAATGCTCAAATTTATTGGTATTCAAAGAAATGTAAAGGAAAAGAAGATACAATCTTCCTTCTATTGTTAACCTATATTTTTTAAAAAGACAATGCTTACTCTCTTTTCTCCCTTGGACAGCTCTTTATCCAGCCGCCCAATATGTTAAGCAATGTGCTAGGCACTGTATATATTCTAGAAAGCAATTCATCATATATTGAGAATTTAAAAAAACACAAAACCATGTGCTCTGTTAAACAGCAATTCATCCTTTAGAAGTCTGTCCCAAGGCATAATTTGAAATGAAGACAAAGGCATATGCAGAAATACATTTATTGCAGCATTATTTATAAGACCAACATTTCATAAAAAGTTATTATGATCGATTAATTTTGGTACTACCATATAATGAAATATTGTGGAACATTTTACATCATGTTCTTAATAGTTATGACATAAGAAAAGCGAAAAAGTCAGAATACAACCATGTTTACATTGGCTAACTCCAATTTTGTAGAATAAAAATATTGACATGATTATTAGAAAAAAACACTAAATTGTTATTTATGGATGGTGGCATTACAAATTACCTTTCCCACTTTTAAGTCTTGACAATAGCAATGGTGATGATGATTGAAATGTTTACTGAGTCCTCACAATGTGGAAGGTGCAGTATCAAGAAATTCACATGGATCGTCTCATTTAATTTTCACAACTAACCTATAAACTGGGAAATCTTGTCTCCACTTCATGTATGTGGAGACTGAACTCTGGGAAGTTAAGTAACCCAAGACCCCACAGATATTAGGAAGTGTGCTGGATTTGAATCCACTTAAAGGGGCCTTATCTCCTACTCCATATTGCCTCTCAATGAAAATATATTATTGTGCTAATCGGAAAAGAGGAATCTTAAATTTTTTTAAATGAATAAAATGTTTCCAAATTTGATTTTTAAGCTTATCTATTTTTGTAGAGAAGTAGTATCAGGATTTTTCTCTTGTAATGGAAACAGTTAACAGGAATTTGAGTATCTACTCGGTGCCAGGCTTGCCACACACATTATCTTATTTATCTTCACAACAGCCTTGGAAGGTAGATATTATGATTCTTATCCTGACTTTATCCATGAGAAAACTGACCCTGAGTGGCACAGTGACTAGTCCATGGTCACATAGCTAGTGCACAGTGAAGCTCAGATTCAAAGTAATTCTACTTCCTTTCTAGGCAAGTACCTTCATACTTCATCTCACAGAGTATCATGATCTTTCTTTGAGTGTTTTCTGTGAGACATCTTTTTAGTGGGGCAGAATCAAGCAGTCATGAGCAGCTTGCTCAGGACAGTCACTCATTTTGATGCCCAGGGTCCCTGGGAGCCCCTGCACATATAGGGTCCAGAGTAAGTTTTGGGTGTGCGATTGGAGACATTCATGCCTAAGTTGGTTCCAGAGTCTTCACAGACTCAGTGACCTTCCCACCTTGGTCCAAAGGGCCCAAGAACCCAACTTTGTTGTCATGATGAAGGTGACGGTCCTCTCATGGTGTCCTGCCCAAAACGTTCTCCTTAGGTTACCAGGCAGCTGAGTCATCCTTATCACCTGCTTCCTCCCCCGGCTCTGGGTGGCTATGTTATCTTCATTGCTGGATGTCAGTTTTCTTGCAGCTGGATGTGGATCATCTCATGAACTAGACTACCTGTTGCAAACCCCTGGAGGTCAAGATTCTTTGACTCAACAAATATATACTGAGCTCATAGTGTGTGCTGGACGCCCTGTTGAGTATTGGCCACACAATACAAGCCAAGCTCTTGCTTTCCTGGAGCTTACAGTTTAGGGAGGAGACATATTAATCAAATGATCACATAAATAAATGTAGCTTTTAAACAGTGATAAGTGGGTACACCAGGCTACAGAAGGTTATAAAAGGAAGTTTTGACGTAGTTAGAAATGATCTGAAGAGGCTTCCCTGAGGAAGTTGTATTTGAGCTGAGACTTAGAGGAGCTCAATAGGTAAAGCAGAGAAGGAAGAGCATTGCAGTCAGAGGGAACAGCATGGTTAAATGCCCTCTCATGGAAAGTAGTGGAGTGAGTAAGAGGGATTGAAAGAAGGCTGGAGTGCAGGGAACAAGGGGGAGCCTGGCAAGAGATGAGGCAAAGGGACCAGCTGAAGCCAGATCACACGGCCATGCAGAGCACCTTAAGGAGCGTTGTCATTGCCCTAGCAGTGATGGGAGCCCACCAAAAGGGTTTCAGGTGGTGTGGAGGGTCAGATGACGGATTTGTCGTTTGGAAAGCTGCCATGTGGAGGATGGGTTGGATAGGGAGGGCTGGGGTTTGGCATCTGTGTTTGGGAGTTTGTTGCTGTAGATCAGTCTTAGGTTGGACTTGGAGGGACTAGGGCTGGAGATGCTGACAGGTAGATGGAGGGGAGCGAGTGGGAGGGACTGAGGTGATGATTGATGAGCTAATGGGTCATGAAGGAGAGTTCTCGAGGCTCCTATTTCTTAGGATCCTCCATGGCACTTAGCAATGTTCTAGGCACACAATAAATGTTAATTTGATGAACTCAGGAGCACTTGGGTGGCCTAAAAGAGTAATTCTCTTCTCTCGGTAACTTTTCCCGCTTCCTCAGGGTGGGGCATCTTAGTTACCTTAGTCTCCCCGCCCCCCAACTTCAGATGCCAGCCATAAGTCTGGGTTGTTACCTGTGCTTCTGACTGACCAGCGATAGAAAGGGGGTTCCAATGACCCCCTCCTTGGGTTTGGTTAATTCGTTACAGCAGCTCACAGAACTCTGAGAAGCATTTTACTTACTAGATTACTGATTTATTAGAAAAGGATATAACTCAGGAACAGCCAGATGGAAGAGATGCATAAGGCAAGACATGGAGAAAAGGTGAGGAGCTTCCATGCTCTCTGTGAACACGCCACTCTCCCTGAATCTCCACCTGTTCACCAACCTGGCAGCTCTCCAAACCCAGTCCTTTTGTGTGTTTATGGAGGCTTCATTACATAGGCATAATTAATTGGATTATTACCCTTTGGTGATTGAACTCGATCTCCAGCCCCGTTCCCTTCCCCAGAGGTGGATGTGTGGGGGTAGGACTCAAAGTCCCAACTCTCTAATCAGTGGTTGGTTCTCAGGGCAACCAGCCCCATCCTTAGGTCTTTTCCAAAAGTCAACTCATTAATGTAACAAAGACACATTTATCACTCTCATCCCTTAGGAAATTCCAAGGGTTTTAGGAGCTCTGTGCCAGAGCTTCAACGGATTGAAGACCAAATATATATTTCTTATTATAAGTCACAATTTCACATGGGGCACCCATGATTCTGCATATTCACTGCCACCCAGAGTGCTGACATCTGCATCCCTGGCTTGGAGGAGCCTATACCAGCCATCCTGGAGGGATGCTACCTCTGGTGCTTCTAACCATCATGTACTCATAACTCTGCTCATTTCCAACTATAAGGAGCAGTAAACTTGGCTAGGCTAAGGTGTCTCCCTGGGAGCAGACAGTCTTGGTGACGACTGACATAAAGTTCACACATCTGGAACTGTGGGCCACCCCTACGTTATGCCATGCCAACTGGCAACTATCAAAGCTCAAGGCTGACCTGCTGTAGCACGTGGCCAAATGGGGCAGCTGTCAAGCCTGAGCCTGGTTCTTCATCCGCTGCCCCAGCTCCCACATCTTCCTCTGCCTCCTGCTTGGTGGGGGTGGTAGTGATGTTAGGGTTGGGTCTCAGCTAATTTCATAGCCACCTGCATGCTTTGTTAAGATATCTTAAAAAAAAAAAAATTGACATTAGGCAAAACTGGAGCACTGCAAATTTACCTTTTTAAATGACTAATTGCCTCTATCAAGGTCAGTTGGCAGAGTGGTACCTGTGTGAGCGCCTTCCCTGGAATCCAGACTTCTTAAATGGGCAGAGGATCACTGAAGTTGGAAAGATACACAGTTAAAACTCAGAGGGGAATATTAGAAACCTGTGCACAGGTGGTAGGTATGCTTTCAGTGAAGGGGAATTAGAAGGAGAGGCCGAATCAGCTTATTTACCTTAGATTTTTAAGAGGGTCATTTTACGTTGTTGGAGTGAGGAAAAAAAGAAAGGAAGTGATGGATGACCCCTTTGCTGCTTGGTGAATTTAATCACAAGCTGCTGCCAGGCCCTTCTGTCTTCCTAATTCACACAGGGGACATGCAGGGAGTCAGAATCGCATCAGGGAGAGAGTGTGGCTGCTCACAGCATTTTGTTTTCATTGTGGTTAAACCTGTCGACACTGACCAGACAGGACCTGGTCCCTTGGGCTTCTGTATGCAGTGTCAGCATCCTCTGTCAGATGGCTTGGAGTAGACGTGGGGAATGTAGCTGCTGGCCCAAGAGATGGTGTTTGTAGAGGGATCAGATGGGATCTTTCTGCTGAGTCCTGGTCTTCCTTTGGACCTGGGAGGATAGTGGTCAGCAGGGGCTCTAAGGTAGAGGGGTGAGAGCTACCTTCCTGGGGGCAATTTGAGCAGGGATGGTGAAGGGAGCAGGGGTCTTGGGAAGTGGAGGCTGTGGGAGGAGAGGCAGGAGCCGGGAGGGCAGGAGAGACAGACTTGTCTCTGCCCTGTGAACTGGAGGGAGGGCTGTCCACACCTCTCTCCCTGCCCAGTACAGGGCGGCACAGGGCTGAGTCTGGAGAAAACAAAGACCCCTGTGCCCTTGCTTAGCCCTCCACCCTCATCTCTCTTCGCACTCCAGCTGCCACTCTGCTTTGACGAATCTGAATCGCTGCAGTTGAACTGACAGGCCACTTGTTCTCTTGCTCCTAGGCCCTTGCACATGCTGTTCCTTCTCTCTGCAACACTCTTCCACTCCCTTCATCTGGCTAACACCCTCTTGCCCATGTCTCAGCTTCCTGTGGGAAGCCTTCTCGGCTGTGAAGTGGACACCCCTAAACACCCTGTGCCTCCCCTGTGCTGTAGCCTTTCTCATATAGTTCACTGTGGCCTGCTCACTTGCCTGTCTGTCCCCTGCATGCTGAGAGCTGGGCACAGTGCCTGGCACAGTCCATACTTAATGCCTTATTAATGGATGTGAATGACCAAGGCCTCGGCCCTGCTTGTCTTCCTTTGGTGATGAAAAAAGTGCTATTGATTCTAGAGCATGAAGAAAACACGGATGCTGTTGCCTCCATCTATGGGTGACACTGTGCAGAGTGGCTGGCCAGTCTGTATCCCTACCTCCTGGGAATAATCAGTCTGCAACGGGCACACTGGCGTATCAGATACACTGAAAATCAGGACCTGAGCAGCCTGTGAATTAAATGAACAATTCAACACTTTCCCTTTCTGCCTGACAGAGCCGGGTGTGCATTTTTTTGGTCAGACGGAAGAAGCTGTTCAGGGGGCCTCAGGGCAGCCTAAGGGAGAGGAGAGCAGACCCAGGGCAGTTTAGGGGCTGGGGTAGCCCAGTAGGTTATCTGCGTGATTGCAATGTCACGTCTCACCCATTCTCATTTCCACTCTATTAAATCTGCCTTTTCTAACTTATCCTTAAAGGGGAAATAAATTACCGGTACCCTATACCTATAGCCCGCTGTGTTATTACCGCTAATGTAACTTCTCAGGGGCAGCCAGGCACTGTTCATATTTCATAGTCATTGGCACCCCCAAAGCTATATTGAGCTATCAAGAATTCATGGACACCATCCAGACCTCCCATTTTTCTTTGCTGGTCGTACCCAAAGTTTGAGAGCAGAATTAAGCGCAGGCTGCATTACTACGTGGGGCTTCAGCTCTATCCTTCCCATCCCTTTCTTAATTGGATTATTTTGTCAAAGGCAGGTGCCAGGCATGACTTGTAAAAGAGTTCTCATGATATTCTGTGGTGACGGCCCATATGGGTCTCGGGAGATGTCTGTATCTCACTTCATTTTCTGGAGAATGTTGCTGGGGGTGGTTGGTTTTCATTCTATTCCTGGGTTGGCCGGATGTTTCTCCCCCACTGCCTCCTGCTCACCCCAGTGCTTCTACCACCCAGTCACTCTAACCGGAAAACTGGACATCAGAATGCCTCCTCGCCATCCATCAACTTCCACCCACCCTGGACGTCCCTTCAACACCCAAGACATCCGTGGAGTCTGCCCACTTCTCATTCTCTCCACTGCCACCACTCTCCCACCATCTCCGGTCTGAACTATTGTGGTAGCATCCTAATTGGTCTCCCTGCTTGCGGTCTTGCCCCCCTCCAGTCCATTTGCGACACAGCTGTCAGAGTGATACTTTCTTCTTTATAATTGATATATTTAAAAATACACTTCCGTATCTATCTACCAGCTTGAACAGCTGTACCAGTTTCAGGATATTTACTTAAAGAAATAAAAGAATATAGATTTGTTAGTGACAACCCGGGTATGCCCATCCCAGATCTCATTCCCTTCTTTCCTCCCCGGAGGTAACTATCGTTCTGAAGTTGGTATTTTTCATGCCTATGTGGATGTTTTTATGATGTATGTATCTATCTGTAAGTAAACATATATACTATTGTTTTGCATGTTTTAAACCTCATATAAATGGCATGTGCTTTTTTTTGTCAGCATATTTTTGAGGTTTATCCATGTCGATTCATGTAATTCTAGCTCATTTGCTCCAACTGCTAGGCAGTAGTCTATTGTGTATACGATTTATTTGTCCCTTCTTCTGTTGACAGATATTGAGTCATCTTTTCAAAGTATAGGTCAAATCATGTTTCTCCCTTGCTTACAACTCTTCAGTGCCCTGAGAGGAGGCTGTCCTAGGCCACATGGACACAGCCCTAACTGTACCCATGCTAGCGACTGCACATCCCAACAAGACAATCACCGGGAGGGCAGGCAGCCTTGGGAGTGGGGGAAATCCTTCTAATTTAGGCCAACTCCAGGCCTCTCTTTGTCCCCACCTGGCAGTGGCTTCTCTTAGTGGGTGACTGACAGATGACATTCAACTCTGCTGCCCTGGGCTGCAGGTCCTGAGAGCTGGCTTTGTGCTCCTTTGCCAAGCTTTCGTGTACGCCTGGCACTTCTACAACTCATCCCTCTCAGTCCTGCCATGCACGATGCAGCCCTGGGAAGGAGTCCCCCTGGGCTCATTTTTCCTTCTACTCTCTCTTTGATCACCCTCTGCCTATATTTCTTCCATAAGGGCAGGTGAGTTTGTTGCAATGTAGACGTGGGAATTTTCTGGATCCAAGCACCCTCCCAACCCCCATGTCTCCTGTCTCTTCCCCGTTGTCTTGCGGGGCTAGAGAATAGTTACCAAAGTTATGTTGTCTGCTTAGTCCAGGGCTTTGAAGATGTTGTTCTGGAGTGGAACTGAGTCCTTCCAGGACAATGCCAGGGACAATAGGTGCAATCCAAAACAGACAGTTGGAGTAGGAGCAGCGCTAGCCGTTATGTGGTTGTTCCCACCAAGAGGAGCCCGGGGCGAGGGTGACCAGTGAAAGCACATGGTCACCCATATTATTGCTCCACAAACTCCTTCAAGAAGATTGGTGTGAAAGGCAAGTGAGAGAGGAAAGTAGCCAGGTGGGGACATGGGACCGAGAGTTGTTTTGTTAAAGATGGGGGTGACTTGAGCCTGTTCAGCTGCCCCACTTGAAGATCTGGACTTAGGGAGGCATTGTGCCTGTGAGGGCAGGGACTTGTTGGTTTCCCAGTAATCCCCTTTGTTCTGCAGTGCAGATAAATTTGATCTCAAAGTGAATTGGCTTCCACATGCTGCCATCCCCACTCCTGCCCCTTTAGAAGACTTCGTTTCTCAGGACTTATCAGGATGGAGCTCTGCATTTTGTTACTGCCTGTCTTGTAGCAATACCACATTCATTTTGTTTTCAATTACTGGGATGTACCTTGAAAGGTCTTATCTAGCAGAGACACAGCTTGCATCTTCATTGTGCAGTATTTCTCTGTGGTCCTGCAGGGGCCTCCTTAGCTGCCAGCCTGGCTCCCATCTATTTTCTGTCCCCTCAGTGAGATGGCCTCCTCTGGGCACCCTGGCACCACTGTAGTCCATCACCTAATCATGCACCAATCCCCACTGTGTTCACCTCATTCCTCTCTGAAGATTTTATTTCTTTATTTCGTTAAAACGTAGGAGCCTCAGAGGGCCCTGGATCAAAAAAGCGATTGCTACAAAACTGTTGGGTATTAAAGTCATACAAGTGTAGCTAATTTGTCTGCTTCTATTTTCTGAATTAAAAAGAGAAACTCAACAAATTAAAATAATTGCCAAGACTCTTTCAGTGCTGCAGCCGATGCCATCTGCTTGAGGAATTTCAGGGTTCTGCCACAGCTCAGGACCCACAGGTTTCTTCCCAGGGGCAGCTAGGCAGTGGGGCAGCTGGTGGCTGTCATCTGTTGTCAGGGGCTTCAGAGAAGGTGGCTTCAGCCCTGGAGCAGGGACATTAGAAATGGATGGAGTGGGAACTGTGCGATGCCTTCATAGGCCTCCAAGGCAAAGAAAACCAGAAATAAAAATAGCCCTGGCCACCCAGGACACGAGAAAGGCACTTTCTCTCTCCTGTTTCAGCCTCTCTATTTCTTCTCTCCCTCTCTCCACTAAACCTTCCATTTTCTCCTCCTTCTGCCTTGATTTTACCTCTGCCCCCTCCCTTTGCTTGTCCTTTCATTCATTTGCTCTGTACCATCCACTCTGCCAGATGCTGGAGATAGAGTGGTCAACAAGACAGACAAAAAGACAGAATAATCCTAAGCATGGTTAAGTTTGGTGGAGGAAATATGCAGGATAGAGTGACAGAAAATAAAAGGGACAGATGACCGAGAGTGGCCTCTCTGGGATGGAGACATTTAAGACGAGGCCGGGGGATGAGAAGGAGCAGGCACGAGACCGTCTCGAGGGACGGGGCTCTAAGAGCAGCAATCCCAAGGTGTCCAAGCAGGAGAGATCTTGAAATCCTCTTGGAAATGAGAGAGGCGTTGAGGCTGCAGATGAGGACGGAGGAGCAGGGGGAAGACGAGGTTGGAGAGAGAGGCTGGTGCCAACATGCTTGCTTCTCGGTTCTCGTGAAGATGTCCATTGTCTTAGTGTGCTTTGCCCTCCATGCTCATCCTCTGAGCTCAGTGTTGATGTGGCTGCCCAAATATTCTCGGCACTGGGCTGTGAAGGGCTGAAGACCTCTTGTTTGATTTCATCGACTTATGGGCGTAGTGTTGATTTTATCTGAAACCCTGCGGACCTCCAGCCAGCAGCTTGGGGAGGGAGTTCTTCACCTTCTCCCAAAGTGGGCCATGTCGGGCAGCAGATGCCAGGAGCTGATGGAATGTTCTGGAGCAAGAAAAGAGGCAACATGTCCGGATCAGGAGTAACTTATATGGGGCCAGGAGAGAGAAGGGCTTTCTATGGCTGGGTGCTAGGATCAATCAAGGAGAGGGGCTTAAATGCTCCTGCACTGAGCTTGTGCCTGCCTCAGCAGCTTCCTTTGACTCTCGCTATCTGAATCATATCTACTCATGAGCTTATTTTACCAGCCTCCTAAACACAGCTGTGTACCCTTGGGAGAAAGCTAAACCCTAAATACTCACTGGAGAATGCATACTTTACATAGCAATTGAAGAAAGCAAAGCAATGTTTCAAAACTCTGATAAAGTTTGTTCCAGTCCTGGGAAACCCTTCTGTTGGTGCTCACTGGACTAAATCCTAAGGCCACACCGCCATCACATGGTAGTGATGATCATAATAGCAGATAAGCTTTAAGTAAATGTCAGGTGTCAGCTACCAGGCTAAGTGCATCATATGGATTATCTCCTATGAGGTAGATAATATTCATAGCTTGATGTTATAAGTACAGAAAGCAAAAGCACAGAGAGGGTATGAGAGATTTGCTCAAAGTCACCCAGCTGGGAAATGGTGGATCTGGGATTTTCATCTATGCAGTCTGACTCTCAATCTTTGTGCCTTCCAGGGGTTTCTGAGAGTCTAAGTGACTTGCCCCTGTTTACACAGCCAGCCAAAGCTAGAGACTTAAATGCAAGGTTTTTGACTGAGAGTCTGAGGCTTTCAGCCTTCCCTGAGCTACCTGCAGGCCCCACAGTGTCCTCCAGGTCGCTCATGTCCCAGAGCAGTGGCTCCCAGATCCCATCCCTATATCAGTGCCAAACAGGATGGAAAAGAGCCACCTGGAGACCTTAAAAGTACAAAATTGGCGCTGACCCCATGGCCGAGTGGTTAGTTCGTGTGTTCTGCTTCAGCAGCCCAGGGTTTCGCTGGTTGGGATCCTGGGCATGGACATAGCACCACTCATCAGGCCATGCTGAGGTGGTGTCCCACATAGTACAACCAGAAGGACCTACAACCAGAATATACAACTACTTACTCAGGGGCTTTGGGGAGAAGAAGAAGAAGAAAAAAAGAGAAGATTGTCAACAGATGTTAGCTCAGGTGCCAATCTTTAAAAAAAAAATCCAAAGAAGTGCAGAATCTTGGATGCTACCCCCAAGATTTGGATTTCCGGAGGTAAGATCATATGTTGCTGTGCAGTAAGGTTTGAGAACGTTGACCCAGAGATTAACCTTGTGAGTGATGGTTTGCAAGCCAAGATGTCTTCCACGTCCCTTTTCCTGACTTTCTTTGTAGAGTTGGCTGTTCCTCCATTTGCAGTCCCATGAAGGTTGCTGTCACACCACGTGTAGACTTTCACACTTGCTCATTCCCCTTACCAGATGCTCACTGAGGGCCGGTACTGGGTCTCCTTCATATTTATCCATGGTCTCTGCCATATAGTGAGTACTCCATAAAGATTTATGGGATTAAGGGATGTTTGAAAGGATATAGTTATACGTAACAAAATGTCATGTGTTTACATAGAGAGTTGCCTGTTCTTTCCTTGTTGCGACCATAGGGGATCTTAATGGGGTTCTGGTGTCATTTGTACCAAGAACACAAGTGCTGGTGCCTTGTACCTAATAGATATACTAGGATTGTTTCTGAAATTGTGGGAGTGGCCATCCACTAAACTATTCATATTCCTTCACAGTTCTCCATGAAAATGGGTGACATGAGCCTGGAAGGTGGTTGGTCAGAGTCCGGGGCTGGTGGGTCTAGAGAGGAGAGCATCTGGAGTTTAGGAGCTTAGCCCGATAGTGCCATGGCCAGCTGTGCTGGATGGCTGGAGACCTTCAGCTCGGGGACTCTTGACTGAGCTCCTGCAGCAGGCTAGCATGCCTATGCTGGCTGGAGGGATGGGTCAGGCTGTCCACACCCTCAGAGGCTTCACAGTCTCTCGGGAAAGACAAACCCAGAAAGAGAATGTTGACATAGAGTTTCAGTGTGACCAGGGAGGTAATTCAGACAAGGGCTCCAAAATCCAGACTGGAGTGCAGAGTGAATCTAGCCTCTGTCTCTGTGACCTCCAGAAGTTGACCTGTCTGGGCTCCCTCATTGTGAAGAAGGGACTGTGATAGTACTTGTCATATACATACAGTAAACACTGACAAGTATTTGTTGAATAACTGAGAGCTGAGACACTGTTCAGGAAAACGTCCCAGAGAAGGAGACGTCGGAAATTTGTTTTGAAGAACAAATAAGATCTAGCCAGGAGAAGAGGGGCTCTGGAGGTGGAGGGAACTGCATGGGCAAAGGCATGGAGGTGTGTGTGATATGTGGGGGAAGCTGCAGGCAATTCATTTATTATTGAGGCATAAGGATTTAGGTGGTGGGAAGCCACAGATAGTGAGGGCTGGAGAGATGTATCCTACTGAGTGTTGGAAGATGTTAAGCAAAGAAGTGGCCCAATTGAGCCTGTATGCTGCATATGGTCTGTGTAAAGAGAGAGGCTCTGAACTCTTCAGCTGTGCATTCATCTAGCTGTGGGTCTCTTCCTACGAACTCATTGCCGCAAAATTATTTACAGATTATTGTCCTTGTGACCCTTTTAGGCAACAGTGGAGGTTTGGTGGATGAGTGCATTGGCGACTGGAATACTGAGGGCATGTCAACTTCATGACCAAGTCTGGTCTGCCATGTCCGGCAGTCTCCTGGAGGATGAAAGGGAATTGTTAAACAAATCCTAATCAGATTTCCCAGGCAGGCATCTGCCCAGCCGATTTAGATTATCATACATTATCCTCAGCTCAGAGAACTTGTGATGGTGGCAAGATTAGCTCACACTTTGCATTTGCCTTGGGAATTTACATAGCAGCAAGCCTGTTTGTCAACTAATGCTCCAAAGTTTCCAGCTTCCATAGGGACCACGCTTCCAGCTCTATTTAATGTTTTATTCAAATGCAGCAAAAGAGAACTACAAAGCTGATGGCAAGCTGGAAACTTCTAGAACTGGGAATCTAGCACTAGGGCCCTCTCAGTCTTGTCCTGTGACTTGTTTTTCTCAGTCCCTGAATCCAGCCCAGAATTTTCACTTCTAAGGCAGGAATTTGAGAGAGCCCCATTTTGTGAGCAGAACCCTATTCAGTGGTGCTTCTAGTCCATTCTAGTCCCCATGGCTAATTGAGTGAAGGACCCTAAAACAGATCCCTTTGTGTCATTCCCTTCCCCAGAAACTGACAGTGGCTCTCACTAATTATGGAATAAAGCCCAAACTTGCCAGCATAGTGTTTATGGTTCTTCTGTTCCAGTTCCAGACTAGACCACCCTCTCACTCATCTGGACTAGAACATTCTGTACCACATCTTCAACTTCCTCTCCTCCCCACGTTTACTCAAGCTGCTTCTTCTACCCAGAATGCCTCATTTCCACCTGCTGGAAATCTCATGTGCTCTTCAGTGCCCAACGTAATACTGATTCCTCCATTTAGCCTTTTCATTTCTTCTACTTGGCATCCATGTTTCCCACTTGGTGTTTTTGGACTTGCATTAGAGTCGTTGGTGAGGTTGGTGCTCTAAAGTGGAAGATCTTTGAGCCTATGATCTTGAGGCCATCTCTACTCCCCATCTTTTCCCCCAGTGCTCAGCCCAAGACCTCACATGTATATATAATTGGATTCTATTCCAAGACAAACCTGACTAAGGCGTCTACTTGATCATGCATTATTTCAGTTTTTTGTTGTAAGGACCAGGATAGTGAACAGATCATTCATGGCCGTTTTGTGTTTTTTCCATTATCCCAGTGCCTGAACTCTAGGGGTTTCTATTTTGAGTCTGTGTTCATCAGAGTGTGGGAAGGAAGAAAGCAGAAGAGAGGAAATGAGGCCTCTTTACAGCTCTGACCTGAATCATCTGGAGCCACTGGCTCCCCTGGTTTTCCTTCAGCCAAACAGTGGAGTGTTGGCCATGGCTGGAGTTGTCTGTGGGGTGGCACAGGAATGGTGCCAGGGAATCAGACAGCTCCTTGGAGTGGTGACAGTCATCCCCGAGAGTCTTGTAGCAGGGTCTTTGGGAAATAAAACCCCCTCACTTCAGCCTTAGGAAGCTGGAGATTTCTTTGAGTTTGATGTTATCTCCTATAAAATGAGGGTTATAATATATAACCCGGAGTCACTGAGGAATAAGATATGATAATTCAGGTAGGGTGCCTGGTGCTTCAGAGAGTCAGACACCTCTTCTTCCTCCTTCATCTCACCCCAGGTCTTACACCCTTCTTTAAACTGGCTCAGGGAGGACTTATAAGCATTATCATTACAAAAGGTAATAGTAATTAATAGTAGCATCTTACACTTGGGTCTTTCTTGCTTGCTTTACAATGTTATACTCGATTTGTTGAGTGTTCGTGTGTTCTGGGTGCCCGGTGTTCTAGGCCAGCGGTGGTGGAGGGGAAAGGTGGAACTCTCGCCTCTGCAGGATCCTGATCAATCCCAGCTCAGCTGCTTGGTGCCTATTTGACCTTGAGCAAGTGATTTAACCTTTCTGAGCCTCAGTTTCATCACTGTAAAATAGAAATACTGACAGTCACTTGCTGGCATTATTCTGAGGACGAAAGACGGTCACTGTGAAGGTCTGATGCCTGGCATCCAGTGAGCACGCAGTCCCTGTTAGTGAGGGACCTCACAGGGAGGCAGGGCCTCAGCCCTCATGGAGTGTATGGCCCAAGAGGGGAGATGGCCTCACCTGTGTTTAATCCTCACAACAGCCCTACAAAGTGGGTAGAACCAGTCCTGTTAATCCCTCCTTCTCAGCAAAGTCCGGGCCCTGGCCCAAATCTCACATCTGGCAAGTGGCTAAGTTGGGGCTTGGAGCAGGTCTGCTGCCTCATGCTCTTGCTACCCAAAGTGGGGACTGAGCTTTGATCTGTTTCCGCTGGGGAAGGAGCAGGGCAGACCGTTTGTTAGTGCTCCGCAGGACTTGGGCTGTCACTGGGCTGTAAAAATGGTTAGAAAACAGGTGTCATGAGAAAGTGTCCCTCCTTTGCAGACAGGAGTGGTTCCTAGGGCTCTGGGATACCCCGACAAAGCAGAGAGGGAGCAGAATGAGCCCTGCAGGTCTGCCATCCCTGGGAGCCTATCGTTTTCCTTGTGTGACAACGCAATGTGTGAGTTAACTAATTGGTGGCATTATGCCCTATTAAGAGGGAGCAAATGGCTGTGCCTTTTCTGAGATGAAATCAGAGCTTAGATCAGGCACTCTCACAGGCGGTCAGAGCCAGGGACTTTATTTTTAGGTCAAATGGGGAACAGGGACAGATACCTTGCTTTTCCCTGGATGTCTTTAGAAAACTGGTCCCCTTAATGTTATTAACCCGTTATGGGTGGTGTTCTTAGCAGACTAGGGATGGATTCTGCCTTTTCTGCACAGTCCTGTTTTTGTAATCAAAATCTGTTTGTCATACTGGAGGAAAAATCATACCAGAGTTTAAAGAGCCTGAAAAGCCTTAGAAATGCTCCTTAGCCAGTCGCTTATTAACCAGCTTGGAAATGTAAGTCACTATTCACTACCCAACATGTCATCAGTTTTCTGTTCACCTGCTCTTCTGGGCCAGATGCCATGCCAGTCCCTGGGGATGTAGAGAGACAGTTAGCCCTTTATTAAGGTTATACTGAGTTCCTACCATGTTCCAGGCACTTTTCTAGGCCCGAGAGATATGGTGGTTTACATAACAGAGATCATTGCTCTCATGGGCATGCGTTCTACTGGGAGAGTAAACAAGAAAATGGCAAACCATGCTGCGTGCTACCAAAAAAAAGTGAGGGTGATGTGATGGAGGCGGCCTCTTTAGAAAGGGTGATCCAGGGGGTCCTTAGGAGACGGGCAGAGTGTGAGTGACAAGAAGGAGCCAGCTGTTCAGGCATCTGGGGAGAAGCATTCCAGACATAATGAATGCTCTAAGGCTAGAACCAACTTTCTGGCAAAGGATCAGAAGGCAGGCCCTTGTGGCCGGACCAGAGAGGGAGAGGGGCCAGAGATGAGTGCAGATAAGAGGGCAGGATCCAAATCGTGTAGGATTTTGTAGGCCATGGGAGGGGGCTTCCAGGTCACTGGAGAGATTTCAAGCAGGAGAGGGCTATAGTGGGATTCACATTTGTAAGTGATGACTCTGGCTGCCACGTGGAGGGAAGCTCATACGACCTGAAGGGAGAAGCGGGAGTCCAGTTAGGAGACTGTTGCAGGTGTCCAGAGAGGTGCTGAAGATGGAGAGAAGAGGCCACAGGATTCATGGATGGCATGGATGTAGGAGGTGAGGGGAAGAGAGGAATCAAGGTGGCCTCCTAGGTGTCTGGCTTCAGGGCCAAGTGGGTAGTGCTATCATTTACTGAGATGGAAAAGACTGGACCAACAACAGGTTTTGCGAAATCAAGAATGTGGTGTTTGAATGTTAAGTAGGAGCTCCCCATTGGACAAGTGGAGATGTCAGATCAGCAGTCAGTCATACAGTTGGGTGCTGGGAGAAGTCAGGCTCCGAGACACAGAGGTGAGGTGCAGCCCTGCCCTCCAGGAGCCCAGACTACTCATGACAGCCAGGGCACCTTCTTTCTCTTCTCTAACCAAGGTAGCACTGAGATACTGCTCATTTCCCTCCCACAAGCTTCTCCTGTGACACTTGCTGTCGGTCCAGAATTGATCCATGCACCCACTGGGAGTAGGAATCCACAGACAGAGACAGTGGCTGATGTTAGGCCAGCACAGGGGTGATCAGTGGGAGTCTGGGTCTGAACAAGCTCCTTCCCACTCTGAGGGCACAGAACTGGTATGAGGGTGGCTCCAGCTGCACTCTCTCAGAGGAAGCTGAGCTGGTTGGGCTGATACTAGACTCTGTCATCCCCCAAACTCCGTAGAGAAAGGACCTTGGGCTTCTGAATTTGATTCTTGCTCTACTATTCAGTTGTGCAAAAAGTCAAGTCCCTTGACCTCCCTGAGCTTCAGTCTCCTTAAATGTGAGATGTGCATAGTGCCACTTTCCTCCTGGACAGCTGTAGGGATGATTTGCGATCAAGTGCCTGGTGCAGAACTGACATCATGAACCTGAGGAACATGACAGTTCCTCTCTTCACCCCCTAAGAAGATGGTGCCAACAGTGGAGCTCACGTGACTAAGAGCTGGAATTGCTGAGAAATTCTCTCACTTGTTCCACAAAGTGTGCTAAGCACAGGGGATTGAGAGGTAAATAGATAAATTCCTGTGCTTGTGGAGCTCACATTCTAGTGGGGGAATCAATGGTAAATAACCAAACAAATAGATAAGCTGACTTCTGGGCGGTTTCACAGGAGCAGCTGGATGGTCGAAGGTCTCTTGGAGGAGGTGTCCCTGGCTGTGCACTGGGCAGTGAGTTGAGCTGACCATTCCAAAAGCTGAGGGTGAAATGGCCTCAGAGATTCATCTCTCCATGACTGCTGCCTTCTCTCAGCTCGCCTGCTAAGGGTTTGGAGGTGTTTTCTGGAATGGGGCCGTGGTGCAGGTGCCTTTCCCTCTCAACCTGTGGTTTCTGAGGTCCTTCCATTTCCTTGGTCTGGTGGCCATGCCTTTTCTTGCCTGTACTGGCTCTATAGGACGGGAGGCCATGGTGCTTACCTGCCTTGCTTCTTTAAACCCCATTTGGAGAGCTTCTTGCTTGATTCTCCCCCTTCCTTGCTCCTTCTCTCATACTCTGCATCAGAGATCTCCATTCCCTCCCACTCCTCATTGCTCTCTCCTGGCTGACACCAAAGACATTTCTTAAAAAGATTCTTCAAAGTGAATGCTTGGGGCTCCTCTTCCTCTTATCTTTGAGTCCGACAGCATTTTTGTGGAGGAATTTTTTTTTAATGTGCGTTAATGTGAAGGGGAGTTTTAAACTTTGTTATCTTACAAGCTCTCCATTTTCGTTCCCTTCCTTCCCAAACTCTACGTTTCTCCCCTCCCAACTTCCTTAAGCCTCTTTTCCCCAAAGTGCTTTTGTCTGTTTTTCCTTATCTATTTTTCTCCTCTCCTTTTTGTCACCCCCTCTTGATTCCCACCGCTTCCCCTGGTGCCTTCCTCCCTGGGTTTCTCTTATCCTTACTTTCTCCCTCCCCAAACTGGACGCCAGCCCCAAGCTCCTTGACCCAGCTGCTGCCAAGGGCTGTTTCTCAGTGAAGGGGGCTCTGGACCCCCCACCCTGGAATGCCTTTGAAGATGGCTTTGATGATGGGCTGGCTCCCCCCATACCTGTGCCATAGGGTACCTGCTTTGCCCATTGGCTGAAGTTGCCCTGATTTCAAAGAAAGCAGATGTTGTCTTGAACACCACATGGTGAATTTCCTCTGGGAGGAATTTCTTCAGATACTAAGAAAAATGCACACCTAATCTTCAGTTATGGAGGGGCAGATGCTGCTCTCCAAGGCATTCATTCACCTCTGTCCTGTGAGCACTCTGTATCCGGCCTTCTGATAATTAATTCCTCTAGTCTCTGGGGCTTTACTCCTTTCTATATAAGTTGTGGTTTGAGCCTTTGGATTCCACTGAACAATTCCTGTCAGAGGAGGACATGATCTGAACTTGTGAAAAAGGAAAGTAAAGGGGACTGTAGTTATGCTCTCAGATTGTCAGTCCTGATCCCCACCCCTCTGCCCACCCCTGACCACCACCACCTCCCCTGCTAGGAATGCCCTTTAGGAGAATGTCATAAGAAGGGGACCCGTGGTCCTTAGGATTTTGTTGGCATTGCAACGACTGTTGTGGCATTTGATTAACCATATACAGTTTATTAGCTCCATACGCAGTTTATTAGCATCATTTTTCTTTTCTATCCACACCAGCCTCCAGCCTGTCCTGCTCCTCTGGCTGATTTGTATTGATGAGAACATCATTTTGGGTTATTGCCTTTTCTGAAGGAGTCATCTTTCTGAGAACTTAACAGGTGGTGGGTTCTTATAGTCAATTTTAATCGTTGATGAAAAAAGTATGTATATATGCATATGAGTGTACACACAGACACACACATACACACTAGATTGTGGTGAGGGAGATTTTTGTAATCACTGGGAAGCCTTTCAGGATTCTGAGCCTTTCAATTACTTTTCAAGTTCGTTTACCAGAGTCTAAGTGTCCACAGAGACATGCAAGGATCTTCTCATCTTCTAGAGTATATGCTAAGTCATGTCACCACCCCACTTGTTATTGTGCCCACTGCCAAGGAGGGAGCAGGGCTTTTTCCTCCTGTAGTTTAGGGAGGTGTAAGGAGAGGCCTTACTCTGAGCCTGTTCAAGATGACCTTGATGGCAAGTGCCTAAGAGAACTGAGGACATACTGGCTGTTTGCATGATTAAGGAACAAGGTCTTTCTCCCTTGGAGACAAGTAAAACATCATTGTAAGATTTGCTGGGTGCTTTTCATTTTAGGAGCTTGTAAAGCAAGATGGGTTGGGTGATTTTAATGGTTGTTGCCTTAGATTAATTCAGTCATTAGGAAGATTGGGTAAAAGTTTAATGCTGTTGACATTCCCCTGGGGTCGATACCCAGGTCCAGAAGGCTCTTTCTATAGCATTAGAGTTGGCATCAGTGTAGTCAAGAGCAGATGTAGGCAATGCAAGCCTCCTGCCTTTACTATGATGACAGATATGTTTTAATTTTGTTATGAGTTTTGAACAAGTTATGCATTTTCCCCAAAGGAGTCTCTGCTTATTGCTTGTTATAAACAAGTGTGTGTATGTGTGTGTGTGTGTGTGTCATCATAGACAGCTCTAAATCATTCTCATCCAAATGGGTAGTTGGGGGAGATTGGTGAGGCTGGAGGGGTGGCTTCAGAGTTTCTTTGAGCACATTCTATATGCCAGGTACTCTGCGAAGCACTTTACATGGATCGCCTGCTTTATTATTTGACAGCCCTATGAGATAGCTGTAATTAGTTTTCTACTTCAAAGATAAAGAAACTGAGGTCAAGAAAAGTTAAGTGACTTGGAGGTCCCACAGCTAGTAAGTGGTGAATCTGGGATGAGAACCTGGAGCCTGAGGTCTTAACTACAGTGCTATATTGACTGACAATAACACTGAAGAGAACAATTCAGCAGTTCCCAGCCGTGGATAGACCAAATCAGAACACAGTTCTTAATCTCTTACTGTATGTACACGGGAACTGTAGAGATCGAAATTTGCACTTGTAAAGGTATCATCTTTAATTTGCTTGTGAACCATGTAAGTTCCAGTCATACCACAGTTTTGCTCAAAGGCCTCAGTTTCCCCATGCTTAGCCAGCCTGCTTGCACTTTTATTGTCACCTCCCATCCTTTGGTCACACGTTTTCCCTACCCACACTTTCTACATATCTTGAATTGTCCATTTTTCATAGCCTACCTCCAATGTCCCCACTGCCAATGCCCCATTTCCATAACCTTCTTCATGCCTGGTGTGGGTAGTAATTTCTCTCTCTTCATAAGTCTCAATCCCATAGTAATTTGTCATTTTTCTCTCTTGTGACATTGGATGGTTTTCTTTTAGTAATCTTGTAAGCTCCTTGAGGGCAGGAACTGACTGAACTGTACACAGCTGCAAAATGAACAGGAATTAGATCTGTATGGGTATGTGGTGTGTGTGTGTGTATGTGTGTGTGTGTGCTGGACGGGTGAGGGAGCCAGTAATGGTTCAGAGACAGCACATGTAAGAAGGTGGTAGCAGCTTTGTCCCCAGCAAGGTACCATAGCTTGGATGATTCCCTCTCCATGGGGCACGTGGTACCCGTTTTCCCTTCACTCATTTCTATGGACATGTGCTGAACCCCTCTTTTTGGGCTGTCTCTGTCATTCATTAGAGGATGCTGGGACTGGTGAAGGACCTGATGCCATTTCTTCCCTGTCTAATACCAACTTCTGGGTGCTGGGATCTGCCATTGAGCCAGCTTTGGAACAGAATCTCTGATCAAGGGAAATGCTCCTTTTTGAATGGGAGCCATCACCCACCTTCTAGAATGAACCTTTCCACCTCTGCCCGCCTGATTCAGGCATAAGAGGATGGACAAAACAGAGTACCAGCATGCAACGCCCATGTGTCAGGACCACTGACTGCAAAGGACAGCTGGGACATGGTTCAAAGAAGAGCAACAGATTTGACTGTGGAGTTGGAATTAGGGCATGTATGAAAAATAATTAGGAATTGTGGCCTCAGGAAGAGAAGCCTGCAGGGAGACCTAGTAATTGTCTTGAAGCATGTGAAAGCCAATTAGACCACCGAGTTAGGTCAGCTTGTCTCTTTCCCATGGAGAGGAGAGAAGTATGTTTAAACTTGAAGAGGAAGGGTTTCTGCTCAGTGTGGAATTGTTCCCTACTGGCATGAGCTGTCGCGAAAGTGCTTGTGTCAAAGTTGGAGAAGGCGTCCCCCTTTCCAGAGGGGAAGCTTAGGCAGAAACTGGGAGCTGGCTTAGGTGCAGCTCAAGTTTCTTTTTGTCCCCAGGACTTGGTAATTGGATGTGACTGTGAAAGGTACCATTATATGTGCCTGAGAATAATCATTGACTGGCGTAACTTGGTAGTTAGGTTAGACACAGAGCTCTTGAATCTCTTAGAATTAGTTCAGATCTTAGCTCTGTCTTTTATCAGCTGTATAAATTAGGGCCAGTTACTTATCTTCTCTGGTCTTCTATTCCCTTTACTATAAAACGGTAATAATAATGCACACTTTGTGGCATTGTGAGGATTAAATGGTAACAGGTGTACACAGAATTTAGTAACTACGTAATGCATAGATGGTGCTAGATATATGGTGCTATATATGGTAACTAAATATTTACAATAAGAAATGTTGTCCAGCCTTTACCCCAAAGGAGTCGGTACCCTGGTTAAGGAGATTTGAGAAATGCACAGATATTTGTGCTGGAATTTTTAGGATCCTTAAGCTCTGACCCCACGTACGATTCGAAATAGCAACAATGCTAAACTACCAAATAAAGGCAAGAGAGACTAATGCAGTTCTGATTCTAGTCCACACCCTGGTAGTGTTTAGTTTTTGTTTTTTAAATATCACAGTCTTAGAAAAATATCTTTGGTACCCTAAGCACATGCTCAGACTGCTGGTTGGATAACCCAGCCCTGGTAAGGAGATCGAGTAGCATTTAGATCTCAGCTTCAATCTCTTTTTCAACGAAGAATTCTTGAGTGCTTGATCAGGCAGCATCTTGGTTGCAAGAAATAGAAGCCAACTCTGGTGGCTTAAGAAAGCTTAAGAAAAAGGTGATTTATTAGAAGGATGGTAGGGGCTCAAAGAACTGCTGGGGGGAGGGTGGGCTTAGACAATGGGCAGAAACTGAGGGCCCTACTGAAGGCCGTATGTTGGAAATGGTGAAGTCCAAGTGCTATCACCTTGGCTGTGGTGAATCTGATCTCAGATTTTCTCTGAGTCTCTCCCTGAAGACTCTGAAAGAGGTCTGGGGCTGGGCTCAGACCACGTGCCTGCCCACAGCTAGACCAGAACCCAGGACAAAGAAGTCCCTTCACCCATAGGGTGAAAGGCAAGTCTCAGTGGAAACTGCATTCCCATTAACACTGCACACAATTGGGAGGCAGGCTGCTAGAAGGAAGAGAGTTAGATATTGGACGGGAAGAAAAGGACAGATCTCTGCTGTGCCTTTCACATGCCAGGCCCTGTGCGCCACCAGTGTGACAGTCAGTCATGTACGTAGCTGGTTTGCAGTCTCCATCATTTACCTGTCCATGTGTTTTCAACTTGTCTCTACAGGGAGCCTTTAGGTTTCATGAGGGCAGGGACCCTGGTTACAAGCTTTGTGTCCACCTGTGTGGCACTCAGTAAACATCTGGTGATCTGGTGATCCAGTGTCTCAGTGTTCACTGGATTCTGGAGTGAGTTCACCTGAGTCAGCACGGACAGACTATGATTGGGTGTTCCTGGGGTAAGGAGTGAGTATTAGATACCAAGAATGTGTAGTTAAGTCTAGCAACAGCCCCCTGGCCTCAAGATTCGGCAAATACATCTCTATGATTGCTAGCTGAGTTCCAACATCATGTAGTGCAGACCTGGGTCTCTGGTGGAAAGGTTGAAAAATAAAATAAACTCACCCCCTCAATTGCTTTATTAAATAATGCACAGATGACAGTGCATGAAATATTGATGCACAGAGAGCTCGTCCTCCTGCAGGGGGGAGAGGGGCCTCTGGGTAATTGGTTTTTCTACATGGCAACTGAGATAGCTGGGAAATATTGTTGCTATTTCCCTCACCATATAAAGCCCTGTCTGTTAATGGAGGGATGGACCCAAGTGAGTCTTGTTTTCCAAATCCTCATTATCCTGCCATCACTGAGGCATCAAAATGAATGGAAGGGCATAGCAAAGTATCGATGTTTTCATATAAGTCAGCTTGCAGGATTGGGCATTGCCTATGGGTTAACTTTGATGGCCATTCTGATGATCTTTTTAGAAATGGTGGAGTATTATTCTGTTTTTTTTTTTTAATACATCTGGAAAATTTAGAAATGTGTGGGTTGGTGTTGAAGGCCAGGGCTGCATTATGTGGTGGGAAGGGTTTCAGTGCACTCATTGTTGAATTCCTTGAGATGGCTTTTCTGTAGAAGTGAAGGATGAAAACCTGCAATTCAAACCCCGGATGCTCAGACCATTCGCTGGCCAGGGAGGCTAATTGTCCAGGTGATTACACAAGTAAGACATGCACAGTGCAGCAGAGCAGCTGCTCTCATACTCTTAATGGAATTTTAAGATGCAGTAACCTTTTTAATTGGAGGCACACAGATAGTGTATATTTATTAGACAGATGTGGTTGTCACGTTGCCCTCTCAGATGTGAACGGCAGTTCAACCTCTAGCATGAGTTTCTCTTTGTAGGAATTGTGAACCAATGAGTTTAGCAGATCAAGGAACACTATTAAATGCCCACTGTGTCCCAGCCTGGGGTTTTCCTCTCTTGTCTTCATTTTTTTTTACTTTTTCTCACTTGTAATTTTTTTCAAGCAGCTATTTTGGTCCAAGAATAAGTTAAAGCTTGATGTAAATACAGAGAGTTCTCGGTTACTTAAAACTCAGGAGTGGATTTTCCTTTATTCAGCAAACATTTACAGAGCACTCACTGTGAGCTAGATTCTGATCCTTCGTGTTGCGTACTGTTAGAGCGTTGCCTGCCCTTTCCTTTGGTGGCTTCAAGAACGTTGCTTCCCAGTTCAGTCTAGCAAACATTTGTTGAGGGCCTGCTCTACAGCAGGCACAGTGGAAATCAGTGGGAGCACAGAGATGAGTAAGATTCATTCTCTGCCCTGGAGGAGCTCACAATTGGGGAGGAAAAAATGCAAAAATGGTAAATACATCAGCATGTGACTTCCCAGCCCTAGGAAGCTGTCTAGGGACAAGAATGACTTCAGAAGCAGGCCTTTCCAGGGGAAGAGCAGAGTGTTGGAGCACAGCTGCAGTATGCCTGCCGGTGGTGCCCATGGGGTCCGAGGTGCATCGAGGGTGCTTGCTGTCTCTGAAGGCCTGCTCATATTGAGTTCCTCTGGAGGTTGTCCCTGTTCACTCCATGGGACACTCCCCCTGGACCCCTGGAACATGTGCATTTACATCCTGCTGTGGTGACAGTCTCATGCCTGACTCACTGTGCCTGTGGTGGTGTTAGAGCACATGGTTGGTTGTAAGGGCTTTGTAGCCACCCACAGGAGGGTCTGAATCAGAGCTTGTGACTCTATGCACTTAAGCAACTTTCGTAAACTCTCTGAACTTCAGTTCCGTTATCTTTAAAATGGTGCTATTAATAGCACCTGGATTAGCTTGGGTTACCATAAATAAAATACCGTACGTGGGGGGTTGAACAACAGGAATGTATTTTCTCACGGTTCTGGAGGCTGGAAGTCAGAGACCAGGGTGCCAGCAAGGTTGGGCTCTGGTGAGAACCCTCTTCCTGGCTTGAAGACAGCTACCTTCTCACTCTGTCCTCATGTGGCCTCTTCTCTATGTGCACATGGAGGGAGAGAGAGTGAGTGAGCAAGTTCTCTGGTCTCTCTTCTCGTAAGAGCACTAATCCTGTCATGAGGCCCCCACCCTCATGACCTCATCTAACTCTAGTTACCTCCCAGAGGCCACATCTCCAAATACCATCAGATTGGAGGTTAGGGCTTCAACATAGGAATTTGGGGGACACACTTCAGCCCATGGCAGCACCTACTTCATCTAGTTGCTGTTAGGTAGTGTTTGCAGAGAACCTGGTCCAGTGCCTGGCGTGTGGGAAGCATTCTATAAATGTTAACTTCTGGAGTTACATGGGTGTATCTCTTTCCCTATAAAATTATAAGCTCCTCAAGTCTGGGGCTGTATTTTGTTTATGGCTGCCTCTCTCAAGTGATTGGTGTAATGGGAACACGAGTGAAAGGAGAGAAAGAATGAGGACTTGGATTTAGAACAATAGATTTGAATCATGGCCTGGCCCGCTCCTAGCTGTGTGCCCCAGGGCAGTGAATGAACCTCTCTGAAGCTCAGTTTTTTCTGATCAGTGAGATAGGAGAAATAACTCTTCCTTCCCAGACTCTGGTGAGGTTTAAATGGACAGCCTGTGAGGAAGCACCTGTATTTTCTGATATATAGCAGGTGTTCTCTAAATGTCGGCTGAGTGAGGTTCTCACACACTTATCCAGGAAGCGTTCATGGAGCTGGGAGAGCTGGTCAGCTTGTGGTCTTAACTCCCGTGTTGTCCTCACTCTATTGCTCTTCATATGAGCCTTCAAGACCCAGTGCGTGTGTGCCTGGACGGTAAGCCATTTGGTGAGATTCTTGATGGGGATTAAAAAAATAAAGAGAAACTTAATCTGGTAGAAAAGTCATGACTTAGAGCCAATATTCACATAGAAAAAAATGGATTATTTTGAATGTTCTTGGTCCCATTAACAAAATTTAATCTAGCGGTGAAAATTTATGGGGCAGCAAGCAATCTGTGTTGCTTGATGGTGCTCAAAAGTGCACAAGAAGACTTCACATGACCTCCTTGCTTTTCAGTTTGACAGCATACGAGCATTTACATTTCAAACAAAGTGGCCCTCATGCCAGTGTGTCTTTTTATGGTCTGTGTGAAATGCATGAGTTTGAAATATATGGTCTGCTGACAACTTAAATTTTCTGAGAAGCCACTTTGAACAGAAAGAAATACAATATATATTAATGAAGATAGCTGTTTGTTTGGTCTAAGACCATATGGATGAACTGCAGGCATGCTGTTTGGGCCATGGTAGAGAAACAGGAAAATCGAGAGTCACACATTGGCGTGGATTGGTTGCCATGCTGACTGGTAGGTCTTAACTCTGAAAGCTTAGAAAGTCCTGATGCCATCCAGCTTAGTCATTAAGAGCATAGGTCTTGGAGACAGACCTTGTATGAGTTCCTCTAGCTATGTGACCTTGGGCTAGTTATTTTACATCCTTGAACCCAAGTTTCTACATCTATAAATTGGGGTAATGATACCTACATCCCAGGGTTGTTATGAGTATTTAATGAGATGCTATATATAAAGTGCATGGCAAAGTATACTGCATATATATTCCTGTCTAGGAAATGTTGGCCATTATTATTATTACTATGACCTATGAAAGTTTTGGAGCCCGAAGCAAAGTGTTACATCATCCTAAAATATCTTTTTAAAAAATACTTAGGGAGTTTGCCTTTTTATAGGTCTTTGAGCCCTGGAGGGAATCTTAGGGTACCAGACTTAGCTTAAATTTCTTTTTGTCTTTGGCTTTAGCTTTTCTGCCTTTCCTGGGTGGCCACATCTGCCACTCTTGCACATGTCACTGGAAAGTAAGTCACATGGCAGCAGACACTTTTTCTCTCCCGTTCACTGCTATTTTTCCAGCTCCTAAACCAGTGCCTGACATAAAGTAGGTGCTAAATACATATTTGTTGAATAAATCTATTGCCTTCCAATCTTCAGATTGTGCATCTCCTTCCCTTTTGGGCCAGAAAGACCTCTTCTTACTTCCCACTTCTCTTAAGAAATGTAAAGGCCAGTGGTTTTGGAACTCTGTTTCCTTTTCTCTTTTCATTGGGCTCAGCATGATTGAGTAGATGGAACACTGGGCTGGGGACGTGAGACCAGGGTTCTAGTTTCAGCTCCGCAGCCAGCTTGCTTAGGAACCTTGGGCAGCTCAGTCTCCCCTTTGTGGACCCCAGTTCCTCCACAGTGTCACGAGGAAATTGGTTTATAGAATTTATGAAGGATGTTTCCCATGCTGACTGTGGGATAGATATGCTCTCTGGAGGTTCTTTAGGGACAAACCTTACTTTCCTGCTCCCTCTTTCTTATGCCTCCAGTTCCAGCCAGGCTCTCTTACTTCCCAGCCCCCATACAGGAATAAATCCATCCTCAAAGACTGTTTAAAACCATAGCTCCTCTTAGTTTGTATGTCTAAGCTAGGATATCATCTCAGTCTTGGACCAGATAATTCTTTATTGTGAGAGGCTGTCCTATAGACTGTAGAATGTTTAGCATCATCCCTGACCTCTACACACTAAATGCCAGTAGCAGTCTCCCATTCCCCCTGCACCAGTTGTGACAAGCAAATTATCTCCAGACATTATCAAATGTCTCGTGAAGTGGGGAGGGACAAATGATCCCTGATCTAGGCACACGTTCTTCCCTAGTCTTGTTTCAGATGGCATTACAAGAAGGCAAGCTTTTCTCTGGAGACTAGAGCAAATGGGAGTAATATATTGATCAGAGGCTTCTTTTCCCCTAGGGATGGGGGAAAAGAAAAAGAAAACAACTTTCTTACCAGCTTGAAAGTGAAAAACATAAACCTAGCTCAGATATTGTGCTGGGGTCCTGCATTCACACTGAGATTATTCCATGTATAATATATCACCGCAGATGAGAATAGGGAATGACAACTCTTAGATCTTACCCAGACTGTGACAGCTATTGGATCTTCTTACATCATGGAAATTGGGTAGCGGTGGCACTGAATACTTGATGAAAAAGATAGGTTTTTAAAATCTTCCATCCTGCTCACATCTTAGATGTAGGCACATCCTAGGGATTTTTGAATACAAAAACAGTTGGAGAAAACATTTTCAGTGGTGCCAGGATATTATAAACAATGTGTTTGCTTTAAGCTTGTTGGTAATATTTTGTCAACAAAAGTATGGTACCGGCTGCTCTGAGAGAAGTCAGAAATATTTATTGGAAAAGAGCTCACAATTTGGTGAGTGATGCAAGGTAAAAGTTGGGGGAAATATAAATCATAACTAAATTTGTAGATGAAAGCAATAATGATTTTACAGCAGAAGCAATACTTGCCATTGGAACCCAAAGAAATACAAGTGTAAGCTCAGGTGACAGGAAAGGAGGTCAGCCTTACCCGAGGAGAGAGGCCCCAGAGGAACTCAGAGTACCCTGAGGTACTTTGTCTAAAGCATTGGGAGGTTGATTATAATCCTAATTAGCTGTATTTGGAGACTGGTGAAACAATATACACTTGACATCAAGATTCAGCTCTAGGGTATTTATTCCAGTGGCTTGGACTATTCAAAACAGAGGTGATCCCATTTGAAAAGACCCTTATTTTCTTGCCTCATGCAACTCCTGAGGTTGGTATCCTTGGAAGCATCTTCCTAACTCAAAACTACCCATTCTCTAGGAATAGAGTATCTTCATCAAAAAAAAGAAGAGAAAATTCCAATGGGTAGGCTCCTGTCAGCCATGCTTGCTTTGTGAGACCAGAACCCTTACCCCAGGCCATGGTTGATAGGGTCAAGGTGGCCACCTGATTCTAGGCTGAGAATTTGGACTTAGGTCTAAGAGGCACATCGCTTTCTTTCTGTGACTGGAATGTGCCTGTTAGTCTGGGAGTCGGTACAGCTATGTTCCCCTGTGAAGCCTGGAGACGTCACTTGAGAAGTAGGTGGTTTGCCTTCTCTGAATGAGACCCTGCCCTTCTGTGGCACTGCCAACGCCTCTCCCCTGCTGACCTTCATGGGAGGGGTCTGTGTGAATCTCACTACCCACATTCCAGGGATATGCACAGTATTTCTCATCTCCAGGGAGCAGCTTTCTGAGGGCTGCAATGTTGAGGAGGGTTTGCTCACTGGAATCACTCTAAACCTTCACAGCAATGGTGGTTCAGTGCATTAACTTTCCAGGTATGGCTGCATTTCAACCGATAAGGACTATTCAGTGCCTTGAAACCTGGTTTCAACCACAGACCCCTGTGATGTTCTCTAGACGTCAGGAATCTGTTTTGCTTAAGAGTTTTGTGGACGGTAGCAACAGAGCCTGGCTCAAGTATCGCAGGAAAGGTAACCAAGGCTCACAAAAGCTGCAAGAGGCTGGAGTGGAGAACCCTGGTTTGAAAATGGGAAAGGACTAGGGGAGCACCAGGGGGCTAGGCAGCAGGAACCACAGGCTAATAATGCCCATGTCCCCCTCTGCCCTGGAGCCCCTCCTTCACATTGCTGAATTGCAGGAAGGTCACTGGGATTGAATGAACCAGGGAGGGGAGAGGAAGGATCAGCTGGCACCTTGTCAGTCACCCCTGTCTTTTTAGTGGGAGGTGCCAATTAAAACTATCGTCCCTCCCAACTGTGCACATTGGGGAGAGACGATTCTGTGTAAGGAAAATGGGGTGGTATCAGGAAGGGGGGATTGAAGGATTCAAAGTAAACATTCATTGTGGGTCCCATCACAAAAGTGCACATAAAATTTTGGGTGCACCTGAAACCTATCCGTAGACATCTAGTTTAAAAACCTTTCATCTACAGGGTTTCTCTTCATTTGTATCATTTCAGGTGTCCATGCCCAGGGGATGGGATTTCTGTGGGCTGTTATGTTGGGAGGATGTTAATTGCAGATGAGGCGATTAACAGAAACTTGTATGGCGGAAAACCGTGTAGAAGATGTCCTCATCTGCTGCTTTGGAACACATGGTGGTGAAAGCCCGTGGGGGAAAATGTCCAGGAGAAGAGGTCCTTATGATGCTTCCCTGCCACAGAGTCACCTCTGGGATCTGACGGCACTAAGACTGATGTTCAGCACAGTTAAGACTCTAAGAAAAAAATCAGAGTAAAGCCTGTTAGGAGGGAAAATTCTCCAGGGCAGAGGATTGCTAAATTAATTAAGTGGATACAAAAATTCAAAGGAAGAATAATTAGCCTGTTAAAGCTAAAAAAAAAAAAAAAAAAAAAAAAAGTTATGTTGTTTGCAAAATTCTGAACTACCATGGACTAGGAACTGCTTTTAAATGAAAGAAAACTAACCCTTCTGGAACATTCCATCCCAGTTGTCTTGGGAGGCTTTGCTACGTGAAGGAAGTATAGAATTTGAATTAAATTCCAATTAAAAATAATTCCAATCAAACATAATCCAGAAATGTATCCTGGATTTTTATGTGATATTCTCTAATTGTTTATTGCTAGCAATTTTCTCAAACTTTAAAAGCGCCCTCCAGGCTGGCCAGAGTGCACCTGTGGGATTGGACCTGGGTTTTCTTTTTGTGGCCTCTGGTGCAGGGTGATTCTGGATCCACTCCTGTCTGAATTCTTGCTCCATCCCTTCTAGCTCTCAATGCTCTGGCAAGTTTCACGTCCTCTCTTTTTTTTTTTTTTTTTTAAAGATTTTATTTTTTCCTTTTTCTCCCCAAAGCCCCCCGGTACATAGTTGTATATTCTTCATTGTGGGTCCTTCTAGTTGTGGCATGTGGGACGCTGCCTCAGCGTGGTCTGATGAGCAGTGCCATGTCTGCGCCCAGGATTCGAACCAACGAAACACTGGGCCGCCTGCAGCGGAGCACGGGAACTTAACCACTCGGCCCCGGGGCCAGCCCCTCACGTCCTCTCTTAACAAGTTCCTCTGTTGTCTTGACTGTAAAAGGAGCATGATGGTAACACCTGCCTCATGGGGCTGCTGTGAGGATTCCATTTAATCAGATGTGGCAGGTACCTGGTGGCTCTTACCGGCCTGTAAGTGCCACAAGCAGAGGAATTGGCCCTCTTTATTCAGCATCCGAGATGATGCAGGGCACGTAGTAGGACTCAGTGAGGGTCTGTGTTTAGCAAATAGATAAATTATTGGATGTCAAACTACGGCAGCGTAGACTGTTCTCCTATTGATGTCCTTTTTGAAGTCAAAGGGAAGGGGTTGCTAAGGCAATGTATTCCCATAAGGAATTATCCCCTAAGAGATCAATATGCAAACTCTCAGTGAGGGGAGGGATGCAATGAGGTGGTATTTATGACCCTGGAAGCTTACAGTAGCAGATGCCAGGTGAACGCGTCAGACCACATCCAATGTGTCACTTCATTTGTGCAGCAATACTTGGTGGTCATTGTGCCACAGCCCTCCTCGCTTCTCAGGACACAAAGGCACTTCTGCTTCCCGGGAACGTGTTCTTGAAGTCCCTTACTTTGTGTTTTGGGAATTTCTACCCTATCTGATGAGGCTTTGTCATACTCTATCTGTTAATGCCATAGCCTGAAACAGCAGCAAACTTAGTCTGAAATATTGTCAACTTGCAATTTAGAAATGAGTTAAAAATCAGTGGGCTGCTTCATCAGTCTAGGTTGAAAATCCTGGATTTGGGCATGGCTGTCAGGGAGGGAAACTTGTTAGGAGGGAGCCGCTGGTGCAGCGGGTCTGCATTTGTGTGTGTGGGGTGGGGGGAGGGGGTGCTTTGAATTGACAGCAAGGGCCTCTCGCTCCTGTTGATTGGACAAGGCCCACAAAGAACCCAGGCGGAGTTTTTGTTTGTCAGAGGAAGGAGCACACCAAGGAGATTTGTTTCCCATTTAAAAAACGATTGGGCATGAAATGGATACTGTTTGGATTACACAGAAACACATCCTCTCATTAGCTTTTTCAGGATCACTAAAGTCCTGATGGCTGATTTAGCCCCAGCCAGTGGGATCTGGTGCCAGAAAGTCTCTGTTCCACATTTGCATAGAGAAGCAGCGTTCAGGAAAAAGGGAATCTCCTTCATTTCATCGTTTTTCTTCCCCTTTCCCTCTGTTCTGTGCATTTACAGAGTGCCAGGTATCGGTTTCCAGCTTGACCTCGCTGAGTGGAGGGGGCAAAACATCCAGGCAGCTTCCCCCATGTTGGCTGCCTGGGAAATGATGGTGGCTGAGTAGAGAGAGCAGGTTTCTGATAAGGGTGGTCAGGGCAGACGGAGTCCAGGCTGACTGCAGGGTGGGTGGGGAGGGGGAGCAATCACCAGAGGGCGGGGCTGTGTAGAGCAGGCCCAGGCTGGCAGTGGAGGCGCTCACTGGAGGTCTCCTGGGAAGTAGAGATTAGAGGGAAGATGATTTCAAGGCCATTGTTTGTCTTAAACGTGACCCAGTAGAGAAATGTGGAGGAAAAAAGGGTCCAGTTTGGGCAGGTGCAACTGTAAGGAATGTTTAAGGGGAATCATGTGGGACAGAGTTGAAACTAACATTTAAGAAGTCCTTACTAAGGTGGATGTTCAGCATTTGACACATTGTCTCATCTAGTCCTCCTAGCCACGGTGCAAAGGAGTTGTTACCATTCCCTTTTACACCTCAGAGAGTCTGCTTAACTTGCCCAGGGTCATACAGCACCCAAGGGGTTGAGCTCAGATGTGGAACTGGATCTGTCTGGAGCCCAAAGTTCATGCTCCTTTGACCTTTCCATATAATCCGTATCACACATATTGGTGATTTGCTTCTATGAGCAAAGACAATTTCCAGGAAGCCTGAGATTTTGGTTCTCTATGGCCTGTTCACCTTTAGCTTCAGCAACCTGAGCAATGTCTAGTCAAGACCCCTGTGTTGAAGCAGAGGCCCTGGCCTGTCATGGCACAGTGGTGGTCAGGAAGTGAGTCCGGTCTGGAACAAGGCCAGCATGTGGTTGCTGATGCACCTCCGTTAGGCCTCAATGTGTCAGTCAGCTCTCTGGAGACTCATTGCTCTAAGGATGCACATCTGAGAACTGGTCTTTCTAGAGATAAGTCCTGGTCCTACCCTAGCTGTATGTCCTTGGAAAAGTCATGAGATCTATCGAGACCTCTCCCTTTTCCCAATACTCCAGGGTCAGTACCATCTTGGGGCCTTTGTAGTCTCACAACTGGAATGTTCCTTAACTGATCTTCAAAAGAAAGTCTTCTGTCTTGTCAGATCATGGTTTAAATGTCATCTCAGAGAGGTCTTCCTTGGCTACTTAATCCAACGTGACTAGCCAGGAGCTCTCTGTTGCATCACTCTTTTAAAATGAGCTGCTTAGCTTTTATTACTATCTGATGTTTTCTCCTTACCTCCCTCCCTCCCTCCCTTGCTCAGCCCTTCCCTCCTTGCTTCTTTTCTTTCCTTTCTTGTTATCCCTCTATGAGAATGTCAGTTCCTTAAGAGCAAGGATTTCTTCTGTCTTACCCATTTCTGCGTGCCCAGTGCTTATAATAGTACTTGGCATATGAAATGAATTTCGTAAGTGTTTGCTGAATTGATGAGTTAAAGTCTTTCCACGTTAAATATGAATATGTTGGTCTGGAGGCAGACGCTCCAGGAACCCTTCTAGCTCTGAATCTTTGTGACCCAGAAATCCCAACTTATAAGATTCCTCCAGAGATACTCCTTCCACAGACAGTGTATTCAGCATTAACTGAGCATGTCCCTTGAAGCAGACACATGTCAGGGGACTTGGGGTTCAGAAATGATGAGCCAGACTTGGTCCCTGGCCTCACAGAGCAGGACAGAGTAGTGATTAAGTCCATGGCCTGGGGGCCATTCATGTATTCATTCAACAACTCTTGCTGAGCCCTGTGATATTCCAGACACTGTTTAGGCATGGGGCAGGCAGTGATGAGGAAGACAGTTACTGTGTGTGGTCTCCTGAGGCTTCTGCTGGATTTTGACAGACTTAGAGTCATGTACCAGCTTTGCCCCTTATTAGTTGCATGATCTTTGGCAAGTTCTAATTTTCGTTTCATCTGTCAAGTGGAGATAATATTGACCTCATGGGAATTATAAGAATGGACTGGTTCTTTGTATTGCATCGTGAAGTCTAGACCCTAGAGGCATGAGAACATAGCAAACACATGAGAGTGTGAGTTGGCCAATGTAACTGAGGCAGGATAAATGTTGGAGGACAAGGAATGGGAACTAAATTCTGGAAGGGAAGTTAGAGGCCAGATTGTGGAAGATAAAGTCATTAAGTTATTTATTAAAAAAAAATAAAATAAAATTTAGAATCCATAACTTTAACATAAACAAGAATGTCATGTCCCTTCCTTTAGTGAAAAACACCATTACAGCCAATATAGTATCCAAAGGTGATTATCTCCCTGCTCTGTCTTACCCGCTGGGTACTCAGTATTTATTGCTAAATAATGAAAATGAAAGATTTTGCTCCTTGTGTTTATTCCACGTCCGTCTTAGGAAACCTCATAGGTACTTGTCCATTATTTATTGTTGCATCTGTCTTCCATTTGCAGTTAAGACCTGATTTATGTTTTATATGAGCACTGCAGGCCTTATCTCAGAGTAACGTAAGGGAGGTAATTGGCTATTGAGTGGCACACTGGTGCAGAGGCAGGCAAGAAAGAGAGCTGGTTGTGGGCAAGGTTGGACCTGTGAATTGCTCAGCTTATTTGGATGCATGTGAAAAGTGTTTTAGCAATGATTGAGCAGTGTGGGACACAAAAAACAGGAACAACAAGAAGATGCAAGGCTTCAATGACACAGCGCGTACTAAAACCTACAGTGGGAGATGCAACCATTTTTCTCTCAGCTTGAGGTGGTTTCTCATAGCTTAGAAGGTGCCACAAGAAACCCCAGCTCCATTCAGCACTAACCTTGTCACGATCACTTCAATGTTATCAGTTCGGGAATGAAATTTAATAACCTTGGGAACCATCCCAAGAAAGCAGAAATGAATCTACCCTAATTGGAGAAAGAAAGGACATGGAAATGAATAGTCTCTGATTACCCATTTATAAATCCAGAGCCAAGTGTTTCTGAAAAATTAACAGTGGGAGGGATGAAGGTAATAACAGCTTTAATTTTGATATTCATACCTGGGGAGCTACAAATGCTTTGTAACTCATTTGTAAACCTCACCCAATGCTTGGCACATTGAAGCCTCTCAGAAAAGCTTTAGATTATGCAAGGGTCAGTTCTCTGAAAACCCTGGGGCCTTTCACCAGTGGGACTGAGATCCCTGAGAACAGATGGCATGGGGAGTCTGTTCCAGGGGGCATAGGATACATTTTTGATTAACCGGCTTTAGCTGGAGCTGCTTTCTGGTCCTGCAAGAACGAACAATTTGCTTATGAAGGTTGTTTGTATGTACTTTTACTGCTATTGATTTTCCATCTTAGATACCAGTACCCTGGAGAGCTCCCCTCTTCCTTCTAGGACCCTTTAAACTCTGTAAACACTTTTAACACTTCTCAAACTTTTCTGCTAAAGAGCCCCTAAGGGCAAGGAAGAGCAACACCTACTCTGAGGTTCAGGGGGCAGAACTCACTGTGAGCACATACATTTGTGAAGTCTTTTTTATATGTTTTATATGAATTTTGCATTCTATTCCATAGTACATCAGTGATTGCCTAGATATTTTTTAAAAAATAGTTTAAATTACCTACTGTCTAGTAACATAGGTTTTGCAGGGAGATTCACTGTAGATTTGCATCCTCCTTGGCCCACCACAGTCTGAGAAGCAAGGATGAGGTTAGATTGTGGGAAACAGGGAATGGAAACCCATCTGTGGTAGATACATATGGTGTGGGGCAGCCTATTTCCCCTTCTTCTGCTGATTTTTAGACTTATCAGGGAGGTGTCCAGTGAGTGGTCGCCATGTTGCCTCACTAGAGCTCTGCACTGAGGTTCTGCTCCTCAGGGTGTATGGGATTTACAGCCTCATCCGAGGCTCTGAGAGGTCATTTGAGCATCCCTGTGTGCAATCTGGGGCAGGCTTTTCCTGCAGACTTTGTTGTTCTAATTTCAGTTAACACCTGCCCCTGCTAAGCTCTATAGGACAGGGCGGAAAGCAGTCAGATGGACAGCCTCTGGCTGAGGATCGGGAAGCACCAAGCTTGTACCCCAAACCTGCCCTGCAGATCCTACCTGCCTGTCTGCCCCTAACACACCCACGTTACCACCCTCCCTGGACTCAAGCCCTTGTCTGCTTGGATCAATGTTTGCCAAATTCTTTCTCCTTAATCATTCTCTTTTTTCTACCCTTTTACTATTGGTGCCTGAATGAAGGCCCTTAGGATACCTTAACACTCAAACTCCATGATTCTACAATAGAGACTTCAAAGCCCAAAGACCTTGTCTTAAAAAAAAAAAAGAAAATAAAAAAGGAGTATGACCATGTTGTAGATTTGTGTACAAGGTTTTGTTGTGTGTTCTTAATGCACAGAATTTGGAGGGAGGGGGATTATTCTTTATTCCCAGACCTTATAGTCTCTGAGATGAGACAAGGCAGAGGATGGCTCTGCTAGAGATGCATGAACTCCTTAGTTGTCATATGGTGGTTTCACCAGTGTTGTAAATCTGGTTAATCAGCAAAAGTTTTCTAGGTAAAGTAAAAGAAATTTTAATGTTTCTTCTTGTTGAGATGAGTCTACCATTTGAGAATGAAACGGCTGAACAGCATCATAGCTCCAGGATCTTGAGTCTCTGAAATATTCAGGGGTCCTCACCCTTTGCATGCTTCCACTTTCTGTATTTGAAGAGCAAGCTGCAAAGAGCTGGTAAGAATGATGAGGATGATAATGGGACATGCGTTGTGTGCCAGGCCCTGCACTAGGCAGCTTTCCCCCATTATCTCAGCAGGTCCTCACAGCAGTCCAGTGAAGTCGATCTGTTTGTCTGCAACCAAATCCTAAAGACCTGAGTAATCCTTCAGGATCACAAGCAGTTGGTGGCACAGCTGGGCTCTCCTCTCACACCCACATCTCTCTGATCCAAACCCTTGGGCTCTTTTCTTCTAGGTTCACTAACTTTTTCTTTTTTTAATTTGTGGAGTTTCTGAGTATCCCCAGCCTTACGTGGTCAACACCTGTGGCTGTTGAAGAACAACCAAATCATGCTCATCAGCATCAAGGTGATAGTTCCCTGGATGTCTTTGGTCTGGGAAAAGTTCCATGTTTTATAGGAATTTTAATTGCATTGAAGTGAGGCAGAGGTACAAAAGATGGGCTTTATGAGCTACAACACTCTTGTAAATATACCTTTTTCCTGAAAAAATTTTATTTTTATTGTACTTTTTATACCTTTTTATTCTCCAGTTTATAGAACTGGTTCTTATGTATTTTAAGTAATTCTTTCTCCTTTGTTCATGAATGTCTTAGAAATAATTTCTGTCAATTACAAGAAAATAGAATTCGGTTCCTTTACTACTACAACGTTTTAATCAATTTGGCCATTTTGATGGATGAGAAGGTTCAGACTTCTCTGTGGGTGGTGTCTTGTCCCTCTACTGAGAGTTAAGGCTGTCTCAGGTCCTATTGTTCATGCTGCTCTGTCCCGTCCATGTCAGCCAGGCGCTGTGAATCCCTATCAGTGATGTGGACCACATCCATGCTTCGCAAAACCCTTCACACAAGGAACCACGAGCGTCACTCATGTTGAGTATTGTTTCTTGAGTCACAGAGAATTAGATTCACTGGGCATCAGGATGGCCTTGAAAAGAAACTTTCACTCTTGTATTGATTGTAAAAGTAGTATAAGCTTATTCAGATATCTCACAATCTGACTTTGACTTCTGCTAGTGCAATGTTTTCTTCACAGTAAGACGTTCTTTCTGAGAATCTGGGTGACATGATTCTTTAGGGAGGTGGGCCTAGGGGTTCGGTATGCTGCTGCTTGACACGGTAGTTGTCACCTTTATCTCGGTCACAAACTGTTTTCATGAAAGGCCTAGTGGCTGCAAGCATCAGCTTTGGTGTGAGGTTTACTCACATTGATATCCAGACTTACCCACTGTGTGACCAAAGACAAGTTACTTAACATCTCTGTGTCAATTTCCTCATTGGTAAATTAATAATAAACTGATCTCTGTATCAGTTTCCTCACTGGTAAATTAGAATAATAGTACATTATTCTACAGGTTGATGGATGTCACTGTCTCCCTTGTCAGCCCCCTAATGAGATGATACGTTATGTAATCAAGTGCTCCCTCCTTCCCTTTCTTTCCACTAAGTTCTTCTCCGTCCTCTCCTCTTCCTTCCTCTCTCCCGATCCCACTTTTAAAGGGATATCAGTTTCTTGGTGAAAATGTGGAGTGAGTGTCCTTGTCTTCACCACTCCAGAGCAGCGGGGGAACAGGGCAAGGTGTGGGATGATGGCTTTGAGAAGGGGGATTGGCTGGCCAGGCTAATACCAGTCCGTGGCCTGTGATTTTTATGGAGTGGATTTCCACAGCTGCTCTAGTAGAGCCCCCAGGATGCGTTCTTTTCTGATGATCAGGACGTGTAAATTAGCCATGTTGGGCTTATCAGTGGTTGCTCATAATGTCTCGTTTTGCACGTGAGCAGGGGGCAGAGCTCTTCCCAGCCACTGCCATTAGTTCTAGCCAGGCACAGGGTGTCTTTAACTCTTGCATTTCAGAGGCAAATGCCAAAATGTCACAGGGCTGACCACTTGCTCTGGCCTCCCGGTGATGGTTGTCATTGTCTCCCTGCTGCAGACAAGATTGTCCAGGAAGCAAAAGGAGACTTCGCCTTTTGTGGGTGATGTTTCTAGACTATTCAGTGACAGGCAGCAGTGATGTTGGCCTGGGGACATTGGGAGTCTGAATTCATTCGCGGGTTATCACGGTGATAGCCCCAGGAGACAGAGGGCAATCGCGAGAAACTGAGGACCCTGGTGTGTGAATGGGTGGAGGCCAGGGCTGGTGCTACTCCTCAAGGGAAGCAGGACAGGATAGGGAAAGGAAATCTCCTTTGGAAGTAGGCAGGCCTGGTTTTGAGTACAGTTTTGCCATTTATTAGCTGTGTGGTGTCAAGAAGTTAGTTACTTTACCATTTCAAACCTGTTTTCTCATCTCTTTTGGTTTTTTGCTTTTTCACTTAATGTATCAAAGCATCCACCTATATCGGTACATACAGACCTGCTTCCTCCTTTATAACAGCTGGACAATATTTCATAAATGAATGTCTTGTAATTAAGGTAACCATTTCCCTATAGATGGTGTTATGGATTGAATGCTTGCATTGAAGCCTTAACCCTCACTGTGGCCCTATTTGGGGATGGGGCCTCTAAGGAAGTACTTAAGTTTAATTGAGGTCATAAGAGTAGGGCCCTGATCTGGAAGGAAGATGTGCTCACTTGCCAAGTGTACCCAGAAAAGGCCATGAGAGGACGTAATGAGAAGGTGGCCATCTACAAGCCAGGAAGAGAGCTCTCACCAGAAACTGTCCATGTTGGCACCCTGATCTCAGCCTTCCAGCCTCCAAAAGTGTGGAAAAATAAATTTCTGTTGTTCAAGCCCCACAGTCTGTGAAATTTTGTTATGGCAGCCTGATCACACTAATATAGGTGGACGATCAAGTTGCTTCTAATTTTCCCTTATTATAGACCATTAAGATGCACATTTTTGCCTAACACGTTCACTTGCTGGGTCATAGGATTCCTCCCACCCTTCTTTCTTTTTATTATTAAAGTGTTCATATATATTAAAAAGTTGAGGGAATAATATAAAACTCCCACACACCCATCTGCCTATGGTTAACAGTTGTTATCATTTAAGGGCATAGTTGAAAAATTGCCCTCCAAAAAAGGCTGTTAATAGTTTATGCCAGCCTCCTCAAAACACACACTAATACTGTAAAAGAGAGGGTGCTTTTAGTTTTAATACAGAAAGAAATGAATCCTTGGCTTGAAGGGGAAAGAAATAGTCTCTTCCCAGGAGGGATGTCTTTGGTCAGATGCATCTTTTTATCCTTTGCCCTTGTCTGTCCCATGTCCCCACCCGCTCCCATCCCCCAGTCCTCAGGCACACACGTTCAACTGTCTATATCACTCAACTGTCTGTTCTATTTAGATGCATGGCCAATAGGCCCCTTTGTTCGGCCTCAGAGAACTTGGCCAACCCCTTGATTTGAAAGCTGAGAATGGTGACGGAGGCCTTCCAAGCTGCCATTCTTCTTTGGTTCCAGCAAAATCCTATGGGCAGAATCTTCTATTTTGTATTCTATGAGGCTCTGTCATCAGCTAGTAAACAAGCCCCTCTAGAGAAGGGGAAGCAAGATGCATGCACGGGTTACTATGGGGACAGACAAGCTGTAATAAATGTTTGGAATCTTAGCTTGACGAGGTTTTAGCAGTTTGAAGTAATTTCTTTGTCAATCATCCATTAAGTCACTCCTAATGAATCACTGGGAGTGTCTGCTCTTCAGATGAACCTCGAATGGGCATGATTCAGGCAGAGAGCAATCGTAAAAGCAACAAGGAGACAACAAACAGTCATTAATTTGTCAACTTTTTGCAAATTGAGTGGCCTTTTGTCTGAGGAAGTTTCTGGGAGTCACTTGAGTAGACCACGAGTTCACACAGCTGGTTTAGACTAAGTCTTTGCTCATCCATCTCACCAGGTGGGCTTGTTGCCTCCCCAAATCCTGTGTGGCTTAATGTCCCCAGAGGGAGCATGGAAATTCCTCAGAGGAGGAAAGAGGGCTGTAAGAGTTGACCACTGGGACCTCCACCCCGATGTTGCCTCTCATTTGGAGGGTGAGAGTGTGTGCCATGTCTGTTCTTATCAAAGTACCACTTTCCACATGAAATGTACATGAAGGGCTCTCTCTTCCTACCCCTTCTCCACCAAATTCACCGTGGGAGGGTGACAGGCTACAAAGTTCTACCACATTTGTCATCACTGTGGAGCTTAAAAGCCATAGCCCCCAGAGTCCTCACTGTAATTTCAAGGCCCTTCATGATGATGCTGCCTCCTTCTCTAGTCTTATCTCATACCACCCCTGCTCAAGTCTGCTGCCAGCCCGATGAAACACTTCAGTTCCCCAAACTTGCCTTGATTGCTCTTAACCCTGGAAAGAGAGCTTCTTTTAACCCGGAATGTTCTTCCTCATTGTATTACCTGGTTTCAACCCGCTTTTCCATAGATGTCAGTCTCTCTAGGAAGTTTCATCTGTTCTTCTGAAAGGCTGGATGAGGTGCCTTCCCTGTCTCCCATAACGTACAGAACTCACTCTCCTATTGTCTGTCATCTCTGTTGAGCTGTGAGTTCTTGGAGGGCAGGAGGTGCTGGCCTTCAGTATATAAAAAGGGGCCTACATGGAGTGGATGCTCTGCAAATATTAATGGAATAAACACAAGCATTGTCACTCTGCCAGGTGACTCTCAGGGACCCTTTGGCCAATCCACAAAATGTAACATCCTCTCATCTCAGCAGCTCTGAGGTGGTACCCAGCTCTGCTGTTATAGGTCGTATACCCTCTGCCTGTAGGGTGTGCCCAAGGGCAGTGAAAAGGCTTGATCCAGGATTTTAAAATCAATGTAGCTAATGAAAAATAACTTGAACTGAAAAACAAGTTCAGAAACAATTAAGATAATTAAAATATCACTACCTTAATTGATACCAAGCAATGAGCGTAAAAAATAAAATTAATTAAAAAAAAAAAACTTACCTGGAGCCTGTAATTAACTGGCTTTTGAATTCAATGTTTTTTAGCTCAACAAATCTCTCTTTAATTTATTCTTGTTTTTTCTTTGAAAACATTTTTTGCAAAAATTATTTTAAAAATTAATTGGACATGTGTCATGTGCCAGTTGACATTTGACTGGGTTTTGCATATGGGCAGGGAGGATGAAGTAAACCTTCCGTGGGTATCTGCCCCGTGCTGGGCACCGTATCCTAAGTCCATGTCAGTCCTGCAGGTCTGTGATAGAAGAGCTATAGGGGACACAGGGCTTTGGCATCTTGTGGGGTCGCTGCATCCTACCATCAAGCGTGCGCTGGGAGAGAGAGAAACCCGGAACACAGTCTCCAGAAATCATTAGCACCTCGACAAGGAAGCTTCCAACTCTGGTCAGGGTTATCACTGACACTCAGCTTGCTCTCCCTCCCTCCTCACCTGCACAATTTCCACACATCTTATTAAAGCGCCTCTCAAATGCCGCTTATTATTCTGATCTCTTATCATTCCCTTTGGAAAGTGGAGCCACACAGCGCTATCCACTACGGGCGCCTTTCAGGATGTCACCGTGAGCCACCGTGAGGCTGCTAGGAAAAGCATATTTGGGAGGCGGCATTTGAAAGGAAATGGCAGGCTCCTTTCACCATCCTCTTCCCCTTTCAATCCCAAAGCTCCTGTTTTTCGAAAACAAAATGCGTCCTGGTGATTAAATAAACGCTGACAGCTTGATTTGTTACTGTTTTGTTGCTCTGTGAAGTTCGTTTACTCTAAATAATTCGCATACATGTGTGAAATATTTAGACCCTGGTAATTAATTTTTAGCAGACTTGATTTCTATATGCAAATTGTTAAGTATGTGTATGGAGTTAAATAACTGATTTTTATTTATTAGTATTTTCGGTTGGAGCTTTTTTTTTTTTTAGGAACGTTAGCCTCCAGAATCGGAGGAGGGATGATTCTACTAGCCTGATGGTGGGGTGACAGACAAGGTGACAGACAGTGAGGTTGCAGATCAGTTGACCCAGTTGTGGGGTTGCTGCATTCAGAGGGAGTAGGCAGAGGGCACAGTTGTCCATGGCTCCAGGAGCACTGGGGCTGTGTGTGTGGAACATTGGGGCAGTCCTGTGTGGCCCAGCCTCGGTGGCACAGACCCCCTGACTGCCCCTTACTCCTTACGTCTGCCCTGAAGGCCTCTCAAGAGCATGGTGCGTCTGGCTCTACACTTGGTATGAGGCGGGCCCCACAGTCAACATCATCACAATCATCGGAGATGATTCACATGCCGCTGGCATACAGGGGTGAGGAGTTCGGGTTCTGGCTCAACCCTCCAGGTGTCAAATAGTGACTTCTCTTTAAGACCTTTATTTGTAAAATAGGTGCATTAACAGCAGCTACTTCCTTGGTGGTTGCGAGAATTAAATATGGTAATCCAATTAGAGGGCTTAGTTCACTGCTGGCATGTCAAAAGCTCTGGGTGTTAGCTATTGTTCTTGTTATTAGGAGGGCTTATTGTTCACTCTGGGAACAAAATACAAAAATTAACAAACACCTAGGAGGTGCTTAACATGTACCAGGTCTGTCTAAGCCCTTTACAAATACGAATTCATTTAATCCTCATGATGACCCAAAGCAATAGTAGGTACTGTTATTACCCCTATTTTACAGAAGAGGCAACTGACGTACAGAAAGGTTAGTAAGCAGTGGAGCCGGCATTCAAAGGCAGAAACACTGAGCCTGGAGTCTGTGTTCTTCCCTACTGTGCGTGGCTGACCTACTGCCTTGAGATCACGTTGTCCCTTGAGGCCGTCTGGGTCACAGAGTGGACATTGCATGTTTATGAAATGGCTTCAGAAGCAAAAAAAAGCTTGAATTTATCCATAAAGCTTATCATGTGGTACTGCAGACTTTGACACCCTAGCCAGGCTGTTGTCTGCATCTGGGAGATCCATGCCAGTGAAAATCTCAAGGGTTCTCTGGCACTTGGCAGAGGAACACCTCAGCAGTTACCTGTGGCCAAGGCTGCCAGTGGTCTGGTCCCCAACTTTCTTGTGATCCACGTGTCTTACTTCATCCTGTGGTGGCTGGAAGTGTGAGACGGGGCAGCAAAGGACCAGCATGGTCATCATTGGTAATCTGGTATTCATTCTTTTTTTTTTTTTCCCCAACGATTGGCACCTGGGCTAACAACTGTTGCCAACCTTTTTTTATTTTTTTTTCTGCTTTATCTCCCCAAACCCCCCCTGTACACGGCTGTATATCTTAGCTGCATGTCCTTCTAGTTGTGAGATGTGGGACGCCGCCTCAATGTGGCCTGACGAGCAGTGCCATGTCCGCGCCCAGGATCCGAACCCTGGGCCACTGCAGCAGAGCACGCGAACTTAACCACTCGGCCATGGAGCCGGCCCCTGGTATTCATTCTTAATTGTTGGCTCAATTTTGGATAAATCTTGGAAGGCAAATTAGAATTGGCTAGACTGCCTCTCCAGGCTTGCAGGTGGGAGACAGTGTACAGGGAGAAGGACACTGCCCTGACACGCACCAGCCTCCTGGCTTCTCACGTGGATGTCCCCAAGACAAAGAGAGATCCAGCGGGGACCATGAAGTTCCTGCTGCAAGTTTCTGGAAGGCCTAGCCTCAGAGGACACTGAGGGCAGACACAGGCCCCCTGCTGCTCGCCTTTCAGAGGCAGTCCTCAGCGTAAGAGCTCAGAATGAACCCCCTATCGCTGGGGCTCGAATCAGCCTTTCTCTCACCTTGCAGCCCCTTCCCCTCTGCTAAATTGCAGGCAGCTTGCACATCCCTTGGGGAGTAGGCTCTGCCAGGTGACTCCCCTGGGACCAGGACCTGGGTCTTGTTACTGACCTGATTGGCCTAAGAATGCAACCTGGTTTCTGTTTATAACAGCTGGCTGCAGCTGCTGCAGTGAAGGGAGCCACCCTGAGCTGTCCAAGCCACAGAAATGCCTGTGGATGTCGTGTGTTCAGGTCACTTGAGAAATTCCCAGCAACTATCTGAAGAAAATGGTGTTGAGATTCTGTGCCTGGGCGGCTGAGAGGAATGATGACTTCCTCTAAGTGCAGGGGAATCGTGATGGCTGAGGGGCCCAGTGGTTAAGGGGACGATGGCATTTCATATAGCAGTTTTGCGGTCCCTGCTTGGGATGCCGGTTTGTTTAACCAAATGTTTGCATGGGGAGGACATGGCGAAACGTCACCTCCTCTGGCTGTGGAGAGCAGTTATGAAAGATTTATCGCCTAATAGGCGTTAGGCCCCGGAGCTGGGAGATGGCACAATTGCTTTTTGTTTTGCAGAGAATTAATTCCCTGCGGCCTCTTCTCTGCCAGGATGAGCGTGTGCACCTCAGCATGCAGAGTGCTGATTAGCCGAGGGCCTGCTGCTCAGCCTGTTCCAGGAATGTTGCAGTCGATGAACGGCTGTCTTTGGAGGCCCTTTCTGCAGTGACTCAGTGGAATCGGCTTTCCCCCTTCATTATTCCCACCCCTCAAGCACACTTATTAGATTAAATATCTACCTTGGCGTGTGCTGGCCTCCCTGTCTAGATCGCCTTTTCTGCCTTTGCTTTTCAGAATCCTGCCCATCCTTCAAGATCCAGCGCACATATTGATGCTTCATTAATCCTTGCCCCAGAAATTGATCTCTATTTTTCTCTCGAGCTCTGCTATCATTTTATATGCCCATCGTGGCTTTTATCTAATTCTCCCTTGCATAATAAATATTTATATATAGGCTTTTTTTTCCTTCCCTATTATATTGTAGTTTTATGTGGCACAAAACTATCTTGCACATCTTGAAATTCTTTACAAAACTTAGAATAGGCTTATTTATGCACACAGCCTATGTTCATTGAACTGAAGCAAAAATAACTCTCCCCTAAAGGACTTTTTACATCATAGAAAATAAGTAAAATTAGGCATGGATGAAGTCATAAAAAACAATAACAGACAAATAAGCAAAGAGAGAAGGTAGCTCTTGGTCCTTGGAGCATATAAGATTCTAAAGGATTTTTAAAAGTAATTCCTGTCAAAGATGAAGATGCTGAAACTCCCCAAAGCCCAAAGGAGTCACTATTCCTGATGTCGAAGAAGAACGTGTGCAACAGACACAGAATTCCCCTGGTTTGGGTTTTCATTCCCATCCCCACCAGCCTAAGAAAACAGCGAAGAGTGCACACGCACACTCTGTTTATTTCCCACTTGTTTATTTGAGTCAAAATAGAAATCAAATTTCCCTGGAGATCCTAACTCTCTTCTTCTTGTTCTTTTTGCCTCAGCCCTGGACCCATCCAAAGACCCCTGCTTGAAGGTGAAGTGCAGCCCTCACAAAGTGTGCGTGACCCAGGACTACCAGACAGCCCTGTGCATCAGCCGCAAGCACCTGCTCCCCAGGTAAGGCAGGAGGCTGGGAGGTGCTCTCCAGATGGCGGATCTGGAGGTACTGGATCTCTGACTGGGGGGCGGGGGAGAGGGAGAGCAGGTGTTTGTGTCGCCATTTTATATGGTATTTGGTGCCTGCGCTGTTGGTGTGGTATGAATCTCAGTTCTCAAACGCAGATTTGCAAAGAATATCAATATATTTATTTCCTTTACATTGACTTCATTTGACTCTGAGTCCTTGTCTGAACAGATCAGCAGAAAACCCCTCTTGGTCATTATGAGGCCGTTCCTCCTCCCGGGATGACCCCAGGGGCCAGGGAGCTTATAGCTAAGAAAACAGAGGCTGAACCTCTACTCTGCTGGTTGCCACTGACATCCTCACCATGATAATCCTTTGAGATCCCTTGAGGTTCAGGAGCTGTCTGCTTCCATGGCTGTATAGGAAATGAGCATCTTTGCCCGGCTGGGTGCCTGGTTTGGGGTCCTGCCTCCTCAGGGCCACGGCACCACCCTTCCTTCGGAGAACGTGTCTTGCTGTTTGCTCAGAGGGCGGCATCTGTTATCCCCTCCTCCCCAGCCCAGGGATTGTCTCCCCGTCTTCTTCAGGGTCCGTAAAGCCTTTGACTCTTACCCCTCCCCCGACTCCCAGCATTATCCATCCAGAGGGCTTGGGCTTTTACAAATGACAGAATGAGCCTTTGGATTCAGACTACTTCTGCCTTCAGTCCTGCAGAAAGACTCGAAGCAAGAAGGCAGATACATATACACAAAACAGTCTTTCTTCAGGAATGGGGTTGGATGGCCTGGGGTGAGAGGATGGTGATTTCGGTGTCTATTTCCCATCATGTCCCTGTACTGTCTGTATGGAGAGGTGTAGCAATGGGGCACTGGGGTTATGCACACTCGGTTCTGGATTGGGCAACTTGCTCTGCCATTCACCTGCACTGCACCGTGAACTTAAGAAAGAAAGCAGCCTCTCTAAAACTTGATTCCCACTGAAATCTGCCACCCTATGACTTTTGCTGATTACTTCCAGTTTGACCCTGGAACCATACAGAATGTGTCCTGTCCCACCTGATTCCTGGTCAGCCAGAAATCCCCAAAGTTGCATGCTTCTGAGAAAAAAGTTGTGTCCCACTCTAAGCAGTGCTGGTCTTTTTGGCTGCTCCTCTTGGGACATATCTTAATATCCATCAGTCCCCTAAATAGTTTCTTATGGACGTGCCTGGGGAGCTCCACCCTCTGAAATCATGGTCCAGCAGAGGGACAGCACTCCTGCATGGTGTGACAGCATGGAGCAGAGCCCTTACCCCCACGGCCTCTACGAACCTGGCCCCTGCAGCCACAGACCCGGCCTCTGTGGTCCCCTAAAGATAGTCAGGCTTTGTGTCTGTAAGATTGAGATGCAAGGTGTTGTAATGAGCTTTGCTTTTCCCCCAGACTGGAGTGTTCTCCAGAAGTAAAGATAGATCTCGTCCCTGGAGCCCCGGTGTGTGTCGGGCCTTGTGCTCGGCACCCACATCCTTGAATTCTTCCAGCCATTTTGTCAAGTTGGCATTTATTTTTGTCTCCACTCTGCAAATGAGAGAACTGAGTCAGAGAGAGACAGTTGTCATTTGCTTGTATATCTAGTAAGCGGCAGCCGTGATTCAACCCCCGGCTGTCCAGCTCCCCAGCTTCTGTTGTTCTTCATGACCATGTGTTGGCCTCTTTGTGTGACCTGTCCTTGTCTATCCACTCGTTCATTGTCATTTAACAAAAAAGGTGATGAGGGCCTACTCTGTGCCAGGTTTGGCTTAGACACTGAGGCTACAGAAATAAACAAGAGACCCTATTCCTACCCTCACGGAAAATCAAGTTCACTTGGGAGTGGGATGAAAAAAATAATTTTTTTTGGCTATTCAAAATTCCTTTTAAGGCAACACATACTCTGAGAAAACTGTCCTAGATTCTTGTGCCACACATGGGAAGATGTGGCCTCTTTTGCTCCACATACCCAGATACCCTTTGGGATAGTGCCCAAGGTTGTCCAGCCAGCCATCTGGTTTTGTGTGTGTCTGTGTGTAACATGGAGAGTCCATTGCATGTTTCCTCCTAGAATACAACTCTTTCTGGAAGTGACAGACAAGACATTTTTAGTTTTAAGCTCAAATCTGTTTGAGACAGAGGCAGCAACCTCATTGGTATTCAGGCATATCCAGGTGTAAATGGTGTTTTCCGGGCATGCCATGTTTCCATGTTGGAAGCACCAACACTTCTTTTGCTTGGGTTGAAAGTGTAATCTTCATCTTCCACATCTCTTAGTGGTCATAAAATTACCGTGGCTGAACGCATGGGTTTGGGAATGAGACCAGTCTGGGCTCCCTTCCCAGGCTGGCTACTTCCTAGCTATGTGACCTTGGCAGGGTATTTTATCTTTCTATATCTGTGCTTCCTCATCTGTAAAATGGGTTTAAGGGAAGTGCTTGCCATTCCTTTTTCCCATTTGCTAGAATACAACCTCTAGTAGTTCTTGCAGAGAGGGCTTATGGGAAGTAACTTTTACTAATCCTTGCATAGGGTATTCTGTGTGTGTGTTTGAAGGAGAGTTCAGTAAGATGATGGTATATAGAGTACATAGTCTAGTGTCACATAAGGACAGCTAGTCTTCCAATTACTAAAACAATTATGTAATAGTTATTATTATTGTCTGATTCATTCTGGAAGGTCAGCCCGAAATCCCCAAAGTTGTATGCTTCTGAGAAAAAAGTAGCTCAGTCCAGTGTGTGGCCCCCTTCCCAGTCTGACTGTGCCTGCCTTTGCAATTCCTGCCCGAGGAAGCCTGGGAGGTTTAGTGTGAGGACTACAGTGTCATTCTGCTGCCCTGTTTGTGATTCACAGCAGGTAAGGACTAAGAAGATGACTGCATTTCTGATGATAGGGACCATTCGTTCATTGGAAAAACAGCCCCAAGAGGAGGCTTTGACTGAGGCGGCATGCCCCCTCCCTTATGAGGATTTGGGAGGTGCCCTGACCAGGGAGGCTCCTTGTTGGTGTTTGCTGTGGTTGTGGTCCAGCCTCGCTCCTCTCCCTCTCGGAGGCTGAGTTACTCAGCCCACTGTAGCAGCCGAGAGCATACCTCTTCTTAGGGTCTGGGATACTTTCCCAGATGAAACATCTGTCCTTCCACATTGTACTTCAGAGGTCCCCTCTGACCACGGCGACCATGTTGACAACTCTCTTTATTCATCAATCAGGGAAATAATCTTTCTCTGTCTGAAACATCTGTAGGCAATCCCATCAGCCAGTCTGGCCCCTGCAGCAGCTCAAGAGGCAAATCCCGCCTGCCAGACCATCAGGAGTGCACACTCATGGAGGGACAGCCAGGCCAGCCTTGGGCTGATTGTGAGGCTGCAGACTTAGGCTGGCTTTGCAAGCAGATGGAGATAGAAGGACAGCAAGCACATCAGCGAGAGAATTTCATTAGCTTTCTTTGCCCCCGGAGATTGAGTGAGTGGAAAAGCTGTTTGACACACACATCTGTGACTGCAGTGTCAGGGCGAACGGGCAAGCAATTTCAGTGGGGGGCCAAGTGGGGCTTCCAGCCTTCCCTCTACTGGAACTCTTCCCCTTGATTGGGGTGGTATTTGAGTTTGTGTTTGGTTTCATCTAGAGGCTTCAGCTAAACTCACATTCTCTTTGGAGAATTCTCTTTGGAAATTCTTTGTTTCGTCTCTTCCTGCTGTAAAGCACTATTGAGTAGGCTTGGGAGAGGGCAGATTCTTGGTAGTGTGGTCACCTTTCCGGTTCTCCAAAGGGGCCGTTGATGTGCTAAAGAGCAGGGTGAAGGCAGCCTGGAGGCAGGAAGCCTGCTCTTAAATGACTTTTCAAAAATATTCAAATTTATTTTTGATATAGCAATAGATGATTCTTATTACAGAAAACACTGAAAATATTAAAAAGGAAAAAAAGATAGGAAATAGGCAGGGGTCACATAATCTAAAAACAGTAATTAAAACATTCCAGCATATTTCCTTCCATTCTTTCTTCTAGTAGTAGGCTTTGTCCATTGGTTTGTTTTTGTCAAAATTTGATTATCAAGTGGTGCCTATCCTGTGTATGAAAATCTGTATTAGGCTGCCTTGCATTAATATTTATAAATGAGTATTTTTATGACACTAAAACTCTTTACAGATATAATTTTAATGATTGTATAATGTACTATACCAAAAAATTAACTTGAAATGGATCATTGACTTAAATATAAGAGCTAAGATTGCAAAACTTTTAGAAGAAAACAAGAGTAGTAGCCTTGGGTTTGACAAAGATTTCTTAAATAGGACAAAAAAACATGAACTATAAATGCCAAAAAAAAAAAGAAAAAATTGGATTTCATCAAAATTAAAAACTTTGATTTTCAAAAGACATTGGTAGAGTAATAAAAAGACAAGCCACACTGAGAGAAAATATTTGCAAAATGTGTTGGACAAAAGATTTGTGTCTAGAATATATAATGAAAGCATATGTCTATGCAAAGACTCACTCATGAATGTTCATAGAAGCTTGATTTGTAATAGCCAAAAGCCGGAACCAACCCAAATGCCTATCAACAGGTGAATGGATAGACAAATTGTGGTATATCTGCCACAATGGAATACTACTCAGCAATGAAAAGGAAGAGGCGCTAATACATGCAACAGTATGGATGACTCTCACAGTAATTATGCTGAGTGAAAGAAGACAAACCAAAACAACAAAAAAGAGTACATACCATACGGTTTCCATTAACATGAAATTCTACAGAATGCAAGCTAACGTATGATGATGGAAAGCAGATCATTGGTTGTCTGGGGGAGCAGGTCGATGGGGTACCTGAGCATTCTTTAAGGCTTGATGATGCAAAATGGATCCTTAGGGAAACAGTTAAGTCAAACTCTGGTCTTAGATGCCAGAGATCCCACTGGCAAATGAATTTGTTTGGAGAAGAGTTTTTATTGCAACAATGTGTTATTCTTGCTGACAGCTTTTAAAATATTCTCTTAGGCTTTCTTAAAGAAAATACCCTCTTGGAGACAGAGGGATGGACAGAAAGTCATTCAACCTGCAGAGGGCTCTGCTCTCAGAGATGCTCTGCCAGTGGGATGGCTAGTTCTGATTTATTGTTCTGGGCAGGCAAGAGGTGGGGGAGTTTCTCCCTACAGAGCGCTGAACATTGATTTTTACCTCTCTGTTGCCATTGATTTTCATTTGGAGAATGGAAAATTGAAGCATTTGTTTTAATCCTTCCAGACAAGCCACATTTTCAAATTCTGCGAGTGTATGGTGAATGGGAGGAAAGGATGTCAGGATGGGACTTACAATATCTGAGTATCCCCTTGGAAGCCTTCTGGGAGCTGTGGGAACTAATCTGTTTTTAAATAAGGAGCTGACAGCTGATCTTCCAATAGGCCAGGCCTCTCTAACGTAATGGCCTTTATCTCTGCTTCCTAATTATCTGGAATAACAACGAATTCTCCACACCAGCCAAGAATTCAGATCCAGTCTAGGCTTGTGGTGCACTAGACCGATCTGAGAGCTTTCTGTCTTTTATGTGAACTTGAAAAAAAACAATCAAAGTGTTTGAGGTCAGAGAGAAGTACGTCACAGAATGTGCCTCAAATACCAAACTCTCAGAGGATTTTTGAAAGGATGACGGTTATTTCATCTCAGTTTTGTTTTACAACAAAGCACTGCCTCCTGCCACAGGGCTTTGGGTGGGTTGATTATACATACACATATCTGTCTTGGTTTGGAAGACACGTGGCCACGTGGAAGGTGGGTAATTCCTAGGTGCCTAGATGGCTTTCTGGTGCTTCACAACTCCAGGCATTGCCAGTTACCAAAGTGTGATCATACTCATGTCCCTTACCACGATTTTATATTTATGTAGCTCACACCCTTTCTCCAAGGGGCTCATGCATTGCCTTGGGTTCTGCTTGAACCTCAAGGGATCTTCATTTGCCCTGTTGTGGGTTTATGCAGGGTGCTAATGAGGGCTTGGTGCTCTTTCTAGGCTGTCTGTGGAATGAATGCAGCTGAGTTTTGGGTTTGAGCCCACTTCTGACTCAGTCACCTTTATAAACAAAGAAATCATCACTGTGGTCTATTGTTTGGCAAATACACCTCATTTGGCTCTGAGGACAACAAAAGGAGAGTGGTGGGTTCAAGAGATGCCACTTACTGACCGCTTACCACGTTAGGCACACTTTGCAGAGGGAATCCTGCTGACTTCTCACGGCGGGCTGCTAGGTCTGTATTGCGATCCTCATTTTACAGATGGGACCCTTGCGGTTCCTTAAGTTACTTCTTTGATTGCACAGGGCCAGGAAGGGGCAGATTTGGAATCAGAATGGAGGACTGCCACACAGCCTCCTCGGCTCTGGAGTCTGGGTGTGAGCTGTCGCCAGCTGGTTTGCTTTTCCTGCAGTGCTGAAGCCCACGAGCCAGTCAGCCAGTCTGCTCCTGGTCCTAGAGGCGCGGCTGCACCTGGGCCCTTCTCTCCTACCTCTTGCTCCTTCCAGAGCAACTAGGGTGGAGTTGGGAGGCTGAGTATTAAACCTATTTCCTCCTTTCTGTGCCAAGAGCAATAATTCTGGGTTTATTTTTCCCCTTTGTGGGTTTTTTCAAAAGCAATCGTTCAAACCCCGTATCTCTTAAGCATGGAGATATTTAATTACTTTAAACCGCAGCCATTTTTTTTTTTTTTTAAACAACAGAAGTCCTGGATGCTTCTGCCCATAAGGACCCAGCTGGCTTCACTGAGGAAGTCTTCATAACTCGGGCAAGCCAGCTACTTTCTCTGTTCCTTTGTTGTCCTCGCCGAAACTGAGGCCATTGATTAGATGATCTTGATGACAAGAGCAGCAGAGAGTAAAAAGCAGTTCATAATGGAGATGTGAATACTTGTGTGGAATTCTTAGTCTCTTAGAACAGAGCGGACCGGATGAGAGGTGGATCTTACTTGTAAGGCAAAGTCACGAGGCAAGTTTTATAAACACATTAAAAAAAATATCAAAATCATCACTGCCAGTAAATTTACCAGACCCTTATATTGCCCTGGCTTGTTTTCCTTTTTTTTTTTTTTAAAACCATTCTGCCAATGCAAAGGAGTGTTGTGTCTGAAGATGGGGGTGGGTAAGGGCAGGGTTAGCCAGCGAGATCTCTCAGTGAGTCTAATGTCCTTCTGCCTGGCTGGGCGGTTTCTGGGTGTGGCTGCCAAGGACCAGAGCCCTCTCCAGCACCTTCCACCAGTTTGTCATCTCTCCCTCCCAGGCTGCACTGCTGCAGAAGCCCCTCATTCCAGAGGTGGCAGTTCATATTTCCAATTGACCCCAACACACTGGATTTGTGTCCTTTTTTTGAGCCGTGTTCCATCTGTAGAAGATTGAAAATGTTTTATGGTGGAATTCTCAGAATGTGCATGTGCCCGGATGCAAAGTTGCTGGAGAGCTGGAAAGGCAGGTAGATGTCTGGAGCTGGGATGGCCACAGGGCCGGGGCCTGAGTTAACCCGCCCTCTCGTTTCTTCCCTCTGCCTCTGTTAGGGAGCGTTAACTGCCCCACCCTGCTCTGTGCTTCTGCCCCGGACGACGGGGATGCAGCTGCTGTTTGTTGGAGTCCTTGCATAGTAAGGCATGTACAGAGTGGGATATTTCATGCATCACGTGTAAGTGGATTAGAAAGAGGAGGTTGAGGTGGGTGTGCCGGTTTTGAAGAGGTAATCACTAGGTGTGATTTCACCAGGGCTCAGGGCTCACTGGGTAGCCCACAGGTGTAAATAATTGTATTAGCACATCCATCCCTAAACATTAAGAAACAGCTGAGCTCAAGGCCCCCTGCAACTCACGGAAGATGTTAAGTTGATCGCACATTCTGGGGGGCACTGCGATAGTATCCCGAGACAGCAGTGTCCACGTGGAGCAAGGTCTGTGTGGCCCCTCGCAGAACGCATGACCATCTTTTACAAAAGTTATCAGATTGAATTTTCCCACTTTCACGTACTTCTGTTGTAATTTTCTTAAGCCTCTTTTCTTCTCCTTTGTTGTTAATAAATCTACTGTGGCCTGCTTGCTGCTCTGCTGAAACTCATCAAGATCCCAACTTACAGGTTTTCAGTTTAGAAATTTTATACCAGATTAATTCAACCAATGAACTGTGAAAGACATTCTTTATGGATGTCAGCCACCATAGTAGGGCCCATCTGGGGCACTGACCATGTGGGTTCTGGGGCCAGAAAATGGACTCTGGATGATTTAGATGGTCATCCAAGGCTATCTTTAGAAGGACTTTTGTTTTAAATGAATGTTCTCAAGCTAATATCCTCCCTTCAATGTTCCTCATGGAGAGGGTGGGCAGAGGGCAAAGCCCTCCATGCACAGAGGGACAGGAGAGATGAAAGTTAATTAGTTTGGAGACCTTGGTACCTTTCCAAGGCGTTCTCTTAAATGATGTTTTCATGGGCACACACTGAACGGATGTGGCTTTATTACTGAGTAGTGAAAGGCGCCTCTTCTAGCCTGACTTGTCTAGGACCCTGCTACAGCTGGAGGTGCTGGTGTGTCCTGCTTTCTACTGAACTGCAGGTCCAGCTTCCCATTTACCTGATGGGATGGATGAGGCCCTGGCCCAATCCTCCTATGGCTGGGAGGAATTCCCCAGTGGAGGGCGAAGTGGCAGGGCTCCTCTCTGGCCTGGAAGTAGAGTCCTCCCTTGGCAGATGGCAGGGGAGGCTATCTGTGAACATGGTGATGGCAGCCAGGGCTTTAGGGCTTGAGTCCCTCCTGTCATAACTTTAGTAGGACTAGCTCGCAGAAAATGGCTCACAAACACCAGTGATGGTGGGTTAGGGGCCATGAATTCAGACTCCACTAAGTTGGAATCTGTGATAATTTCTTTATTCAACAAGTATCTATTAGTGTCTTTCATTTCCCGGACACTGCTGTATGTTTGGGATTCTGTGATGAATGGACGTAGTCTACTTGTAGAGATGAAGGTCTATTAGAAAAGACAGATTAAAAAAATTAAGCATCTATAAATTGTGATAAGGATTAAGTAGGATAAGAGCAGGGTGCCATAAGAGAGTCACTTTAGGTTGGCTCCCTGTTGGAGAGGTGAAAAGTGATAGGCGCCAGTTAGGCAGAGTAGGGAGAAGTGTTCTCAGAGGAGAGAGCAGCCTTTGCAAAGACCCTCAGTCAGGGAAGGGAAAGGCACTTGGTTCCTAAAGGAAGTAAGAAGAGAGAGGCCCATGCTGCAGAAACACTACAACAGAGCGGGGTGTGGCTTCTTTGGGGCCATGTCTCTTTGCCAGCCCTCTCTCTGTGCTAAGTAACTGGACACATGTAAAGGTTAGCTGTCCTCTGGGGCTGCAGGCTTTGCCTCGGTGGTGATAAGGCATCATCCATCTTATTGACCAGTTGAGTCTCTCAGAGCTGGAGGTCTGTGTTCTTCAGAGGGCTGCAGAAGGGCCTTTGGATCTACCTGAAGGAAGGGAGAAGGAAAGGGGCAGATAATGGGCACCACCTGCTGGCCATCATGAGTAGGGCTGCCAAGCTTTCCACCACTCCCCCGAGGCTCCTCCGTGACGCCTAAATTCATCCTCCTGCTTCATCTAGAAGGGTTGCAGGCTCCAGAATCTCTTCTCTCTGATGTCTGCCTCCTCTCCCCTTGCCCATGGGACTGGCCCTTCCTGCCCTTCAGAAAAAGGCAGAACAGGACTATCAGAAGGCAGCAGGCAGCATTCTCATGGGCCCATCTTCTCTGTCCTGAGGAGAAGCCTGATGCAGAGGTGCTGGGTGATGAGCTGCCCTCCCCCTGGGAGGGGCGTGGGCTCATACCTCCTGTTGTCTCTCATGTGTAGGCCCACAAAATACCTGAAAACTGTTTGGAACATGCTGGGGTGACATTTGATTTCCTACTAATCTACCCACTCTCCAACTTAAGCAGTTTCTCTGTGTGTCATTTTTTCACCTTGTGTTATGGAGCAAAGTTGGTTTGTTGCTCTTAATGGCTCTAGTGATTACTTATGGACCTTTGGGGATGTGTCCAAATACTTGGCTTCAGAGCAGCTCTCTGAGGGATACCTCGTAGATACCAGTAGAGTGGAGGGTTGGGATAATGGAGTAATGCTGCCTGCAGGATACCATCTATGGGAGTGTACGTTGGTAAAACATTTTTGGTGGGCATCTTGGCTTCGTTGACCCAATGATTCCATTTTGGGGAATCCATCTCATGGAAGTAAATGGAGATAGATGTAAAGATTTATAGAGAAGGATGTTCAAAGCACTTGATTACAATAAAGAAATGGAAACAACTTCCTCAATGTCCATTCATAGAAGATGCTTATGCAAGCCATAGTGTGCCTTCTATAGAATCCACTTCCTCGAGGTAACCTCTGCTTGAACTCTTGCAGTATTGGGAACATCCCTCCCCAACCTTCTGAGATAGCCCCTGTCTCTTTGGATAGCTCTCACTGTTTAAGGTATCTTCCTTGAGTCAAGGTTTTCTGTTGATAACTTCTACACATTGGTCCAGGTTCTGCTCTGGAATAGCATTGAGACACATTGGTTTACTGTTCCCTGTGCCAACACATTCTTGAGTGTCTAGTCTCTAGGTGGGAGCAGCTGGGTACCTGACTGAGTATAGCTTCAAGCGGCCAGTACCAAAGAGCTGCAGGGCACACACGAGGAATGAAGAACACAGGGCAAACATGCACAGAGGAAGGAGTGGGGCTGTCTGAGACACTGTCAGAGAGGGATGGCATTGGAGCTGGCCCTCAGGAAAGTGTGGAGAAAACACTATGCCAAGGGAGTTGGCCTTGGTTCTTGGCCACCTATCCAGAAAATTCCCTACCAGTGAAGCCCACAGAGGTGAGAAGGAGCTAGTCAGGGACTCCATCTTCTCTCTTCCAACAATGACTGTGAAGAATGTGTTACTGAACCAGCTTCGTTTTGCCCATCACAGGAAAAGCCAATCATCGAGACAACGAAATTGCAGCAGAGAAAGAGTTCATTCACAAGGCAGCCAAGCAAGGAGATGGGAGAACAAATCTCAAATCCACCTCCATGAAAATGGGGACTAGGAATATTTAGAGAGTAGAGGGCCAAGGTAGTCTGAAATGTGGGGATAGATGATTGGAGGTAAGGAGAAGTGAGGTAATTGATGATCTGTGCAAGCACAGTCATGGCTCTTCATAGGATGCATGTTCCCAAAATGGTGGTGTTAACATGATCTGACAGTGGAGTTTTCGCCTCCTTGACATCAGGAGGTCACCTATCAGACACTTGTGCAGGCCCAGTTGTTGGGCTGGTAGTCTCCACCAGCCTGAACTGGACAAAGGTAGATTTTTAGTTCCTGAAAAACAACTCAAGCATCAATTACCATGGTGACCCAAGTGTCAGGGAGATGGTATCTATAGGGTGGGTTTTAGTAATGCATTATCTAACTACTTTTGCAAACAGACAACTGAGTTAAAGCAAGTTGGCCCCTGGTTTCAAAAGCTTTCAGAGCAGGGGGAAAGTTATGACGCTGACGTGGCTGGACCTGCCTTCTGCGGCACTTTTCGTGAATGGCCCAATGTTGATGGTTTGTGGATGATGGTGCTAGGCTGAATCTCCTCGAATGCCATGTATCAGCTTCCCTCCTTTCTCTGGGCCCATCCTGAAGACAGCAGTAGCCTCAATGCCATCTACCCATTTCAGTTTCATTTTGCTGGCTTGTTCTTCCTAAGGTAGATCATATGCAGCCCTTCCAGAACAGGGCGCTTTGCTACTGGTGACTAGAAAACAAATGTGGATATTTTTTTGTCTCATACACACGTCCCATAATAATTAATTGCACCCCAGGAATGCAAGCAAATGTTTTCTGAGATTACAGGAGCCGAGTCGGTGGAATTGCTCTTGCTTGTACCCACCCTTGTGTGCACACCTGAGCTTACAAACAATTAGCCAGAAGCTGTGTTAGCAAAACTCTCAGTTCTTCTTTCTGGCCCCTCCTGCAAAGAGGCAGGATTATGAATACTCAGAGAGGGAGGCCAAATGAAATTCTCGGCCCTGGGCTTGCTTGCTTATCAGTTGATTCTTTTCCAATTAGTGTGTCCATTGCTAAAGATTTCCGCTAAGGTCTCAGAGCTAGAAAGAGACCTCTCTTTCTTGGGCTAGCAAACAAAGAGCAGTGAAATAAAAAATCAAATGGGGATGCCAAAGGTCAATGGGTAATCGTAACAGTTTCTTTTCTGCCCCTTTTTAGGAAGAAATGGATTTTTAAAACAAGCGTACACCGCTATCCATTATCCTAAGGGAGTAAAGAAAGCTCAACTGTTCGCTTATATTTTCCTAATAGCTTGCTATTCCGCTGCTGTCTTGGTACTTTTCCTCAATAAAGCAGAATTTTATCTGGGCCTGTGAGTGCCTGTGTGTGTATGTGTGCGGATGTGTGCAAGTGTGCCCAGGCACACAAACTGTTTTTGCATACAGGTCCCAGTGGCCGTGCTCGTTCAACAGGCTGAACTTTGAGTTAAAACCCCACCACCTGTGCTTCACGGAGTCCTTTGGTGCCACTGCCTGTGCTCTGTCACTCTCTTAATGGAAGGTGACTGCAGACACAGAGTCTCCAACCAGTTAGTGGAATTTACATAATCACATCAGCCTGCTAATCTTCATGATCTGGTCAGGAAACACTGAGGGCATTGTGAGTTTAGGCTAGAAGTACGTTTGTCTAGGATCCCTGGACATATATACTTGATTTCAAGTATAAGGAAACCTTGATTCAACTAATGCCCAGAAACATGTGAGATACCAGAGATCTGGGTTTGTGATTTGGCAAGTTCCTTTTTTTCTTATCTTTTGCCCATTGGCCATACAAATTACACTCTTAAATATAGAACGTCTCTGTGTGTGTTGTGGGGGCATGGGTCCTGAAACTAACCGCAAATTTCTTGCCATGTAGATATTTTCTTGGATAAGTTACAGTCTGTAAGAATCTTTAGTGTCTCAAGATTTGAATAAGAATAAAGTTAAGGTACATGTTCCCTAAATAAGTTCAGCCATTCAGGGTAATGAAATATGATCATTATGTTTAACAAAAATCGTTACACGTAATGTGTGTTATAGGAAATACATTTAATACAATGTTAGTGTTATCTTTGAATTCTTTGCCTAATTTCTGGCACATAGTAAAGACTGTCTCTAGAATCTTAATCACGTTTGGAATGTTTATACCTTCAGTTTTGATAGCTTTGCTTAAACAGACCCTCAAAACATGGCGATTTGGAAATCTAGAGCAGATCGTGCGATCTGACCCCTTGGTCTTCATGGAAACCTTTGAGGACCAGTCAGGGGGCTTTTATCTAGGTGAATGCCCTCTTCTTAGCCCTCCTTCCTACACGTGGGGGATCTTTATTCTATTCCAACCACCTTGGCTTCTTTAAACACTACTGGAGAAATTGGAAATTGCAGACAGGTGTGGATTTGGCAGTATACATTTCTTTAAAAATTCTGAAAATGCATTTCTTCTTTAGATGTTGAACAGATTAGACTAACAGTACCCAGTTATCAGAGATCAAAGCGTAGAAAGACATGGAATAACAACGCAGGACTTCCCCTTCTCATGTCCTCAGTCCCACTTTGCTGAGGATGTGTTCCGTATGGTGCGTGCCTTCGTAATTATTTTCAATTCCTTTACACATGCATGGACAGTGTTTTTGGAAACTCTTGTCTGGCTATTGAATCTTCTCATCTATAAAGAGTAGATGCTTCCTCAGCTGCCTTGGCCATTACACAGCTCAGGTGAAAGGCAGCTCATGGGGGCTTGGGTTGAAATGAAGCATAGTCAGAGGTTGGCGTTCACATACACCCAGAGAGACGTTCACGCTTTTGGAATTGCATCCATACCAGGCACGTATCATTTTGGTGGCTCTGATTCTGCTGTAAAACTTAAAAAATATGTGCTTTTCCTATGGGTTTGAAGGTGCTTTAGAAACCTGGCTTGGTGATGGTTTGGAAGCATGCCTGTGGCCTGACAGCTCTCTGCTTCTTCTGGGACCTGCTTGTCTCCTCTAATGTTTTTGAACCTTCCCTAGGATATTTCATGAGCCTCACCTTCCTTACTTGGCCCAAGCCAGATGGAGTGAAGCTAAACGAGGGCACTGGCTTCCCTGTGGTTGACATCCCACAGGGATGTGCTTCCCATGTGCCTGACTCAGTGGGTGCTCTCCACCCTGCTGCCTGGGGCCCACCTTGTGAGTGTGGGTCCTCCCCATCCCCCAGGTCTGCTTTGCTCATGAAGTCTCCCTGACTCATCCTCGACAGCTTCCCGTGCTCTGTCATAACTTTCCTCCCTCTTGGGGCCATTAGGAGAGTAAATGAGACAATTTGCGGAAAGGGCTTCAAACAATACCTGGAACATTGTGAAAGCTCAAAACATATTAGTTATTCTTGGTGATAGTAACAGTAGTAGTATTAGCAGAATAATAAGTCGTCAGTAAATGATTAGCTGCTATTATCATTATTACGTATTTGTCCTTTTAAATTGCAAGCTTCTGTAAATAGCACATCTTTGTACCGTGTGAGTGCCTAGAAGGACCTAGGATGCTCCTAGGCATGCTACAGTTACTCTGTGGAGACGAATGCTCTTTCTACAGTTCTCTAGTAGACACCTGTTTATTAGGAAGACTGGACTCTCTGGACAGGATCTCGTGTCTGGGACCTTCTTCATCTGGAAAAGGAAGGAGACTTGTGAGCCCATGGATATCAGGATGGAGAACGTCTCATGTGGGAGCCTGCCTCTCTCATCAAAGCAGCTTTTGTAAACCACACAGGCCATTATGCTTTTTCTGTGTAATTTTACAACTTAGTATAACAACTCAAATAACTCTAACAATGGAGGAATTATAGCATCATTTTACATGACAGATTATTTCAGTGGTTAACATGTTTTTCATTTCAATTAATGTTTATTATTTCATCTCTGGTTCAAATCTGTGTATCTTCCATCCTTGTTTTAGAAACAATTAGTTCTGATTTTGCAAACAAATTCAATCTTGTTTTTGAATGGGCAGTTTGATATTAACATGAAAATAAAATGCGTGTAGTCCTGGCTGCCAGCAAACACTGGAATTATTGGTAAGAGGGATCATTCTTGGGTGGGTTCTCCATGCCTCTAAGCTGACAGGTCTGCCTTAGAGCTCTGATGGGAGAACAAAGACAAGACAGAAAAGAGGATCCTGTGACTGGGACTGTCATGTAAGCCTCAGATTTTTGGGGATAATAATAGCATCTACCCTCAAAGGGTAGTTGTGTATGAGGAACCAGGGAGCTGCGTTTAGGGCATTTAGACTGGCATGTAGTTGTCATACAAAACAGCTGGAGTGCTGCTGTCTTTATTTATTATCTAGATCGCTTTTCCCTTTCACCAGCTGTTCATATGTAGAGTAAAACAGCTCTAGCTAAAGTTACGCAAGCATGTTAGAATGCACAGCACAGCGTATTAAATAAAATAAATGACCCTTCTTCAGTAACTGAAAGAGAAAAGTTAACAACTCTACTATATATACTCATGGCAGGCCCTACCCCCACCCCATTGTTAAAATATTTTTGACACAGATTGTCAAAATAATTTCATTCTGCAAAATTTCATTCTGCAGGATTGATGTCAGGAAATTTGCACATGCACATGTATTTATTGCTGAAAAAATTACTCTGGAAATTTCTGTCCTGCCACTGTTTTCCTGAGGGCTCCAGCCATGGCCCTACTTTGCCCATGGTCAAGTGAAATACTGGGTCACAATTGGTGTCGTCAAAGCCTCTCTTGCTGTCAGCTGTGGGGAAGCTGCGGGATATGGGACTTGCCTTGGTTGGCGAGGGCAGGGCCATCTGAGTGAGGAGTGGCAGAGTCCAGTGGAAAGCAAAAGCAGGAAGCACTGACGTGGACTTGAAGGTTGGGTTGACATTTTCAGAACTAGGACAGGGACACTTCGGAAAGAGCGATCATGGTCTGGTCAGTCTTGCTTGTAGCTGTTGCCGTCCTAATAAGAGTGCGTTCATGGTCCAGTCTGCTGCCAATAGTGAGCTGCTCTTGTAAATAACATGAATATTAATACATTTATTTGCATAGTATACTTTATAGAAATCATCTAAGTGTTGTTCCTAAGAATAGTTTTGGAACAAAGTAAATCTCTATATTGACAATATCAACATGTGATTCAGTGCAGTGCTGTTAACGTGCTAGAAGATTCAAATTCATATACTTGAGTACTTCCAGTAATGTTTGCTGACAATTTCCAGTGGTTGAATCTTTACTCTAGGCTACATTTCTTTATAAATAATACTAAATGCAGTATTTCCTGTTTGTTGAAAAAAACATAAAATATTTTTAAGAATACGGAAAAACTTATTATTTCAGCAATTGTTGTCCCTATGAATTCTGATCTCTCATTCAGAGGTTCTCACTCAACTTTGGGAGCATTTTGACTTCTAGAGCGAGGGGATCCTTCAGCCCTCAGATGCACAGGAGAGCTTCCTCTACCCGCTTCTCAGTTGTCTTTAGAAATTTTTGCTAATTGCTGTTTTTTCAAGTCTGAATTAGGATTTCTGGAAACAGCCTGTGGAATTTTTGTTGCTCAAAACAACATGCTATTTTTGCCTTCTAGTTAGTGCTAATAGTTTCTAGAAACAAAAATTCTAAAGGTCCAAACTAATAAATTAACTGATTTCCCTGAGCAGACCTATGTGTCAAGGGTCAACCATGTTTCTGAGCACCAGGAGTGCAAAAGTGATTAAGACCCAGTCACTACCCTTGAGGAGTGCATAGTATATTGAGGAAGATAGACACGAAAAGAGCTGCGTTACGCTAGTGAATGTCACAGTGCATCTGAACAAGATGTAATGTTGGAACTAATAATGTCACTGTTAATTCTGCTTGGGATAGGGCTCAGAAGGTCAGAAGAGACTTCATGGAAGGCAGTTGATATGAAGCTTGAATAAGTGGCAGACATGTGCTGTGCAGATAGAAAGCATTTGCCAGGTCATATAGACTTGAATTTGCATGGCACAGTAAGAGACATGCAAGTAGCTGATATGGCTGGCTGGAGATAGAATCCATAGGACTGAATGATGGGGGGACGTGGTAAGGGCAGGAAAGGGAGGTGTCCAGGATGGACTCCAAGGCTTTTAGCCTAGGGTACCCATGTCTTATTGGAATAATAGTCCCTTTGAATTTGGTCAGGGTGAATCAAGGTGCTTGCCTGGAGACTAGTCCGGGAGCCTGAGCGGAAGTGATGACAGGATTATGGTGGTATGGGAATACAGCCTGACTGCCTGGGGAGGGGCCCCAAGAGACTTTTTTGGGGAGGGGATTTTTGAGCTGGGCCTTGAAGAAAGCATGTGAGGCAGAGAGGAGTGGAGGATGGAGGGGAGAAATGTGGGTGGGAATGAAGGTGTATCAGATTAAGGAAAAACCCACATAGAGGCACAGAGGCACAAACGTCCTTGGTGGGCTCTGGGAAACAGCAAAGTGTGGCTAGAGCAAAAATATGTGTGGGCGGTGATCAGTGTGTGCATGCACGTGTGTGTGCCTGTGTGTGTTGGGAGGAGAGCAAAGCAGACAGTGAACCTGGGCAAGTAGTCTTGGTCAGTTTAACACCAAAACTAGGGGGTTAGACCATGCCCTAGGAGGTGGAGGTTTTAAGCATGAGAGTTACATCATCAGATTTGTACTTAAAAATCATCTCTCTGCTTCAAAAAGATAAATGCTGGGAATTTTGGTAGACTTAAAAAAAATGGGAATAAGCAGTTGAGCAAAAGAGAGTCAGAAATGCTGGTGATGTGCCGATTGTCTGTCTTCTCTCCATCTTGGGGTGCTTGTAGATTGGGATTTTCTGTGTGGTGCTGTCACCAGGGAGGGAGGTATGGCTGCCTCCAGCACCAGCCAGGCTGGGGTGGAGTTAGGGCTTCATGGCCAATGGAAAGGCTGACAGGACCTGCCTCCCAGACTAAATTGGTTGTGTCACTCCAGTTGATGAATGTCTGTGACATTGGGAATAGCAATCCCATCAAGACACCTTCATCAGATTTCACTCTTCATTGACTCAAGAAGTAAAATATCTTAGAGTCAGAAAACTTAGTCCCTTACCTCAACAGGGTTTATTTTTTATAGTTTGCACTGAATTGTGGGGATTGAAATATACACACAGTAACCAGGGAAGTTGTGCCTCCTTGGGCTCAAATATACATGTACATAACTTTACATAATTTGGCTTCTGGACAGAGACCACAGGTTTATGTGCCATCTCTACTAGGGTCCTAGTGAGGTAATGAACACCTGGGTTTACCCCAATATAACAGGTATGCTTGTTTCATTAGAATTGGGAAAATTCAGAATGGCTTGGTAGCTCTAGTCCCCAAGGCATCCTAGGAGAGGTCAAATGTGGTTCCTCCTGGGCATAATCCATGGCCACCTGACATTGGGTATGCTGAGCTTGCTTCTCTGCAGGTGGAGAGCCAGGGACAGTTTATCAGAGGGGCTTTATTTATAAAACTGAACCTTGATAATGAAAATACAGATACCAAAATAGGGAATTAAAGTGGTCCCAGAGCAGCACAGCCATTTGCAGGATAACTTCAATCCAGCAAATATATATAAAGTAATTTGGCCATATTTCTGTGTGACACTGGGCAAGTCACTTCTCCTCTGTATGTCCAATTCGTCATTTATAAAATGAAGTTGGTGGGGGCTGGCCCCGTGGCCGAGTGGTTAAGTTCGCGCGCTCCGCTGCAGGCGGCCCAGTGTTTCGTTAGTCCGAATCCTGGGCGCAGACATGGCACTGCTCATCAGACCACGCTGAGGCAGCGTCCCACATGCCACAACTAGAAGAACCCACAACGAAGAATACACAACTATGTACCGGGGGGCTTTGGGGAGAAAAAGGAAAAAATAAAATCTTAAAAAAAAAAATAAAAGTTGGTGGACTGGATTAGTTTTAAGGTGTTTTCTGGTTCTGACAGTTTGTGATTAACTACTGAGTAATCATTGCAGTGGGCAGTGCATAGGGACCCACCCACTCACCCAACAGGGAGGTATTGAGCATCTGTGATGTGCTGGGCCCGCTAGAAAGCACTGGCCAGCCTAATCTCTTTGCCTCCCCTTAATGAATTTAATTCAATGGTGAAGTTCAGGTCCAAAGACAGAGAAGATCTGTCATTAACTGCTGATTAATAGCTGGTTCCATCTTTTTCTCAGTGTTCACTTCTTCCTCTTCTGCCTTTGGCTAGGATCCTTCAGGTTTCTTTCCCCTAGGACATCGTTGCACGTGGTTATGTGTGCTCCAGCAAAGCTGCCCACTCTTTGGACTTTATAGTCCATTTCTGGGAACTCATAACAACAATTTCTTGAGCCATGGGCGGGGACACTGGGGACTGACCCAGGAGAGAGGCTGCCAGATGCTGGAACTTCTTCCTGTATTTGCTGATTCATTATCAGTGTCAGACAATCTGCTGTGTGAATGATGATAAATGTGTGGTGTTCTTCTGAAGGAATCATGCCCTCTGAGATTAACCCTGTGCTGACAGCCCGTTTGTCCACTGCATGGGGTACCACCACCCACCATCCCTTTTTCGTTAGTCCAGAACAAACCTCGAAAGAGCAAAGTGTGTTTGGCAAAGGATAATAGGAGACCTCATGTCTGTGACCTTTAGAAATGCAGGTGATAGATGATTTTATTCCAGACAGAGAGGCAAGGGCAAGGTGGGTGCTGCTGTGGAAGCAGGGAGGTGTTGCGGACAGGACCGCCAATGACAAACATGTAAGTGCCCCCAGGGAATTTTCAAGCTGGTGACCTAGGTGGGACCACATTGACTCATCTCTGGACCCACTGCAGCTGTGTGAATGTCATCACAGGGCCAGCCACCAATCGTCTTCATGACTTTGGGCAAGACTCTTGCCCAATTCAGGCTTCAGTTTCCCACATTAGTAAAATGAGTGAGCTGGTTTAGGTGATCTCAAAGCAGCTTCGTAGGATTTCTTTTCTGGTTCATTGGTCAGACAGGCTCACCCTAGGGCCCATCCATCCTGGGGTCCTCGATGGTCCCAAGGGTTGTGCTGTGGGTACGAAGTCGTCCTCCTTGATGTCAGCCTCAAAGGTAGGTCCCCACACAGACCTTCAAATTGCTAGGGCAGGTTGGAGGAAGAGTAAGAGCCATGTTGGTGGGGCTCTTCCTCACTCACTTTCCTTCATTTGAAGAGGGCAGGTCACCTCAGACACCAAACCTTACTTCCTGAGGAGCTAGAGGTTCATTCCACACCTCGTAGAAAAGATTTCCTTCCTGTGGCTCCATGAGTTCTTCTGGGGAATTGAATGCCGTTCCAAACCTAGGGCTTTAGAATTAAGTCACATTTCTATGATAATGGTAATTTCATCCTCTATACCCCTATCTGTTGGGGCAAATAATAATTATAACAACAGCTACCATTTTTATTGCTTTCTATTTTCTAGGCATTATACTGAGTACTTTATATACATTAGCTCATTTAATCGTCATACCATCTGCTTGAAGTAGCTTCTATTTCCCCTCATTTTACAGATGAGAAAACTGAGACTTACAGGGTTAAATATCCTGATCACACCGTGAGTAAGTGGCAGAGCTGAGATTTGAACCTGTGTTTCCTGATTCCAGAGCCCAAATGTTAACCACCATGCAGGACTGCCAATGCAAAACACTTCAAGGGCACAATAATCACTTGATTGGTGGGCAGTCCAGAGATGCTGTCTTCCACCCAGAACTCAGCCCATGGCTGCGAGAGTCACTTCCAGTGGTTTGCTGGGAGAGCAGCCTTGACCATGAGGGAAAGCGTGGCAGTAACTGCAGGCCTTTATTTCAGTGGTTTATGACAGGGAGATGGGGTTCCTTCTGTGGACATAAGCCATCCTAATAGCGCCATTTGTCATTATGACAAAGGTTAGGATAGGAGGAAACTGGAGCTGGAATGAAAGAGTAGAATTCTGATTATTTTACCAGTTGAAAGTGACATCACCTCAGAGCCTCTATCAAATGGCACATTGGAAGCTGGACTGAAATTGCTTTAAAATGTATCCAGAGATCGTTTTCCACAGCGGTGATAAAGTCATTTGGTTGTGTTTGGAGATGCGTTTCTATCTAAAATGCTCACGGAGTCGTCTGTGTGTCATCCCACTCAGAAGGCTGCTTGTCAGCTCTAGAGGAGTCGAAGGCTCTGGGATGCTGTTTCTGGGCATCTGTGGTGTGCCACACCCTGTACTGGGGGCTGGGTCAGCACATAGAGCCATTTTTTTTTTTAATGTATCGTGAATGTCCTTTCATGTCAGTAAGTAATGTTTTATAACATTTTTAATGGTCATATTGTTTTCCTCAGTCCAGCTGGTAGGTTGGACCTAGGCTTTTGGAACAGTCTCCTGACCCCCATCAGTGGGTTGGAACAAATGGGAGTGCTGGCTGTTTGAACAGCCGTTTTATTCATTTGGCCTTTATCCAGATAACCTGGAGGAAAGACCCAGGGGGACTGGGGCTTCGGTTAACTTATCTCCTCTTTTCTCATCCTTAGGCAAAAGAAGGGGAACGTGGCCCACAAACACTGGGTTGGACCTTCGAATTTGGTCAAGTGCAAGCCCTGCCCTGTGGCACCATCAGCCATGGTCTGCGGTTCCGACGGCCACACCTATACATCCAAGGTTGGTCACCTTTGCTGTCTTTTTTGTCATCAAAAATACTCCATGTCTGCTTGTTCTCACAAGTCTCTGTGCCAAGAGCTGCACAATTCTGTGAGGCTTGGTGGGCTCTGGTCCTTGCCCTGGAGAAGCTGCCACATGAGCAGTCTCTTTGGCCGGAGACACAATAAAAATGTTACATCCTGTGTAACTGAAATGGTCAAGGGCTAAGGGGAGAGGGTGGTTCTGAGAATGGCGTGTGATCCTGAAGTTAATCCTGACAAGCTTCCTGGAGAAGGTGAGGAGGCAAACTGCTCCAAGGATGAGAGTCACTCAGCTTGGCTGATGGGGAGCAAAGATGTGAAGGAGGCCCAGGATGCTCCCTTAGGGATAGCACGATGGCAGGAAGGAGTACAGTGTCAGCACACGTTTCCGCTGCATTTATTGTACACCTGTGATGCATCCAGCTTTGCACCAGGCCCTGGGGATACTTAGGGGCTATTCCTTTCTCAGGGGGGTGTCAGGGGCTGACAGTCTAATGGGGGAGTGAGGCAAGTATGGTGACAGGTCATTTTAACTCAAACCAATGAGAAGAAAATAGCTTCATAGAAAAGGGGCCTGGGGATGAAGTGGGTCTCTTTATTCTTATTGGAGGGACAAGGAAAGTTTCACAGAGGAGGGGCGTTTCATCTGGGCTCTAGTAATAGGATTTACAGGCGGGGATCATCAGGGTGGAGAAAAGAGAAAGGAGGTGATGATTTGCTCTTGGAACTCCAAACAGTCTCCTTGAGATGAGGTTGTCCATTTGTGTTGGGGATGGGTGTGATTCACTGGGGTGATGAATTAGAGAAAGGCAAACCTTGGCATTGACGGGAGTTTGCTTATTCATTCTGTTGTTCAGCAAATAGAAATCAGCACCCCCTCAGCGCCCGATACTGTGCTGGGTGTGGAGTTGGAGCATAGGTGTCTCATGAGTTTTCTGTGAGACGTGAGTGGGGCCAAGGAGTGCAGCCTGGCCTTCCCACCTCCTCTAGCCAAAGCCGTGCCGCTTTCATCGCTCTTCTTGTGTTTCTGGGTCAGGTTCACTGGCAGAATGAAATCTTGGCCTCAGGAGAGTTGCTATTGGTGACATCCTGGTCACCTCTGGCCATGCTGCCATGTGGGGCTCGGGCCTTTCTGCTGGGCCTCCTCCCCGCCCCTCCCCTGCTGCATACCCAGCTGACAGCTTCTGTTCTCTGTGATCCCCTCACCATCCTGACCTTCACACCGCGGAGATTCCCCAGGCCTGGGAAGGCCCCCACTGCCTGCTATCCTCACAGGTCTATCTGGGTTCTTTCGAGGCTGTGCCATGCTTTCCTACTGATTCTGTGTGCACAGGTCATATGGTTTTGTTCTCTGAAAGTCGAGATTTATCCTTTGAGATTGTCTGGTTTTTCCAACTAAAGGGAGTATATTTAATAAAGCAGGAAGCCAGACGGCATGTCTAACTTGTACCCAGACCTATGTAATCTGCTTTAGGACCTCACTGTTGTAATTACTGCTTGATAGTTCCTTTGTTCTTTCAACAAGTATCATTTGAGCCCTTCTTATGTGCCGGGCTCTGTGCCAGGTGCAGGGGAAATTTACAATGTAGTGGAAATAAAAACGTTGGCTCTTCTTCATGGCCAGAGGCAACAATCCTTATTTGCTCCCCAACTTCAGACCTGCCCTGTGAGTTGCAGCTTCTCTGCCCAAGGTCACAGCCAGTATTTCCTGGCTAAATAGCCCCAGCCTAGCTCGGCCAGTGCCCCTGCCCTTCCCCTTTCCCGTACTCTCCCTGAGCTCTGATGGAGTCACAGTTTGAGACAGTTTGTAGTAACAGGGCTTACTTTTGACGCCCCGCACACGTCTGGAATAGTGAATTTATGGGGGCATTGATGAATCACTTCTATCCCCCTCACCCCAAAAGCAGATCAGGCCATCATTGTCTTCCACATAAAGCCCAGCTTCTGGGTGTGTGAATCACCTGGAGATTCTGTTGAAAGGCAGATTATGATCTAGCAGGTCTGGCGTGAGGCCTGAGATGGTGCTTCTAACAAATCCCCAGGTGATGTCCATGCTGCTGGTCCATGGACCATGCTTTAAGTAGTGAGGAATTCAGTTTTTATAGGCAGCTCCTAATAGATCTCCTCACCTCCAGTCTGCCCTTCCCTGCCCCCAAAGTCCATTTCCACATGACACAAGTAGGGGGATAATTCTGTAATAAAAGTCTTTTCCTCTGTCTCCCCCTCTTAAAATGCTTGGATAGCTTTCCTCTTGCCGTTAAAACTAAGCACAGACACTTTATCATCACTGACAAAGCCCTCCAGTCTGCTGCCTTCCTACTCCAGAATCACTTATTGTGGAGAGATCTTTCATTCATTTGTTCAGCAACTATTTGTTGAACACTTTGCAGTTCTAGGCACTGTGCAGACTGTGGCGAGGGGCAGTGGGGAGCAAGACAGAGACCATTTCTGGTCACTTGGAGGTTACAAGCTGGTAGGGGAGACAGAAGTGAGTGACTCAACAGATAAATATGTAATTTCAATTTTTTCTAAGTGTTACAAAAGAATATGCATGGTGCTGAGAGAGAGAGAGCAAGAAAGGCCTGCTTTATAGGGGATGGTGAGGGAAAGCCTTTCAGAGGGGGTGTCCTTTAAACCAAGAGTGGAGGGATAGAATGTTCTAGATGGAGAAAATAGCATGGGCCAAGCCCCTGAGGCAGGATGATATGTCTGAAGAACTAAGAGGATGCCCGTGTGGCTCTAACCATGAGAGGAGAGGATCGTGAGATGAGTAGAGGAGAAGGAGGATGTGAGAACGGTCTAAGAAGAGACATCTAGCCGAAGCTTGGAAGGTGAGCAGGTCGTGGGGCAGTGCCGGGCTCATGGGAGACTCGTTGCTGTAGCTGCCTTCGTGTCTGCGTCTGCCTTAGGAATGTGAGAGCTTAGAGGCAGAAACAGTGCCCATCATCACCTCCACCAGGCGCAGGACACAGTGTATAGGGGGAGCTCAGTAAGTATCACGGACAAGAGAGGAGCCACCACGGACTCTAGCTGAGCAGGAACGGCGAGATTCTGGTCTGTGTAACCGCTCTGGGATTTGAATGAATGGGTGGCAGAGAGCTTAGTGATTGCGAAAAATAAGCCATCCCCACCCTGGGCCAAGTTGCTTAGCTAAACACCCAGCCTGGGCTCTGGCAGAGAGTTGGAGTCTCCTGCAATGGTTCTCTCTTTGTAAAGATCCAGTTTGTGCTGTTCAAATCATTCTCTCCAGCTCTGGAGTAAACTCTCTGATCTTTGAGCCCAAGATTGGAGATGAGCCATGAAATGTCAGTGAGTGAGCACGGTTGTCCGGGCAAGTGGCATGTTGCACATCAAACTGGGGCAAAAACCTGCCCTCTCGCCTGTCTCTCTCATTCACAGGAGCTTAAAATGCTGGCTTCCCTGTGACCCCCGAGCTACAAGGAGCAGTGGTAACCTGTCAGACATGGTTTGAAATGCTGTCAGTTGCCTGGGGAATGTCTCTGGAAGCGTTTGCTGGTCAAGGCCTCCCTGCAGTCTGGGCAGCAAAGTTGGTTTTTTATGTTAAAGAAGGTTGCCTGTTTACAGAAACTGATCAGTAGCTTGTTTAGGAGGCAGGAGCAGAATTTGGAAGACTTTTGCAATGACTCCTGGTCCTTGAAAAGAGGAATGACTTCCAGGTGCTGCTGGGCAGAGCCCTCAAGGGCCTTCCCCAGCCCCGGCCTGCTGGTCCTCTAGTGTCCTTGAATCCTGCCAGCAGCCTGAGTGCTCGGTTTCCCAGACCTGCTCCCCTGTCTTTTCCTGAAAGGTCTAAAGCTTTCTTATCAGAAACTGTAGTGTTCTCCCCATTCTCCATATGTGGCATACAAGGCCCGAAGAGTCAAGGACAGTGGCGGAATTTGACACCCACGGTCTCCTGCCTGGATGTCTGTGATCACCCACTTCTATTTGAAGTTAAAGAGGGGGGTGGGCGGTGGGGCAGCCTTGCAGTGGAACATGGTGCGGATATTGGTTTGGGGCATTAGTCTCCTAGTTTTCTATCTTCTATGAACTTCTAAAAAGTTGGCATTCGTTTTTTTTCCCAAAAGAAATGAATTAAATATGACTCATTCAGAAGCCAGGCGTTGACTGCTCAAGACCTCTGAAGCCGAGGACAGTTCTAAACCCCTGGCATTCAATGAGTCTTCCTTCCAACGGGGCTATTTCAGTCTGGTTGTGTTTACTACGGAGTGTTTCAGTTATTGCCCCTAAATACATGGCCACTTGTTTATTGAGGTTCAAGAGGGCATTTTACTCTCACAGACAAGGCTGTTGAAGGACCACTAGTAGATGGTGAGTTAATAAGAGTGAATGAATTAACTATTAATTAACAAATAATTTTCCATTCCCTGAAGTTATCTGCTTTTTGGGGGAAGTAGGATCAGAAAACAAAGGACAAATGAGACCATGATGCTTACATTACTGGAAGTGAGTTGATGTCATAAATCAAATTCACAAAAATTGTTGTTGGCAAAAATACATTGCAGCCCCAATTCTATCATCATCAAAGAAATCTCCACCCATAATAAATAATCACGGTACTACAGGTGAAGTGTTTGCCCTTTCACAGATGGATCTGATGCCTGTGGGGAGCGCCATCAGAAGCAGGAGGAGGAAGGAGCCTGAGCATCAGCTCTGTCCTTGATGCTGGGTGTTCGTCTTCAGATCGCATCAAACAAACTTTCCTTCTGCTTCTGGGCCCCGAGCAGCCAGAGGGTCCCACAGCTGGAGGGATGCATTTAGGAGCCTCTGTCTGTAGCTAGGCTCTGCCAGTGTCCCAGCACCAGGCGCTCTGCTCAGAGCTCTGTGACTCCCCGAAGATCAAAGATAAAGTGAACAAGAATGCACGAAGTCTTGAGATAAAAGGATATAAGATGTTACATGGCAATGAGTGTTTATTCAGACTCTATGAAGCATAACTCATAAAAGATAAGGAACAGAAAACCACCACCAGGAATAGACAAAGTGAAGGCCAGCACTTTAGCTGGTTTGACTGTGGTATAGACCCTGCCCCTTGACTTGGCTTCTAGGCAGTAAGGGTCACGCTTGGCAGTTAACTATCCTTGATGTCACATCCTCCTGTCCAGGAAAACTGAAGTAGTCCAGACACTCAATAAGTATTTACTGAGTTCTTTCTTACTCTGTGTCATGCATTGTGCTAAATCCTGGGGCTATGTCAAAGGACAAAATAGACAAAGCTCCAGCTTTCATGAACTTACAAGGAGGATAGACAAATTGAAAAGCAATCTCCTTTCATTAGAATAGGTGTTCAGACAAGGGACATTCGGGACACAGAGCAGGGCCACCTTAATTGGTTTGGAGGTGTGAGCAGTCTTCTTAGAGGAAGTGATGGTTCAGTTGAGATCTTAAGGCTGGAAGGAGTCAACCAGAGTAAGAGTGGGGGCAGCTCAATTCCATAAAGGGGAGGGGGTGTTAAAAATGTGAAAGAAAGTATAGTCTCTTAAAGGAACCGGTGACAGTCTCACTGTGGCTGGGTCACATGTGAATGGGGATGGGGGTTAAGGAGCTATAGAGATGAGCCTAGAGGAGTGATTAGGGGCACATTTTGCAGGGCCTTGAAGGCCATATTAAGGGAGTTGGACTTTACCCTAAGAGCACTGGGGATCCTAGGAAGGGTTTGTATTTTTGAACTTGTTTTCATAGGCTGCAGAGTGGGAATGGTTGGGGGCAGGGCTGGAGGCAGGGTGACTGTGAGGAGCCTGCTGGTGTGAGCCAGGCCAGGGTTCAAATATCTACTCTGCTACTCAAGAGCTGTGTTGAGCTTGGAAAAGTTTTATGGCTTCAGTTTTCTCATCTTTAATTTGGGACTAATAATAGTACCTACCTCATAGGTTTGTTGTGAGAATTACATAGAATAATAGAAGAAAGAAAACAATACTATGGCACTTGGCACAATGTCGTAGTACTTAATACGTGTCCAATAATTAAATACCATTGTTTCGTCATTATTGTCATTATTATTTAAAATATTACCATCATTGAGACTTCTAGATAACTCCAGTATCCACTCTATTCTTCCTTTAACAATATAACTCTCAAATTTTATCTGGGCACATAGCTGCTGAGAATAAAAACCACATTTCCCAGCCTCCCTTCAGCTTGGTGCAGCCTTGTGATTAAGTGGCGGCTGGTAGGATATGAGCAGAAGTGACACTAGTGACTTCCAGATTGTGCCTTCCTCCTTTTCTCCTTCCTACTGGCTGCGATGTAGCAGCCATCTTGGACCCAGATGCAGAAGCTCAACAATTACAACTGCTGAGAAGGACAGAACAACCTCAAAGGATCCTGGTCACTGACAGTCTGGAGGCAGCATATCAGCGCTGAGCTGCTTATCTTTGAAATGTTTACATGAGAGAGAATTAAAACTTTATCTCATTTAAGCCTCTGTTTCACTCGGATTTTTGTTATAGCAGCCAGAATGTATATCCTAACTAATACCCAATTAAGATTTTAAATATTATTCATCTTGCTCTTTCCAAAAGCCCTGTGAAGGAGAAAAAGCGATGATGATAACAGTAGGGCAAGATTCTATTTAAACTAATAATTGAGGGGTTTCGTTATCACACGATATTTGGCTACCTCCGACTGAGGGAAAGATGTTGAAATGAACAAGGCCTGAGGGGTAAAAGCAAAGTTGGGGCATCTGCCATGGGGAATTTGTCCCCAAATCTCAAACTGTTTAATGTCTAAAACAAAATTGCCTAGAGTTGGTTAGATGTGACTGTTTCTTCAAAGTCATAACACCTGTTTTGTTGGCTTTTTCTAAACAACAGAAAATGAAAAGAATGCAATTTACTACCTGACTCCCTCATCAGACTGTTGGTGTCATGTGGTCTGTGGGCACACGACTCTTTTCTCCCTCTACCTCAGAGTACATGGGGCTGGGTTGGGATATTTACTACTTCTTGTCCCTCCAGGGCTGCCCAGATGGGAGCATCTAATGGTTTGCTTAATTGCTGTTACTCTTCTTATCCTTGGTGCCGTTATTATTGCCACTGTGCTCCAGTCCCCTCATGCACAAAATGTGCAAATGCAAGCCTTCCACCTTCAGTTTCCAATCATTTTATTTTCTGCTTAGTCAGAAGCAAGGCCTTCACCAGAGAGCCATTTCCAAACGAAGACAATTCTCACCCAGCAGGTTCTGCCCAGGCAGGGCTATCTAAAAATATCTCTGAAAATAATAACAGCCTCAACTCTGCAGAAAAACCAAGAAGAGTAGCCACACACAAAAACCTCCTACGCCTGTCATGGATGCAGGGCCATAGAAGTCTAGGGGAGACTGAGAAGAGATGAGCTTGAAGCTATCTTCCGAAGTCTTACGGAGCCATTCCCTGGACCTGCTCTAACCCTCGAAACAGCCTGTTTGTAGGAAATGCTGGCCAGCAGAGACTCCATCTGCCAAGAGCTTCAAACATGACCTTTACTTGGTAGCAATTGTTGGAAACTATTAAGATGACTCTGAAAATAATATAATCTGCAGCAACAATATGTTGAAAGAAATGCCAACCCTGTAAAGCAAGTTCTCGCTCTACTCCTCCCTCCCGCGAGCACACTCAGAACAGAAGAGAAACATTTTCCTCCACAGCGGTTCTTATCTCTGCATCTCTCTTCTGCGTCTAGACATAAATGAGCCATTTGCTAATTGTTTAACAGCGATTAAGGAATTAAATGTTGGGGGGGACGAGGGGAGAGCAGACGGGTGTTTGCCTGCTTGTTTTCCAATTACCAACAGCCAGGCCAATATCAGAGAACAGGGCTGGTTCTTGGGGGCTCCCGGCTGCACTGGAGAGCTCTCTCCTCAGACGTCAGGCTGAGCACCTGGCAGCTTCTGGGTGGGAAATGAGCTGCCCTAGCCCTGACGTCTGAGTTTTGGTGATGTGGGTGCAGATTGAGAGAAGTCAATGAAGTCCTGTGGAAAGAGGCCCGGCAATGAGAAAGTCAGCCGGGCCAGGACCTGGAGCAGTGGCACCTCTTCCCCTGCTCCCCTCTGAGCTCCCAGGACCCCAGCACTACTCCAGATCGGCTCACATTTTCTAAAACAGCTCTCCTCCAGAGGGAGAAAAGCTGAGACTGCCCACCTGAGGCCTGGGCTGGCTGGATTCTAGTTAGCAGCGGGCAAAATTAAAAGGCAAATTAAAAAATTACGGGCAAAATTAAAAGTTGGCAGCCAGGACCCCATCATCTTTCATCTTTCTATGCAGATAACAGGAAAGAAATGAAAGGGATCCCTAGCAGGTCCAGGCTGAGGCCACCAAGCTGTTGGAAGGAGGAGTTACAGGTCCCACCAGGACTGGGACGGGGAAGAAGGTCTTCTGCTGAGTTGAGCTCCATATTTGAAATCTGTACAGTCACCAGATCCAGCCGTGACTTCCTAAATGCTTCTTTACACTGTTTCTGTCCATCTCTGCAACCCCTACACAAATCCAGTCAGTCTTTATGTCTGTGAGTGAAATGCCATCTGAAAAGTAATGTAAAATACCAGCTCTCTCATCAGGATGCTTTTGATTTCAAGTGACAGAAACATAACTCAAACTTAATCAAAAAATGAAGATTTCCTGGCATATAAGGCTAGGAAGTATACGAAGCTAGGCAGATCTCAGAGAAAGAAGGGGAATTCATTATTGACAACACTCCATTTCCTTCTGTCTCTCATCTTGGTCAGTTTCTGCTTGACTTCATGCTGCAAAGAGGCTTTCTCCCCTTGGCAGAGAATATGGAGTTTGACAGCCCCAGATTCATTTGCTCCAAGCTGAGAAACTCCAAAGAAATTTGCCAGTGTCTGTGTTCAATCCCAGGGAAGGATTCCAATTGGCTGTTTTTGAATCATGTCTCCATCCCTTAGTCAAATACTGTGGTCACATGACTTGCTCCGCCCCTATCCTTCACTGTTTTCAAGGGTAATATTTTTTGCCAGAAGATGAGGGAGGGAAAGAATATTTATTGGACTAAGTAAAATTTAAAAAGTAGTGTACTGCATAATCACCTTGTAAAATAGCAAATATATTAGCCTCGTTAAAGTCTTCAGCTAAATGACCCTAGCTTGAGCCTGCAAGAATGTATTAAGGCATACTGTGTATCTCAGAAGGGCAAGCATAGAGGGATATATAAGACAGTTCCCTACCAGAAATGTTAGTTATCTAGTTAAAGAGAAAGTTCATCTAAAATAAAGTGGATGCAGCATCAATTTAATCAGAATTCCTCTAAACCATTTGGCCTAATGTTGTAATATTTCCTTCTGATCATGGTGCACATCTGCCCTCAGTTCTATTAAGCATTTATTTCTTCTTGGAACATGCCAACATAACACAGTCTTTTTGGCTCTTGAGGATACACTTTCAGGCAAAATGGTGATTGTGACATTTTCAGAAAGCACAGATGTTCAGATACTGTCCATGGTGAAAATGCATCAGAATTTACACAGACGACTTCAACATGCAGATTAGTTATGAAGTTACAGCAGAAGGAAGCAATTCAGCTAATTATTTTATCACTTATTTCTATGTTCTATATGCAAACATGCATTTAACCAAGATTTGAAGAATAGGTTTTCATTTCTTCTCAAATGCCCTGAGTAGAATGCCATGTAATTAGTTAGCGCTTTTGTTAAAAACACATTAGGAAGAATAACCTTCTTGTTGTCAGTTCTGTTGAATGCACAATTAAACCATTTGATAAAGCAATTACCTGAACACGATTATGTTCAGCCTCACCTCATCAGGAGATGAAATTAAGGATTAGATGAAATTGCAAAGCACATGAGATCTCTGCCAACCAATCCTTTAGAAGACAGAGAGGTCCCTGGCCAAAATGAATATGCACAGTGCTATAAATCTAATTAAATCATTACAAACAACTTTAATTAAGTTCATAATCATGTTGCTTTTGTTTTTCTTTAAAAGAAATAAACTAAATATTCCCCATTGGCATACTGCTCAAATGAGTACCCATGATCAGACTTCACAACATTTTCCAAGAGAATGTTTCAGTACGAGATATGGGTAATGCTCATAGAAGCTGATCTCATTTTCTAAGCCTGGCTAGGACCTGTATGTTATGTGAGAGAATGAGGAAATATTAACTGGCTTAGAATTTATCATGAATTGGCACCATAACTGCATATTGAGAAAAGTGGATTTAATGATGCTCTTGCTTTTGCCAAAATAATTTGTTTTTTTTCACGTTCTAAAACAAATGAAACATTTTGGAATCATTATATACCATGCATGGAACAGAAATGTCTCATCCTCTGGCCAAGGGTGGCCTTCTTGAGATGCTAGCTTCTGCTCAGAACAACAGACCTTCAGCATCAGGGAAAACCCTGTGTCCCAAAGAGCAACTTTCCCAAATTCTCATCCGAAGGCACTGAGGACTGCTTTGGAATGTAAACCTCCCCAAAGGCTGGCTGTGCAATGGCAGCCAGATGAGAGACTGGTGGCTACAGGAACCTGGGACCCTAACCAGATTGATCAAATGGAGCTCATTAAAAGGGCTTATTTGCTTTCTCCTCTCCTGGTAGAGAGACCAAAAAATTCTATTATCTATCAGCAGAGGGTGGGACACCCCAAAGGCGGTTCTGAGCAAGATCTGCTATACAACTCTCATGTTGTCTTCCACCGTTTCCTGTTGGAGGCTCCCTAGACCAACCACTTGGCCCCTTTATAGCATGACAACACACAACAACTCAATTCCCTGGTACCGAGCAAAGCACAGAGAGAGTTGGAGTAGAGAGGATGCATCACTTTCTTTGCATTTTAATGTGTGTGATGGGATAAAATAGACTGAGCCTCCCTTGCCCACATCTACCCCAGCCAAGAAAGGAGCGGCCGTATTCCTAGGTTTCAACTTTAAGCACCATCTCTTCAGTAAAGCCTCCATGAGCCCTCCATGCTAAGTCAGGCCATTTCTTTCCTCCAAGCTCCAACAGCACCATGTGTATACTTCTGCTGGAGCATTTATTGCACCACATTGGAATTATCTGTAGATAAGTGGTATATCTAGCCCTATGGTGGGCTTGAGATCCTGAAAAGTCTATGAAAGAAAACTCTTAGATATAATAAACATCCTTTTAAATAGCTGAGCTTGCAAGATGTAAGATCCCTGGTTGGGTGGTGGAGAGAAGGAAAACAGCTGCCCTGTGGTGTGGTGAATAGCTAACCTGACCCTGACGCGAGGGTAGCTGATCTAACTAAGAGGCTGTGGGGTAATAGCTGCCTGCAGGCCAGATCAGTGCCTTAAGTCCTCACAAGGTAAGAAATTGAAGCTGAGACCCCACACATAAATCCAAACCTTCAGCATGTTCACCTTGAGTTAAAGGGTGGGCTTGATTTTTTACAAAAGAAAATCTGCCTGTTGGTAAATACAGACAACAGGAACACTTCTCACTCTCACCCTGGACTCTGGTTAGAAAGTAAAGGTCAGCCGTAAAACTTTGTGACAAAGAACCCGCATTTATTCAGGTGGGGCAAGGGTGGTGCACAGCACATTTAATGACCTATATAGGACACAGGCATAAATCAGTCAGAACAGGTGGTGACTCTTAAGCTGTCCTGTGGTGTACTGCGTGAATGGCAACCTGAGTACATGCTTCCAACTTATGTTCTTTATATGGTACATACAGGAAACCCGAAGCTGGTTAATTGACTTACAGGGGTTGTGGGTGGGGAATGTTCCAGGGTTCCTGCAAGTGTACATCCTCTCTGGAGGGCTGACCCTTAATGCAAGCTTCACAGGATTCCCTCAAAACTCTGCCAAGCATGACTCATAATTCGTTTCTTTTCCCCTCCCCAAAGCCCCAGTGCATGGTTGTATATCCTAGTCGTAAGTCCTTCTAGTTCTTCTATGTGAGCTGCCACCATAGCATGGCAACTGACAGGTGGGTGGTGTGGCTTTGTGCCCGGGAAATGAACCTGGGGTACTGAAACAGTGAGAGCACCAAACTTTGACCACTAGGCCATCAGGGCTGGCTTTCATAATTCTTTAAAACAGAAGGAAATAAGCTACCATGAGCAAGAGGCAGCACAGACAATAAACAGCAGGATTAGACACTCAAGAACTTGAGAGATGGATTTCTCAGGTACAGAATGTAAAATCAGTTCAAATCTTCAAAATGTTTTAGTAAAAAAAGACAATTTAAAACTTAAGCAATGGATCATATAACTCATTCGAAATTTTGTGATTGAAAAAATAATTAAACTCATATTCATTCTTTCTGTACAAACTATCTTTCAAGGTAGCCCTAAAGCTCTATTCAATAAGGGAAAATTTTTTACAGAAAGAGTGTAGCTAATAAATGCAGTGTAATAATAGAATTAGAATTTTTCAGCCCCTGATGATATAACTGATGTAGGCAACAGTCAAGCATGGATGAAATCACTAGACAGAGGTTGACAATGAACTTCAGGCTGTTGCTGTGTCAGCCCTCTGATGAATCTTAAAATCACTTGAGTGGGCCCCCGGCGGTGTTTGTCCTGTGGTGTCATGCAGGAGGAAGTTCACAGCAGTGTGTGTGCTTCATAGGGATGTGAAGTATTTTCGCCAAAAGGAGTTGAACCTAAATCTAGTCAATCCCATGGCTCTAACTTCCTTTTACAGGATGTTCAGGGGTAGAGGAGTGTTTTAAAGGAGGCCACACGAGAAGTTCAGAAGGTGAAGTGTTTTGGGGGCCAGAAAATGGACCCAATTTCTGCATGAGAAAAGGTAGAGTGGGAGACATAGCTGCTAAATGTTCTGTGAACACTGGTTGAACTCAAATTGAAACAAACCAACCAAAATTTTAAAAGAAGAAGCTATTTTGGACACTTTAAGAAAAATTGATTATCGACTGAGAATTAGATATGATAATGATAATATTATCATATGATATGATAATATGATATGATATAGCGCTATATGATAATAGCATTGTAGCTGAGTAAGAAAAATATGTGTATTTTTTAAGAGATAAATATTGTAAAGAACATAGAGGATTTACTTTAAAACAATTTAGCAGAGAAAAAAGAAAGCTAAGAAGAAGCAAGTGTGGCAAAATTTTGAAAATTGTTGAACTGAAGTTATGGCAATTCATTCTACTAATTTCTCTATTTTGGTATATATTCAAAATTTTTCCTAAATAAAAAGTACGCTCTTTGAGGGGAGAAATGATCTCCTGTTAATCTTATTATCTCCAATAATATAGTGTTTTATATTTTAGTCTATGGGGTATATGTTTTTGTAGTTTTACAAATTTGTGACTTTTATGTTTCCTGAATCTGTTCTGCATTATCTCCAATGTTGAAGGCATAAGATGAATGTGAGTAGAGGAAGGAAGGAAGTGGGATATAGCAGCCATCTTGGACCCAGAGGCAGAAGCTCAACAGTTCCAATTGCTGAGAATGACAGAACAACAGACTAAAGGGATCCTGGGCACTGACAGTCTGGAGGCAGAAATTAGCCCTGGGCTGCTTATCTGAAATGTTTACATGAGAGAGAATTAAAAACTTAGCCTATTTAGCAGAATTCAAAATAATGTATCGACCTTTTACGTTATGTATCATGCTTTTGGCATTGTATCTAAGAAATATTTGCCTAACTTAAAGTCACAAAAATTTTCTGCTTTTCAAAGGACGCAGTTAAGAGGCCAAGAAATGAAGCCATAGTCTAGGGGAAGATATTTGAACACCATCCATCTGACTTGCATCCAGAAAAATAAAGAACTCTCTAAATTTACTAATAAGTAAACAAACAGCCCGATAAAAATGGGCAAAAGATTTGAGCAGACATTTCACCAAAGAAGATATGTGGACAGTAAATAAGCCCATAAAAAATGCTGTGTTCTTTGTCATTGAGGAAATGCACATTACAACCACAATGAAATACTACTACATTAGAATGACTAATATTAAAAAGATTAATCACATCAAGTGTTGGCAAAGATGTGGAGGAACTGGAACTCTCATAAACACTGTTGGTGGGAATGGAAAATGGTCTCACCACTTTGGAAAACAGACTGGGTGAAAGTTTCTTTAAAAACTACCATATAAGCCATTCTAATTCTAGGTCTTTACCTGAGAGAAATGGTAGTATATGTCCACAGGAACACTTGTTTACAAGTGCTTGTAGAGATTTTATTTGTAATAGCCAAAAACTAGACACAACCCAAATATCCATCAAGTGAATAAATGAACCGATGTCGTGTATCTCTGCAATCAAATACTACCCAGAAATAAAAAGGTATGAATTGCTGATGCATATAACAACATGAATGAATATTAATTATGCTGAATGAAAGCCGGACAAAAAATAGTACAAACTGTTTGATGACGTGGGTATGAAACTTCAGAAAATGCAAGCTAATCTGTAGTGACAGAAGACCGCTCAGTGGTTTCCTCTGGTGGGAGGGATAGGAGAGCAGGATTACAAAGGGGCATGAGGAAGCTTTTGGGGATGATGGGTATGTTAATTATCTTGACTATAGTGATGGTTTCCTAAGTGCGTGGGTGTGTTTATATTTATCAAAGCTCATCAAATTGTATACTTTAAATATGTATAGTTTCTTGTATGCCAACTATACCTCAATACAGGTGTTTAAAAAAAAATGACCAGCCCTGTAGAGTATGTCTCCAGATTAGCACATTCTTCCAATTCCCCACGTTTCCATGTTTCTCTTTTTTGACGCCGGTTTCCTCTGTCACTTAGGAAGATCCCCCTTTGTCACCTCATCTTGGCTGAGTAATGTCAGAAAATAGAGTTGACACTTTTCAAAAAGTTTTCCTGTGAAACATGGACAGATGAAAAGATGCAAGTTACCCTGAACACTCAATCACTTAGGATTCTCCTTTGCGAGAGTATTCTCTGTACTGTGTCCTGGACTTCAACATCCCTTTGGGTGCAGAGCCCAGTGTTCATTTGTTGGCGTTGTCCTTCTGCCCCTCTCTGAGAGGCAGAGGTCTCCAGGGACCTAACAGCAGCCAGAGGAGCCACCCACGGAGTGGCTGAGGTGGCAGAGGCTGGATATCCTGGGGGCCTGTGGGGGCTATGGACCCTGTGGCCTTTCAGAGAAAGGCTGCTGGGGTGGGAGGCACAGCTAAGGTTCACTCCATGGCAAGAAGAAAGTACACAAAGTACGTAAATGCCTGGGAGACAAGAACCAGTGGTCAGGGCAGGTGAGGGAAGAGTAACATGTTTGCCATGGCCCCTGAGACTGATGTGACAAAGCCCTTAGTGCTGTAGGTGACAGAGGAATGAGGGGGATGGCACCTCTGTAGTCCACGTAGTTGGGAGGGGCTGCTTCATCTTCTGACTTGGTTAGTGTTCAGCTCTACTCACTGATTCCCATCTCAGACCTCCAAGTCTGCAGAGTTGGAGGAGACCACAAACTTTTCTGGTGCCTACCTTGGGACCTTCTTCCAGGCTGGCTCCTCGAGAGTCATCAGACACACCCACCATGTACCCGGACCATGCCAAACACTGGTCCTGTCCCCAGGTTGTTCCCTGATTCTGGGGAGGACAGATGTGTAACCATTGTCTCGTAGGTCAGCCAGGTAAGGAGTGCGTGAGAGGCAGGGGCTGGGTGGGTGCCCTGTGGGGGGAAAGAGGAAGGGTTGACACATCAGTGTCGTGGTTAAGAGCTCGTCCAGTGGAGCTGCACAACATAGGCTCACCCAGTCTGGCTTGTTAGCTATGTGACCTTGAACAAGTCGCGAAGCCTCTTGGTGCCCCAGTTGCCTTGTCTGCAAAATGGGAATAAAATTACCTACCTCAGTTGTTGCAAAGTTTAAATTAGTGATTACATATTAAATTCTTAGAACAGTATCTGGCATGTAGAAAAGCCATCTGTAAATGTTTTTTTCCTTAACTCTCAAGAAATACTAGCTGCAGCCTGAGGGTCTATTAATCCTGCCTTGGCAAATAAGTACCAGTAACGGCTTGGGCTGGCTCATCGATTTCTCTGGTACAACTGTGCTGCCATGATGATTTGTTTTCAAGCGTCCCGAGCAGCCCCTTTTCCTGAGAAGTTGAAATGTTCCTTTTGCAGTTGTGTCTGCATTCATTCCTCTCCTTCAGCAGACCCCTTCTTTCCCAAACTGGTGATTGGATGAACCCCAGGCCCAGCTTAGGATGGCGTTTTGCAGAGCCCTCATCAGGGAGTCTGGGTGCTGGTGGCATGAGGTGGAGGGCTCAGTCTCCGTAAATGACAACTGACCCCTTTGGCACTGCCTCTGTGTAGTGGCATCTCCCAAGTACCTCACTCAGAAGTGGTCGTCGTGGAAACCTGGTTTGGTTTTTACGTCCTAGGCAGCAGTCATTGTCTTATTACAGCCATGTGGAAGGAGTGGGGTGCTCACCCGTGGAAAATGAGCATAGTGTGCAACTGAGCAATTTCAGGGGCCACTGCAGACAGTCTGGGGCTGAGGATGGGGCGGGCCATGGGGCATGCTCGGGGAGGCCCTGTCCACACCACCCCATTATTGTATCAAATACATAAAGCACTTCTGTCTCACGCCATCGGTGCTGACAGTGCTGACAGCCTCCCCAAGTCTATTCTTCTAGGTGACTCCACCTCCTCAATGAGGGCGGCTCTTCCCTCCCTCCTGGCCGCCCACCTTTCTCTGTACTGTTGGGGGCTGGTGCTGCGGTCAGGGAGTGAGAGTTCCTGAGGTTACACGGTTTTCACAACTCACAGGGTTTCTTGATTACATGTTTTGTAGATCCACATTTTTATCCTTGTAGCTGTCATTTTTCTTGACCCACTATTTCAGTCACTCAAAACAGTATTACTGCACTGCTTGGACTTTCTCTAGCTTTTTTCCTTCCTAAAGTTTCCATCCACTTAGGGAGAAGAGCTAATGATGGGAGTGAAGTGCAGCTGACTTCACCCAGCTCCTCATGGGTGGGTGAGCCGGGCTCCCAGGGACAGGGTCAGCCTGCGAGCGGAGCCTCTGCCGTGCCTGGGGCCGCCTTGGGCGTTTGCCGCTCAGCATTGAGTCTAGTCCTCACAACCCTGGGGTAGAACAATTTTGTCCTCGTTTTTACAGATGAAGAAACTGACACAAAAAGATTGTTCCTTGCCTAAGATTGTATAGCTGTAAGTGACAGAGGTGGATCTGAACCTAAATTTAGTGGAACCCAAACAATTTTGGTCTTTTTTCAATACTTGAAATATGTGAAGTGTTAAGCTTTCCTGGTTTAATGGCAATGGATAGTAACAGCATGGTGCATCTACAGAGTGGCTTTTGAATGGCCTGCTAGAACTATTTTCTGGATAACCTGATTGGCATCTCACATTCAACATGGCCAAAATAGACCTCCTGATTCTCCTCATCCCCCGTTGGCCATGACTCTGCTGTTCACCCAGTGACTTAGGCCCAACGCCTCAGAATCATCTTTGACTCTTCATTTTCCCTCATCCCCTCCAGCCAATCCATTAGCAAGCCTTGTCTTCTTTACCTCCAAACTATATCCTGATATAACCCCTCCCCACCATTGCCCTATTCCCACCCTACTGATCCTGCGTCTCCTTGCACCTGGGCCCCCTCCTGCTTGGCCTCCTCACTGGTCTCCCTGTTTCCATCAGTGCTCCCTGTAGTGGGTTCCTCACAGAGCAGCTTAGTGAGCAATTGAAACACCCCATTTGTTTCCCATCCCTTGTAGAATGTCTCAAATCCTAACCTTGGTCCCTTAGGTCCTACGTGGTCCAGCCTCAGTCTGATCATTGTCTCTTTATTCATTGCTCTATCTGGCCACCTTGATGTACTTTCCTCCCCCCAATGTGCCAAACCTTGTCCCACATCAGGGATTTTGCATGCGCCATTCCCTCTGCCTCCATGCTCTTCCCCCACAAGCTCACAGGACTGTCGTCTTCTCATCATTTGGGTCTTAGTTGAAAGGTCCCCTCCTCTGAGAGACCCTCTATGACCACCACCCAACAGAGCCAGCTTCACCTTCAGTTACTTTCTAGTCCATGGCTCTGCTTTTTTCATACTGATTACCCGTGTCCGTAATCTTCTTATGTCACTTGCTTCTCAAGACCATGTGCTCCATGAAGGTAGGGACCCTGTCTTATTTCCTACTGAGTTTCTAGAATAGTGTCTAACACATGGGAGGTGCTTAATGAATATTTGTGTATGAAAGAGTAAATAACTGGATGGAGTGAAGAGTTCTTGAAAGTGCCGGAGTAGCCGCAGTGTGGGGTGCTGGGCTTTCAGTCCTGACTCTCTTGGGGCTGAGAGAAAATCCTGCCCTTCTGCCCACTGATGAGGATGACGGTCTCTTGTGATTGCCCTTCTGGGAGCCCAAGGAGACTGGGAGAGCAGAGTCATGATGCTAAATACCAAGATGCTGTCAACTGCTCAGACACTGATGTGTGCAAACACGCATGCCTGAAAGAGGCAGGAGGGCTGGATGGGAGTGACCAGTGCTGCCTTCATCCATCCGTCCATTCATTTGTCTCTTCTTCCTTTCAGCAGGAATAAATTGGGTACATGTTCTTCTCTAGGCCCTGGGGCTATAAAAATGTATTAGGTGAAGCTCCTGCTCTCATGGAATTCCCAGTTCAGAAGAGGAGATGGGCAAGTCATGTGTTGTTAAGTGGCCTGATGAAAATAGAGGTGTACAGAGCACCACGTGGCCACACAGGAGGGCATCTAACCTTACCAGGGTAATCAGGGAGGGCCTCCTGAGGAGGTGAGAGCAGAGCTGCATAAGAGAAGTATGAAGGGCATCTGGCAGAGAGAGCACTGTGGGCAAAAGCACGGAGGTGGGAGTGAGCCCTGGATGCTCCGCCCTGCCTTCCAACACCTGTAGCAACCTCCTGCTCAGCCTGCAGACCTCAGCCCCTAGACTCCTCCCTCAGGAATGCCTTCCCTGCTGTCCTTGAGCCATCCAGGCTTATTGTTACATGTCTCACCAGTGCTACATACCTTTTATTCTGGGCATTCACCACAGTTATAGTCTAATTTTGTATTTGTAAGGTTATTAAATTAATCTCTCTCTCCCCCAGTAAACTAAGCTTAGAATAGGAACCATATTTATTTTTGGCTCACTGCTTTATCCCCAGCAGCTTGCACAGCGCCTGGCCCAGAGAAACGACTCAGTGGACACTTATGCATTGGAAGGTGGATGAGTAGGGACGGGGGAGAGTTGAGGCTGGGGAGGTGAGCAGGGGCAGACCATGAAGGGCCCTGTATGGCCTATTGAGGGACTTGACAGGAAAACAATGGAAATGTGAGGATGCGGTGTGTGTAGGGACTGGCGTGATTGAGCGCTTCGGGGAGTCTTTTTTTGTCTTGGTGGATGGAATAGCTTCTCTAAGGACAAATGAACTCCATCTGCAGAGTTTCCAGTCCTGGAGAGTTCTCCATTCCACATACATGTACCTGGAGACTCTGGAGCTCTGTGCCCAGCCCTGGGAGTGACAGAGAGGAGCGCTTCCTGCCTGGAGGCACTCTCCATCTAGAGGGTTGGGCCCATCTGTGATCCACAAACAGTGAGCACGCTTAAGCTGCTGAGGCGGAGGGAGGCTCAGAGAGCATGGGAGCCAGCAAGTGAATTAACTGTGGCTGTCCGCAGAACTGTTATTTTTATTTGTCTCTACCCAGAAACCAAAGCGTAACGTAGAGGCTGCCAGTGGGCATGTCTCTCAGTGGAGATGCGCACAGGCCTTTTCTAAGTACAGCCCAGGGCATTCAGCTGCCTGGTATTGATGCTTTTTATGAAGGCATTGTTCTCAGCTTCAGCTACAGCAAGGATTTTTATCATTTCAGTTTAGTATAACCCTTGGGAGTGTCTTCTCGTCCTGGCTCAGCATTGTTTTGCAAGAACCATTACTTTGTATCTCTAGCACCTACTAGGGTTCTAGCAGCTTGTAGGTGCTCAATAAATATTGGTAGAAGGGAGGGATGGAGTAGAGAAGAGATAGCCTTTGGGAAGTTGGAGGAAATGACTTACAGGCTGCCAGGTTTGAAAGCAGAGTCCCCAAACTCATAAAGAAACTGATTCGTTAGACAAATCCTTGCACCCCATTTGGCCAACTCCACTGTTTCTTTCCCCTTGTGTCCCTCTGCTCCTCTGTGCCTCTCGGCCACTGAACACAGAGGGGTTGAAAGGGAACCCATGACCCAATTTTCATTGCTCTTGTGTTACCTTTTTCCCTGGGTCGTGGCTCAGTTCCAGGGCTATATAAGCATTTAAGGAGATAGGGGAGGGGGGAGGCTGGAATCCGAAACTGAGCCAGAGAGAACTGTAAGAAAAAGAACCTGCTTCCTGACTTCCGGTGCCCGAGAGCCTCAGGAGAATTGAGTTGCATCTTGTCAAAGCCCCTTGCTTAAAAGCCCAGGGGAACAAAGAAATTTTTCCTTTTGCAAAAATCTGCCTATTCTGTTTGTGCCCCGACCCTTTTCCTCTCCCAGCTTGGAGACTCTGGAGCATTTGAGAGGTGTTTCATGCTTTCAAGATGAAACTCTACATAGCAACTGAACTTGACTGATTCTGCTCTTTCATCAACTTCAGCCGGCAGAAGTGCTTGCCGTGTTCTGCTGCCTGAGCCTGGCTGTGCCGTAGGGAGTGTGGAGATGGGCTGGACATGGCGCCTACCCTCGAGGGGTTGGCAGTCTATTCTGCCACTTACTTATGCTGGCTGCACAGTGAGCAGCACTGAAGTGCAAGTTCAAGTGTCCTGAAGCAGTCCATATCCTTGTGCCACATACCTGTGACGTGCAGAAGGAGGAAAGCCTGGCTATGGCCAGAGGCAGAGCCCAGGGGTTTCTCTTGCAGACCAGGGCAAGAGAGGTGCTCTGGGGTGAAGAATGGAGAGGGATTCTTCTCTTCTCCCATTGTGTTGTAACTCGTGGATGTGTTTGTAGGCTAATTGCTTCTCTGGGAGAAGCTTGGAAATTACACAGCAATTTTGTTGACAAAAGGAACTTCAAATTGCTGTTTTGCAGAAAGTTGTTTTGTTCTTGATGCGAGCTCTACTCTTTCTCTTTGAAATAGAACCTTAAAACTATAGCAGCTTGTCTCACGTGGGATTTGCACATTTTGTTAGAGAAAGTATTGCTTCCATTTCTGTTGTTCTAAATGATGGACCATCTCCAAATGATTCCATTTCTCCATGGAGTCCCAACCAAGTCAGTGAGCAAAAGTTGCCTAACATCCAGATGTTAGATCCTGCACTTACACCCTGCCTGATTATTTGGGGAGTGGAATGCTCCAGCCTGCTGGTGGCCTCTGCCACTTTCCTGGCTCACCTCCTGGGTGTATTTCAGAAGGTGCCCATCTTTTCCTTGTTCTAGCTCAAACCGTGGAGCTATCTTTTGTAGTTACAAAGCCCTGTAACCCAGGGCTTCACAATGTGTGTTTAAAAGCTTCAGTTCCTAAAAGCTTACTCTCAATTTCTGTACTTATTTTGTTACTAAAACTTAGCGTGGATTTGGATGTTTTTGTCTCAGTATGAGAGGATGCATCCGATGGGACTTTGGAGTTGAGCAGACATCCAAGTGTAGTGGAGAATGTCTGCTTTATATGGCTTCTAGAACTCAGCCCCTGATCTTCTTGGTGACTCAAGTCGCAAGCAGGTCTGGCTGGGCGAGGTCTCTGAGGAGGCCCTGAGAGGCAGCAGCACAGTTCCCCAGGTCCTGAGTGTGAAGGAGACCTGTTGGTGTCCCACTGCCCTTAGGTCACTGGTCCCAAGGCCCTCTCATGTCACACTGTGGTAGGTGTGAGAGAAGGAGGGTGGCCCCATCCTGGGAATTAACATGTTGGCCACTAGGATTAGTGCATTCGATATGAGATATGAGCTGTCACCACAATTTTGAGTCTGGGGTTCTAAAGGCATTTCTACTTGCCTTCCTCAGCACGGCTAACCAGAAAATTAGAAGATGCTTTTGAGATAGGATGGCTTTGAAGATTTTTGGTTTGCGTTCTTCCAGTTTGATTCAGAGGGAGTGTCAAAGACTTTGCTGCTTGTGGGCAGGAACAAGGAGGGGGATGGGAAGCCAGGAGGCGTGGTGCTGTGTTGGCTGTATCAGGAACAGACCCTCTCCTCCTTTCTCTCTGCCTGCATTTCTGTGCTAGCTCCCTCTTTCTGTCTCTCACCAGTTCCCTAGTTCATTCTCTTGGCTGTGGTCACAGTGCTCTTCCTGACCTCCTCTTCTGGCACGTAGAATGCGCCCCTCCTCTGCTGGAGAACTTGTAGTAGCTGCTGCTTGCTCCTCACAACAAGACCAGGCTCCAATTTGGATTCTAAGCTTCTTTCCTAATCTCCATCTTTGCTCCTGGTCTCCCCCTGCCTCATTCTTTCTTAATCTTCAGAACCTTGCCCCAAGTTGCAAGGCAGCCCCGAAGACTTCACTCCACAAGGATTTTCCATCTCTCAACCCCTACAAGGCTTAAGGTCACTTGCCACGGTCCACCATAATTGTGGCCAGTCAGATATGATATGCTAGTTGATCCTTTCGTTAATCTACTTGAAAACTCTTTGAGGGCGGGGACCATGACCTGGCCACTTCTTTGTATATCTCTCAACATGTAGTCTCCACCAAAACAAAGGTGATTGGCGTGAAGAGCTAATGACATCCAGAGGGGTGGGGTTGATGGTGGGTAAGATGACAGGCAGGAGGATTAGCAAACTTTCTCTAAGAGGTTGATGGATTTGACATTATGATATCATTGTTTTTTATCTTTCTTTACAAATGCCTTGGAGCAAGCCTATCAGGTGATTTGTATCCAAAAGTAGAAACAAGCTCATTTGGGAGACAGATACTGCTCATCTTTCAAATCTAAGAGAGATTGCTGAGCAAATGAAAAACATGCAACCTATTCACATTAATAAAACCAGTGGGGTTAGGAAGTTAACTTTCCCTAATGAATAGGCAGGAGCAAGGATGTGACTTCAGCTCCATGACACTGCTCAGAGGCTTCAGTCATGTGCCGGGGAGGCCTTGAAGGAATAGCACATGCGAGAGGAACCTACATCAGTCTTGAGATAGGATGTTCTGTTGGCTAACGAAGGCACCGTGAATTTGAGTTAGAGGGAAGCCCAGAACCCAACCAGTCCAGCCTTTTCTGGTCTCCACTCCGCAACCCCCAACAGCGTTTACAGATGTGGAGGCTGACACCTGAGAAGTGAGGCTATTGTCCACGCAGAGACTCAAAGTCTCCTGACTTCCACCCAAGAGCTTTTCATGGGAGGGCAGTAAGGTAGATGCTTCTGGGCACCAGTAAGCTTAGAGAAAACATGTAGCGTCAGCAGCCCCATGTTTCAGAAATCCTGGGTGGGAGATTCCAATTAGGTAGAGCTGCCCATGCATTTCCCCTGGATCACATGCCTTTTCTTCTTCTTTTTGTGTTTGCTGCCTGCTTCCTCACCTCCTTTTTGAGGCTCCTCAGTGTTCTCCTTCCAGTGGGGCCTGGAGAACCCTCTCTGGGCTCCCTGAAAGATCCAGCTGATGCTGCACTTCTGACTCCATGCTCTCTGAGTGTCACGGTCACAGTGCGCCCTGGGTCCCCTGCCCTGGCACACATACTGTGCCATCCACTGGGGGAGACGCTGCAGGCAACTGCTTCTCACAGAAGCAGACTCTTCCGCCCTCTCTCATATGTGGGGGCCAAGGATGCAGGATTTTCCAGGGTGAGAGATCTTCAGGATATAGCTGTTTGGAAGAACTTCATGACCTGAATAGCAATATTGATATGATGATAATAATGATGATGAAGATAAAACAGCTACTGTTTGTTGAGTGCTACCCTATGCCAAGAGCTTTACCTCTGTTATCTCCCTTAGCCCAGACATGTCAGTGTGTCTCATGGCTCAAAGACGTCATCCAGAGGAAGACATGGAAGCTCAGAGAGGTGAGGTGACTTGTCTGAGTTCATGCATCCACGACTCACATGCAGACCTATTTGGGGCCCTCTTGGGAAAAAAAAGCAGAGTTCTGAGGGGTGCAGACTTCCAGCATCAGCCCTTTCAGATGCAGCCTGCAGGTGTGGCCATCACCTGTAGCGAAGAAGGGAGGTCACTCAGTGGCCCTTCTGCCCTCTGGTCCTGCTGCAATTAATCAGTTGGGAGGTCAAGAAAAAGAGGTTGTGCACTTCTCCCTCGTCCTTCTCTTTAGGAAGCTTTTCCTGGTGCCTCCTTATTGTATTTATTTAATTAATCTCAACAAATCTCTACAAGGACTTCCCCAGCAGCTGGGGAAATGACAGCTTGTTACGTAATAAGAGCATTTGATTAGGACTCAGAAAACATTAGTCACGTCTCAACTTTACTTTGCATTATCCTGGTAACCTTGCACAAATCATGTGATTTCTCTGAGTCTCAGTTTCTTCATCCATCAAACAAAGCTAATGATGACAGAGGCACTGAGACTGTCCTTGTTGAGTCTCTGCACCTGGCTGGGGGCTGGTGGGGGGAAGATGAGCCCTTGACATCTTGGAACATTTGGGGTGGCTTATTTTGTCCCTAACAAAGAAATCTTGTGGTTGGGCAGAGTGCAGGTTATGGGGAGAGATGGCAGAAAGGAGCAGAGAGAAGGAGCCAGGGGACTCAGGCAGAAGTATGAGTCCTTTGTGGAGCTCAGGTGTCACCGGCTGTCAGGCAACAGGTTAACCTAGGGAGTGGGACAGGAAGATGCCGAGTCCTTAGTGAGGAAAAGGGAGGAGGACCAGATGGGGAGTCCCTGTGTTAAAGACTCAAGAGCAGTTTTAATCTCGTTTGCCTTGAATTTCACAGCCTTTGAAGTAGGTATTATTATACCACCAGTTCTACAGATGAGAGAACCAGACTCAGCTAGTATGTGACTGAACTGGGGTCAAGGTGAGGTCTGTCTGACTGCGATGCCCATGCCCCCAGCCCTGAATGGCACTGCCTCATGGGAGCAGGAAGGGAGAGGTTTTGCATTGGGTGAAACAATGGTGAGATGCAATTTTCCACCCATCTGATTGGCAAATACTTTAAGAACCAGGCCTGCTTGCCTTTGAGGTTTATTGTGAGGATCAAATGAGCTAATGAATGCACAGCTCTGCTGTTAGCAGTTACTGTCCTCATGTTTCTGTCATTATCATCATCATTGGACATTCCCTTTAGTCATGGTTGAGCAGGAGTGGTGTTGGCCATCTTCTTTTGTGTGGGTGTGCACCTGGCTTTATCTGTCTTCATTCCCTGGTGAATGGTAACGTTCTTCCTCCCCAGTATAGACAGAAAACTGCTCTTAGTGATCCCTAGGGCTCTGATCTCTTTCTCCAAAACCATCTCCTCCCAGCCCTCTCTGTCAGTAGCCTCCTCCCTTCTGGTATGGGAAAGCCAGGAGGGGAGGGCCTGCCAGCAGCTTTCCACCCGTTACAGATGGTGAGTGGGATCCTTCACTGGAGCTGAGCTTCTGCTTGGGGAAATGTCACTTTTCTGCTCTTGCCTCTCAAATGCCTTAGAGCTGTGGTTCATGGCCCTAAATTTAAATCTTGGTTTTCCCTTTCTAGTAATTTATGGATCTTTTCTGACAGCTACCATTAGGTTCACTTCACAGGTTGCTGTCCTTGTTTGCCTGCTCTCTGTTGGTGGGTGGGCATGGTCAGGTGGGGGAAGTTAGAGAACCCTCCAGTTAGAATCAGATATTTGATTGTCTTGTAGATATAAGGACATTTTATTTTTTTTAACAAGTTTTATTGCTTTGTTTTGATTATAATTGTAATGCATGCAGAATATTTGTGTGATGGTGGGAAATTATGTGCTCTGTGTAAATCCTTTGCCTTCTGCAGATGGTGGATCCCTAAAAGGGCCCTTTGCTTCCTTAGAGGGATAGAATGTGAGGATCCAGAGGAGAAACAGGAGCCTGTGAAGTAGGGGTTTGCCTAGAGAGTTCAAGGAGGGACTGGGTCAGTGGGCAGCTGAAGAGGAACTTCTGGAGGAGACTGAAGAATCTAATAAAGGGCTGGCCCAGTGGTGGAGTGGTGAAGTTCATGTGCTCCGCTTCAGGGCCCCAGGGTTTGCAGGGCTGGATCCTGGTCACAGACCTACATACCGCTTATCAATCCACACTGTGGTGGCATCCCACACAAAATAAAGGAAGATTGGCACAGATGTTAGCTCAGGGAAAATCTTCCTCAAGCAAAAAAGAGGAAGATTGAGGGCTGGCCCTGTGGCCGAGTGGTTGGGTTCTCATGCTCCGCTGCAGGCGGCCCAGTGTTTCGTGGGTTCGAATCCTAGGCGCGGACATGGCACTGCTCATTGAGCCACACTGAGGCGGCATCCCATGTGCCACAACTGGAAGGACCCAGAAGTAACAATATACAACTATGTACCGGGGGGCTTTGGGGAGAAAAAGGAAAAAAATAAAATCTTAAAAAGAATAAATAAATAAAAAGAGGAAGATTGGCAACAGATGTTGCCTGAGGGCCAATCTTCCTCACCAAAAAAAGGAAGAAGAAGAAGAAGAAGAAGAATCTAATAGAGATTTCTGTTTTTTTAGGTTTGGTAGGGCCCTGTGATATAACCTTCTCCTCTCTGGCTTTCCAAATCTTTAGCAGAACATTCACTGTTCACTAATGTGTCTTTCAGAAGAGCTTTCTGTGGGGGAATGGAAGCGATAAGTCCCTCTCGCATAGTGGCTTCTCATTGTCCCCCTGGACTGGTCCTGCTTTGACTCGTTTTCATCCCTGGGGTATTTTCTGTCCCCCAGCAACATCCTGGCACTGAGAGGTTTACTCAGGGTGAGGCGGTGAGCTTCTGCCCACGGGGACTTACAGTCTGACACGGAGAAGCGGGTGGTCACGCACTGCGGCTCCAGGTTGTTCGCAGTTCCCAGTGGCCTCTGTAGCTCGGGCATGCCCTGACTGCCCAGCGCTATCGCTGTCAAGAGGGAGGGGACAAAGCCACCTTGTGGGGATGGAATTTATGGCATTTTTATGGCTGGCCAGTGAAATGACTTGGGCTCCCTGGGCACAGTCTCAGATGTGGGATGGAGCCTGAGTCTGCAGGGGGTGAGGATGAGGTTGGCTGAGGGGAATGAGCACCTACCCTGTGCCAGGCCCTGGTCTGCTTCCTCACCACAATCCTGGCTAATCCTCAGAACTCAGGGAGGCAGGTGCTGTCATCATCCCCACTTTACAAATGCAGAAACTGGGCCTCCGAGGGTTAAGTGGCATGCTCAAGGTCATAGCGTAAGTAAGCAAGAGCTGGAGTTGAGTCTGGGTTTGTCTGCCTCCCAAGTCTTTCCTCTCCGTGACGTCACCTCACTCCTGACCCCAGTAGGATTCTTACTGTATCATCATTTATTCCTGTCACACTGGAGGGACAGAAGCCCTGCAAGCTTCCCCATAATGAAGGCTGAAAGAATGCCCATCGCTCCGTGGGCAGGCACGTGGAGGAGATGCGCACCCCGGTGTGTCCTGGCTTTCTCAGAGCACGGGCTCTGGGTCTGGCATTGTGCTGAGATGTGTGGTGTGTCTACACATCATTTCATTTACTGTTGATGTTTTCTAGTATCTGGCTTCCTTCTTTAGGATGTAAGCTTCAAAAGGGCCGTGGTGGTGCCTGTGAGGTTCACCACCGTATCCCTGGCAGCTAGAACACTGCCCGGCACGTAGTGGGTGCTCAACAAATATTACCTGAATAAGTGGAGCTCAGCAGCCCATTGAGGTGGGGATTATCATTTCCCCCATTTTATAGATTAGGAAACTAAGGCACAGGGGGGCTAATTAATTTTCCTGTAGCCAGGAAGTCCAGAGCCGATGAGGATTTGAACCCAGGGCGGTTCATTCTAGAGCTTCAGCTTTAAGCCCTCTGCTCTCCTGGGGAGTCAGCAGTACGGTCCTGCGGGATTTGAGTGGCTGATATATTGGCTTCCCCGTGAGCCTCACAAGTGGCCTCCTCCGAAGGCAGCAAAGAGAAGGAGATAATTGATGAGCTTAATTATCTGTGCAGTGACATGATGAGGGGTGCCACCATGTGAGTGCTTGTTATTACTTTGCAGTTCAGAATTCCCTGAAATGGAGGGAGCTCACACTTTGCAACAGGAGCTGTTGCATTTTGTTCGTGGGGGTCCCCCCTAGAGCTTGGTGTTTGAGTGTTTGAAAAATCACTTGGCTATATGAACACAAATTACGTTAGATGGAGAGCAGCTAGCTTCCTGGAGATCACAGTTGGCCTTCATTAATGAATTTTGGCCTGATTAACACAGGTTCTGGATTAACATCAAAATATGCAAGTAGAAACTTGGTAGGGGTGGGAGGAGACTAGTTTGAACTTTCTAACTTTAAAATCAGTGGAGGGAAAGGCTTGTGTGAAGCTTGGAGCTGAGGACTGAATGTGTAATGAGCTCCCAGATCTTTGAAGCTGCACCGCTTTGCTCAGACCTCTGTAGACTGAGGCCCAGCCCAGACTCTGGGGCCTTGCTGGCCCCGTTCCATGCCCAAGGACACACAGCCAGGGTGGAAATCTAAGGCTGACTGACCTTCAAAACTGCGCCAACCACTTCTCTTGTGTCCCATTGCCTCAGCACCTGGATAGCTGTGACACATCCTCGTCTAAATGCTCCATCCCCTGCAATCTTAATAAGGACTTCCAGTGGCTCTTGTCCCCGAATGTCTGCTTCCTTGTAGCTGGGTGCCTATTCCTGCCCCTCTTGTCTGGGCCCGTGCCGGTTGCTTACCGCTTGGATCTATCTACATAACCATCCCCACCCACCATCTCAACACAAGACTGAGCTTTTTGCAAGTGCTGGGCTTGTCTCTGCTCCCTTTGTCTCCAGGGCTGACATGGCTAGGAAGTTAGCCAGGTACCTACGTTGCAATATCAGGTGCCTGCACCTCACCCAGCCTTGTCAGTTTGCCTGTATCAAGTCATGGCCATCTCAGGGTCACTGTAGTTGTGGCCTCAGGAGAAAGTGAAAAGGAGCGGGGGTTCCCCATGAATGATGAGACTTAGACATTTCTGGCCCTGGGATGAGCAAGGGGAACATCGGCTCACACTTGTCTCATGGGGCAGAATGGTCACAAGGGTCGGCCTCACTGGGCAGCTTGTCTAGCTCGCTCACCTTTCCTCAGGTTCTAGGAGAAATGAGATGAGATCTATTTGGGGGAAAACTGTGTAATCAAAAGGAAGGAAAAATGACAGACTCTGTCCAGCCTTCACCAGTTTCACAGCTCAGCTCCATCAGAGAATGAACTCTTGCAGGGGCGTTTTATTACTTAAATGTATTTTTCACAGAGGTGATGCCAAGCAAAGAAAATCCTCTCTGAGTTATATGGCTTTTTCGTTCAGCACTATGGGGTCTTTCATCCCTAAGCAGTAAAATCAGGCAGTAATTCAGTTTAAGTTACTGTTTCATTTTAAAAATATCACCTTCATCTTGTTGCATGTGGTCAAAAGTCTCCTTTGGCATTTTTGGTCACCTTTATGTATAGCTTCATTTTTGCTGGCTCTTATGAACATATGCAGGCTTTACTCAGAAGGGCATTGGGGTTTATTTTCTAGAGCAAGTAAAGGGGGAGAAAGGAAGAAATTGGGCCGAAGAGCAGATGTAAACTGAGGCTGGTGATGGTTCCCTTATGTCAGGCCACAGGGGGTGCTAATGGCTGCTTTCGGCCTTGGGAAGTATTCGCTTAGGAAAAGAGTCGGTGGAGAGGCTTCGCTGGCATCTGTTTTCTCATTCTTCAGAATGTCAGGGGCTGCTGGAGATGCAACATGGGTTCTTTACACCCTAGAGATCTGCTGCTACTCTTCCTCCATCAGCATTTCTTCTCCCTTATCTGTGGAGACTGTATTTAAGGGAAGAGAGGGGTTTTTATGCAGAGGCTCTAAGAGGTCACCATCTCAGACAGCAAGGATCAGGAGCCTGTCTCTACAGTGTGTTAGTGATGAAAAGAAATGCAGACAATACAGAGAAGGCGTCCCCGGACCAGCCCTCAGAGGTACCCTGGGACCTGAGGTGGCAAGCCCTCCTGCGGAGGATGTCAGAATGGAGGGGTGGCTTCCCTGTTGTCTCAGGCCAAGGGATTAAGTATGTAGGAAGCCTGAGTTCTTAGGAGTTCACAACCAGGAGAAAAGTAGTTTGAAGCCACAGAAGAGGCCTGTGTCGCGCTGCTTGTAGAGGTTACGGATCGGACACAGACTGCTGTTCACTTCGAGCTTCCTCTTCATGAGTGACATGGTCATCCCACCCCTCACCTTTGGGTGGCTGTGAGTGCTCTCTCTGCTGCAGCCGCTTAGAAGGGCCGTGGTTTTCTTCCCTCATTGCTCCGAGAAACTCATTCATTCTTTGGTGATGGGTCTGTCAGGGCCTCAGGGGTCTTGTTTTCTACCTCATTCAGTGATTCCTCCACTGAATAAATAAGGATACCTACTATGTGCTAGGCGTTGTTCTAGGTGTTTGAGACTCGTCAGCAAATGAAAAGACCAAGATCCCTGCGCTCATGGAGTCCACATTCCAGTGGGATCATGACAGGGGCCCTATGGACACCTGGGAGGGACCCCACCCCTCTGCCTTTCCAGATGCAGAACAATGTAACCCTAAGGGCACGCTCCCTTGGTCCAGTTCACAGAAAGTTCCCCACAGTTTGTGTGACTTGGCTTTCTGTGTAAGAGCCGTTCCTGCAGGCACCGTGGGCTGACTGGAAGGATCGTTGTCAGCACAGCTCTGAATTTGGTAAACACCTTGACGTGAGACATATGACCACCCTCTTAAGAATACAGGCTTCAGAGTCAGATAACCTGGGTCTGAATTCTGGCCATGCAACTTAGAGCTGGTTTTCACTGGACAAACAACGTTTCTGTGCCTCAGTTTCTTCGTATGTAAGATGGCAGTTATTATAGTTCTTGTCGTGTAGAGGCTGGGGTGAAATTAAAGGAGAAAGTGTCAGTAAAGCTTTTAGCACACTGCCTGGTTCCATGACTATTGTGGTTAACATTATATATATTATTAAGACTTTATAAGCCATTTCTACCATCACCGTGGGACATGCAAATATACTTAGTGTCCGTAGCTTTACTCTGAAGGATACGCAGATCATTACACAAAAGCCCTGAAGTCCAGCAGCTCAGTTATAATTGGGAAGGAAACACTGAGGGGACAAGAGGGAAGGAGAGGCACAGGCGTGGGACTGTGGAGCTTGAGTGGTGTAGGTTGGAAATGTGCCTGAGCCGGGGGTCTGCAGGAGCAGGAGTGGTCAGAGAGTGTCCCAGAGGAGCGTCGGGCTGAGAGGGCAGGCTCGGGATAGGAGAAGAGAAAGGCTTTCGGGTGAGAGGAACATCAGGGTGAAGCGAGGACTGGGAGGAGAGTGGAGAACAGCTGCGGAAGGATTGGGGCAGTCTTGTTGGAGAAGCAAAATCAGGATCAGAGGTGACGGGCCTCAGAAACAAGGACTTGGGTTTAATCTGGGCATGTGAGGAAAGTGTCAGCGTTTGGGGGTCTCTGGTCTGGCCTCCCAGTCAGCAGAGAGAATCAGACTGAGGAGGAGGACAGCCCAAGCTTTGCCCCTGGTGGACTGTGAGGACTCGGATGCCATTCACAGGCCGAGGAGTATCAAAGCTGGAGTTGTGTGGTGAGAGACACCTTCATGTGGGCAACTTGGCAGGAGAGGACGACCCCAGAGCCGTGTGGAATTGCTTGGCAGGCAGCAAGATAAGTGGGACTGTCTGTCATCCACCCATTCATCTGCCCACGCGTCTATTTGTCCATCCATGTTTAGTTAGTGCCTGCTCTTTTTTAGATGCTTTGCTAGGTATTGAGGCTAAATGAATGAATTAAAACACCCAGTTTGTGGGGCTCCTAAGGGAGACAGGCAAGAAAGCTGTCATTGCAGTACAGGGCAAGCAGTGGGGCTGCGGTGGGCACAGGGGCTATCCCCTCGGGGACACCACCACAAGTTCCATGGGGGCTGCAGACAAAGCAAGGTGTTGACACATGAAGTGGGGCATGTATTGTCTACTCGGGGGTCTGTTCTCTGGAGCAGAGAGGGCGTGTGTCTAGGCCAGAAGCAAAGGAAGGAGGGGAGAGGGATGTGTGGGCCATAGGTCACCAGATGCCTTTTCTGCTGGGCTCAAATCTTTATTTTCATCTAGGGATGACAGGGAACAAGGAATGGGTGTAAGCTGGGATGGGGTATCATGAACAAAGTTGCATCTTACCGAGATGACTAGGTGTGGAGAAGCTCTTGGAGGAAGGGAAGGATGAAGGCAGGGTTGGGAGGCCCAGAGGAAGGCTCAAAGACTTACTGTCTGCCATGTGCCGGGAATGCTGGGGTGCCTTAGTTATCCACTCTGTTCCCCTGGCAGCTGCAGGGGGGATTATCTTGGGTTAGTGATAAGGAAAGGGAGACGTGGACAGGTTATGCAAATTGCTCAGAGACTCACCTCCAGCAAGCAGTGGGGCCTGCATGTCAGATTCCTTTCGAGGTATGCAGGGAGACAGGCAGCCGGAGCCTGGGCGGAAAGCCTCTCCCTGTCCATCATCACAGCTGGAGAGTGAGAGTCCTGATAGAAATTAGATGCCTCCGCGCCCTGCTGACCACGTCCTGTGAATCTGTCTGTGGGGGGAACTGCCCCAGAGGTGCCGGGGGACGGGTGGCTGGAAGAGGTGGCTTAGCGTGGGCAGGGGCCTCCGAGGAAGCTGAGACAGCCAGAGAGACAGGCAGCCCAAGGGCATTTATAGCAGCCGAGACATTTTTATTTTAAGCAAGTGCCAGCACCTCGGAACATTCTCTTCCTTTCTCCTAGAGCTTCCTGAGCCCACACACCCAGGCTGGGCCAGAGATGCCTGTGAGGGAGGCCCCTGCTCCCGCCCCGCCTCTCCCACCTCCTGGAGCCTCTCCTGGAGGCCTCCGCTTCTTCCTACCCTTGCAGCGTCTCCATTCCCTTCCTTGTATTTCTTCTCACTTTTCACCCCTCCTCTCCTTCTGCCGTGCCTCCTCGACTGCTTCCTTTTTTCCTCTCTCCTCCCTTCCTTCTTATTTGTGTTCCGTCCTTCCTTACCTTTTTATCTCCTCATCTATAAAATGGGAATGGAAGTCCCTCACCTCCTAGAGATGCTGGGAAGATGATTAACTAATTAATTTCAGCAAGCCCTTTCTACCTGCTTTCGAGCCATGAGGCTGACGTCTGGCCCTGGGGGATGCGAGCACTACCGGTGTCCAGGTTTTGCGCTCAGGATGCTTACTATCAGGTGGGAGTCAGGTTCAGAGCCCTGATGTGCTTTTCAGATGCCCTGGCTGGACCAGTCTGGACTGCCAGCTCCTGAAAATGCTTTGCTCAGGAGAACCCCATTGTAATGATTGACACTCTATCTGTTAGTCTGGAATAGCTGCAGGCCCTTACGCCTCCAGGGGAGGTGCCACCGGTTTCTGAAACACAAAGGGAAGTGCCCACATCATTTTGTCCAGGTCTGTTGGCTAATCACTTGACTTCTGTAAGGCATCTTAGCTAACTGCAACAAATTAAAGTGACTTTGAACAACATCACTGTCACTAGTGCCATTGACAAGCAAAGGTTTCATCTGGCGTAATTTAGGGAGAAAGGGACAGCTGGCTGCATTTCCCTCGCTATAGCTCAGCATCCTAGCCACCTCCAGCAGGTGCCTACCTTCCTCTCTCTATTTCCCAAGCCCCACACTTGTCCCCAGTCCTCAGTATCCTCTGCCTCTTCATTCAGCCGTCGTCGATGTCAGGAAAGGCTTTGCCACACCCTTCGCTGTTGAGAAGTCTGTGCATCACCACACACAGCAGCGGACTAGGGAGACATGGAATGGTGTGCATTTAGAGTGAAATCTGCCGGTTACTGGCCTTGTGTCTTTGAGGCAGTCGTTTGCTTTCTCAAGGTTTCAGCTTCTTAATCTGCAAAATGCACCTGCCAACACCAGCTCTCGTGTAGTGTTATGTAAGGTATATCCCATAAATAAGCAAACGTATTAAGTACTTGCTGTGTGCCAAGTACTTCTAGACAAAAATGCACATTTCCTCCAGAAGGCAGCTATGTAAACAGGTAAATACCTGCAGTGTGGGACCTGCATGAGAGAGGATGGCCCTGGGGCACAGAGGCGCAGCCCAGGGAGGCCTGCCTGGACGGGAACCAGCCGGCAAGGAGGAGGCAAGCTCCAAATCTCTGTTCTCACACAAGGTGTGAAGTGGGGGAGCCTCCTCATTCTGATGTACGTCAGTTTCATTTCTCCCTGGAGCCCTTTTCCTACAGGGCTGGGAGGAAACTTGAGTTCCATCATTTCGTGAGTTTGGCCTCCTTCCTGGGGTCCTGCCAATAGTCTGAGCTCTTTTCCATAGTCAAACCCTGGGGTTGGGGTGGAGAGGCTGGTCTGCCAGTCACCTGGTACAGGCCATTGCTGTGTTCGCTCATCCCTTTGCTCACCATGTCCTTACTGAGCACCTGCCATGGGCAGGGTACTGTACTAGGCACTTAGCATACAGCAGTGAGCAAAATAAAGATCCCTGTCTTCCTGGAACTCACATTCCAGCAAGGAAGACAAATAGAAAACAGCAAATAAAACAAAAAGAGGTGTATACGTTATATTAGAAGATGAGAGGTTTTATATATGAAAAAGAAAAGTGAAACGGCGTTAAGAGGGTCAGGAATGCCTGTTGTGATTTTAAAAGCATTCTGAGAGAAGGCTTCAATGAGATTTGAGCAAAGGCCTGAAGAAGATGAGGGGGTACAGGGAGGGACGCACCTGTTCCTATCTCCAGGGCCTGTTTGGGTCTGGGACTCTGCTGCCTCCCGGCCATGCTTGACGAGGCTTTGCCTGGTCCCACCTCTCCTGATGTGTACCTGGCAATCCTTCCTCCACCAAATCTGCCGTGTCCCCGAGAGGCTGACGGGAAGCAGGGCCTGGGAACTCCAAGTCCTTCCTGATCTGCACTGTTGCCCCAAATCTCAGATCGAGGAAAACTCGCACAGAGATTTCAAATTTCAAAAGATTACCCAGGCTTAAGAGGATTCTAGACAGAGCGCACAGCAGGCAAAGTCCTAGAAGTGAGAAGCAGCGGAGGCGAGGCAAGGACGCCCCTGGAGTGTGATGTTGGGGAGCAGAAAGCATGGACCAGGACTGGGAGTCGTGGAGATGAGCCTGGAGGGTGTACAGGGCGGAGGGGGGCTCTCCTCACTGGAGTCGAGTCACTGTTGGATGCATCGCATGGAGGGCTCCGCAAGTCAAAGGCTGTGGCAGTGGGCTCAGAGTTGTGACTGGTCCCATGAACTCCCACCTTTGGGGAGACGGCGTCTTTTTCTTAGGCTCCCTCGCCTGGAGTCTTACCCCTTTCCTTTGGTATTTCCTGTGCAGGACTTTCTACTGGTTTTCTTACACAAATTAGAGAAAGTTTGTTCATCCTCACCTCTAAAAGCAAACCTGGGACAATCTGTACATGAACGGGACTGAAATTTGCCTCCTCATTCGCCAAACGGTTTGCTAAACCGTTGACAAGATGAACAAAGTCAGGAGAAGGTAAGGAAGTTACTTAAGAGAATGACCTCAGCCAAGATGCCTGTTTTCCTCCAGCCTCAGTACCCCCATACATAAAACGAAAGGGTGTCTTTGCAAGACTGAAAATGCTACAGCGCAGTACGCCTCATCGGCGTGTGCTTACATCAATTAAGAGAACGTGTGCTTCAGGAAAACCTCAATCATTTGTCTAACAAATCCCTGTGGAAGACTTGCTCTTTACAATTCTGGGCCAGGTGCCACAGACAGTGGCAACAGGCTCCTCACTGCCCCCAAAGAGCCCGCCCTCTGGTGGGGAAGCGCAGGAGAAAAGTCACTGCAGGAGATGGATGGCGGGCGCGCAGAGGGAGCTGTTCCAGGGAGCAAATAGGAGTGATTTCTGGGAAGAATTTTCCTAGCACCACCAGGCAAAGCAAGTTACGTTTTTCCCCCCTAGATATTGGTTTAATGATTATTAAACATACAGAATAGTTTAAAGAATAATGCGATAAATACTTGTATACCCATCATCAAGATTTGGCAGTTGTTAACGTTTTGCAATGTTTGCACTCTCTCTTTTTGCGTTCACATACGCACTTTTTCCTCTGAACCATTTAGAAATAATTTGCAGACGTGACACCTCACCCCTACGAAAGAAAACAGGCGTCCTCCTATACCACCTCTGTAGTAGGTATTGTTGCACCTACGGGAACAACAATTCAATAATATTACCTTATATAAAGTCCACGTTAAAATCACAATTTTTCCCCAGAATGTCTTTTATAGCTTTGTATAATTATTTCTCAAGATCCAGTCAAGTCTCAGCCATTGAATTTGTTTCATCTATTTAATTTCTTCTAATCTAGAACAATGCCCTGCTCCCCCCAAGGGTGTTTTGTTTATTTTTGGAGTTCAGGCAGTTATCTTATAAAATTTCCTCAATTTTGGATTTGTTTCCTAATGAATAGATTCAGGGTAAGTGTTTTTGGCACCAATACCTCATAGGCACTATTGTGTACTTCCTTTTGTAGCACATGCGCAGGTGCCTGCCAGGTGGTCCCACTACTGGTGGTACTAAATTGGCTCCTTGGTCCTTTGTTAAGTAAGGGGTGACTGCCATATATTTTTATTAAAAATGTACTTTTTCCTCTTGTAAAAACTAGGTATTCTGTGGGGTGACCCTTTGAGATCATGTAGGTGTCCTGTTCCTCAATAACTTTCTCCCAATGTTTTTAGTAAACATCAAATGATCCTTTCCTGACTCAATTATTAAACATGGAGTTGCAAAATGATGATTTTCTAACTCTAGCATTTCTTCTAAATTTATTTAGCTAGCATTATTTTGGAAAGAAGAGCTTTTCCTTTTTCACATTATTAGCAACTTAGTTTTAAAGTTTAAGGTTCTGCCTTCTTTGGAACTCTGAAGTCAGAAAAGTATGTGTGAGAGAGAGAATGAATGAATGAATAAGAACAAAGGCTGAGCCTGGAGTCACACACAAGCCTTCTTGAGAAGGCCAACCAGCAATTCATTTGAGATGGTCTCTTCTACCCTCCTCCCTGCTCATTCCTCTCCAGCCACACTGACTTCCTTGCTCTCTCTCAAGCACAGTCAGCACCTTCCACCTCAGGGCCTTTGCACTTCCCTTTACCTGGAACCACCCCCCCCCCTTCCCAGACAGCTGCATGGCTCACTTTATTCTGTTCTCTGCCCAGATGTATGTCATCTTGCCAGAAGATTTCCTGATCACCACATATAATATACCATCCCCTTTCCATTATTCTCTGTCTCTTACTCCCCTTTGTGTCTCTCCACAGCCCTCCTCAGCACCTGCCATATAAACTTCATAAGAACAGGCCCTTTGTCTCGTTGGTTCAGAGCCTAGACCAGGGCGTGGCCCACAGTAGTTGTCCAATAAATAGTCATTGAATGCAAAAAGGAACACATGTCTGAATGCACGTTTGATAAAGCTCTGAATGAGACCAAAGCTCCTTCCCCTATTTCTCTTCACGGCTCCTCCAGATGCCCCTGAGAGACTCCAGGCCTGGGCAGAGACAGACGCTGTTCCACCGTCCACCAGGGGTAAGCTGTGCAGCCAGCAGCCACTTACTCTGGGCCCAATCATTAAAGCCAGCAGAGCCGTGGGATCATCCCCTACTTCTCTGACGTGATTTGAGGGGAATAAAAACAAATCAGAATTCATCAACTGTGAACAAAATTGTCAACTGTGAACTGTCAACAGTCTGGCTTAAAAATAGATGATAGGTTGATGAAATACAGTGGAGAAAGCAATTTAAATAAAATGTTAAAAATAATACCCAAAGCATGCAAGGCAAAGCGAAGCGTGTGGTGTGGTAGAGGCCTGCGAGAGCAGCGGACCAGAGAGAGGTTATTAGTTTTTCTTTACAAGTCACAGAAGAGAAAGATTTACCGGCCATTTGTAGGAAAACATTCACTCATTCGGACGTGTTGGTGTGTTATGCAAACGGAAGGAAAGATTGGTTGGGAAATCTGCTAGCACATTTATTTTTAAGTAGGTCAACATTTTTAATATTTCTGCCCGTTCGTGAAAACTTTGGCTCTCTCTGTCTCCTGTGTTTCTGTGATGATCGGGGAAGGCATTTCTGTTCCAACAGGTCAAGGGATCTAGAAGCTTCCAGGGTTTGTAGTTATGTTTTTATTTGTGTTTGTATGAATATGGGTTCCAGTATAATGTTTAAAAGTCCTTAACGGGGGCCGGGGGGGCTGGCTCCATGGCCTAGTGGTTAAGTTTGGCGCACGCCACTTCAGCAGCCTGGATTTGGAGCCCAGGTGAGGACCTACACCACTAATTGGCATCCACGCTATAGCAGCAACCCACCTACAAAGCAGAGGAAGACTGGCAACAGATGGTAGCTCAGGGCAAATCTTCTTCAGCAAAAATAAATAAATAAATAAATAAATAAAAGTCCTTAACTAATTTCCTACTTTTTCAACTCTCCTCTTTTACATAGTTATGGTTAATTATTTATTTAACTGCTTTGTCATCAAATCAATATAAAGACTGGAATTTTTCCTGTTTCCACTTTTCTGGGCATGAGTGTAACTTGGCCGAGTTCTGTATGTCCAACTGTCCCATATTCTGAGGCTGCTGTACCATGTTTTTTTCTTTCTTTCCAGGAGAACTGAGCCATCTTGGCACAAAGATCTTGCTTTATAAACTGAAGACAAGCCATTTCCATTCCTTAGACACTATCATTTTTTAAAAAAAAAAAGTCTGGTAGAAGGTGTATTTGTTTGCAAGGGCTGCTATCATAAAGTGCCGCAAACCCGGAGGCTTAAACAACAGACGCTTATGGTCTGAGGTAAAAGTGTGCAATCAGGGGTGAGGGGTTGGTTCCTCTGAGGCTGTGAGGGGATCTGTCCTGTGCCTCTCTTCTGGCTTCTGCTGGCCCCAGGTGTTCCTTGTAGACGGCCATCTTTTCCCTGTGTCTTTTCACACCACCATCTTTTACCACATGTATGTGTGTCTCTAAATAGCATGTTTGGAGCTTTATAGAAAATGGAATTTTAGCCCTTTGAGCTTCATTCAAATGCCACATGTTGTCCTGGAAGATAAAAAGAAGCGGCCCAGCTGTTCCTGATGTGGGCTTGGTGAGTCGAGGAGTCGAAAGAAAGATTTCTTGGACTCACAAGGTCAGGCAGTAGTGCTCTTTTATTCAGAGAAGAGTATGGAATAGCATGGGGAGAGGACCCATGGGCAGTAAGAGCTGAAAACATGGGTTGAGGGTAGGGCTAAATTTAAGGCATAGGTATGTGAGTTATCTCTTTACAAGACAAAGGAAAGAATATGTTAAAAAAGTCGTTAAAATGGTATCAGTGCAGGTGGGGTCTGGTTATTGGGTGGTCCTATAACTTTAGATAAGAATCAGATCAGATTAAGTAAATGGCTGAAGCAACCACCTTAAATATTATCTTTAGCTGAAGACAAAAGAGGATGTTGGTGGTGGGGGGAGTCAGTTACATGAGGTTACCAGACAAGTACAGTAAACAAGAGTAAGATTATTATGCAGACTTAAGTCCTTGCCTTCCTCATTAAGAGTTTCTAGAGATAAGGTCATCCCCTCTTCCTCCTGGTGCAGAGAGGGAGACACCCCCACAGACGGAGGAGACTTCCTTCACAAATGCAAATGTCTCTCAACAAAGGGCAAGCAAATTCCACCCTTCAGAGTTTCATTCCCGTCAGCAGTTTTTAAAAGTAACCAGCCCAAAATAATCCTAATCATTCCCACAGATTGCGACAGTGGCCGTACAGGAGAGGAGATCCTTGGGCCAGCCAAGGGAGCTGAGTTACTAGAATGACAGTCCACAGGGGCCCCTGGGAGAGGAAAGGCCACCCCGGGGAACAGGTGCTGTGGGCATCTAAGAAGCAGATGGACAAGACTCTGACTCCAGTGATGGAGAGAGGTGAGCAGGGAGGCTGAAAGGCAGAGTGTGGAAGTTGGGGCTCTAAAAGAGGGCTCAGGGAGCAGGTGCGGGTCAAGGATGGTTCACCATGAACCTCTTGAATACTGAGCTCCAGTACCCGTATTCCCCTTTGCAGGCAGATTGGTAGCTCCTGGTGGCCAGAACAGAGGCCTACTATGTGCCAGGAGTATATGTGTGTCGTATGATGCCAGGGATAAGACAGTGACTAAGGCCTTTTCCAGATGTTAAGTACTTAATGGTCTGGTGGGAAGTCAGTTGCTGTGTTAGTCAGCTTTTGCTGAATTATACTGTGGTAACAAATGATCCCCAAGCATCAGTGGCTCACAACAGCAAACATTCATTCCTTGTTCATGTTGCGTGTTGACTGTGGGTTAGCTTCAGCCCTGTTGCGTGTCTTCTGCCTTCTGGGTCCCAGGCAGAAGGAGCAGCCCTTATCTGGCACATGTCATTTTCATGGTAGAGGGAAAAGAGCAAGAGATGAACCCAAGCAGCGGGTCTTAAAATATCGGCTCAGACCTGGCCTGCATCACTGCTACTCACAATCCACTGGCTAGAGCAAGTCATGTGGCCAAAACCAATGTCATCAGGAAGGGGAAGTCAACTTTCCCATGGGGTGATGAGCAAAATGTACATTCCTCTTTGGAGAGGCCAGAGAATGTTTGGGAAGAATATTATAATCTATCACAGACACAAACAGGCAATCACAGTAACAGTATGATAAGGCTTTCTAGTAAGTAAATGTAATAATTTTTAACTTTATAAAATAAGTTTACTTATAAAATATATGTTTCCTCCCAAATTAGCTTTGCGGATTCTGTTGAGAAAATAGTTTGAGAACCACTGGTCTGAAACTGAGGATTGTTCCAGAGAACTAGCCCACGGGAGAAGGAGGTGGCGGGGCTGGCCACCATGGTCTTCTCTCCAGCCTGGACATGTGCACATATGCTGTGCTGCTTTTTTTTTTTTTTTCCTGGTGAGGAAGATTGTTGCTGAGCTAATATCTGTGCCAATCTTCTCCTATTTTGTATGTGGGATGCTGCCACAGTCTGTTTTGATGAGCAATGTGTAGGTCCACACCTGGGATCTGAACCTGCGAACCCAGGGCTGCCGAAGGAGGGTGCATGAATTTAACAACTACACCACCAGGCTGGCCCCTGCTATGCTATTTGAAAAGAAGCTTCTTATACTAGGGACCCACCTTCCACCTTTCAGTGTTCTGCTTGGCTTACCTTGCATCCCTTTGGAGTGTCTGCAGGCACGTGCTACACCTGCAGGTCCCTTTGGTGCTGCATCCCTACATACACATGTACCCCGCCTCACCTCGTGGTCACGTCTGCGTGGCTTTAGAAGGACATGTTCTTTTTGCATCCTTATCAAGAGAGCTGAGGTTTGCAGCCTAGGCCATGACCTCCTTTAAAGTAGCCCCACAACTCCGACTACCACACTGGGCACAATCTAGACATCTGACAAATTTGTGCAGAGGGGGATTTTGCATCAGGAGGAAGCCAGCCCTCTGTAGGCTTGACTTGCTCATCTCTGCAGGGGTAGCCAGTGACTGTGTGGGTGACAGTTGGAGTTACACAAGAGTGACTCCGGTATGTTTAGCACCAGGTTGAAAGCACTATTTCCCTTGGTTTGTAATCGGTATGGGACTGAATAGCTCCTCCTCTCACAATGAGCCAGTATTCATCTGCACTCATGTGTTGCTTTGCAGACGCTGGTGGCCTTTTTCAAAGGTATGCATTTGTGTTTTCCAAGGGCAGGGACCATATCTCCTCCTTTCTTTCTTCTAAAAGATCCCCCACGGCACCTGATAAGAACAGCTCGCACAGTGGGTGCTCAGCAAATTTTGCCTATCTCCTCTTCCTTTGAACCTCCACCAGATGCTAACATGGTCCTGGGCCCGTGGGCCTTTGCAGAGGACTGATTACACACAGACCTTGATCTCGAGAATCTTGCAGGTAAGAAGGGAGGGAACTCTCAGACAATTCAGACCCAAGCCAATAGCAAAGCTGCATAATTAAGAGTACAGGACAGGATGTCTGTTCTCTCCAGCCCATCCACGTGACAGAAATAGTGATGTGCGACCCGTAGGTGCTTATCCTTGGGGTCAGACATGGCTTTGAATCCTGGCTCCACACCTGTGAGCATCATGATCTTTTGCAAGTTGTTTACCCTCTCTGTGTCTCAGTTTCTTATTCTATAACATAAGAATAATAAAAATTCTACTAATTGTTGTGGCCTTTTTCATCTATAAGTAACATCTTTCTGTTCTTCTTGTGTTCTGAATCAACTGAGACTTGAGAGTAAAGAGCTGGCGGAAAGTGGCCAAAATGCCATTGTTATTGATAAAGGATCAACAAGAGGATGTGGCTTTGGGGCTTCTAATATTGAATCTGAGAATTCTGTGGACACTTTCAGCCAGTCACAGGCTTGTTAGACTGCCACAGGCATCCTAGGCGAGGGGTAGGGGGTGGGGAGACTGTGTGAAACTGAGGTTTTGGACAGTTGAAGCAAAAGCCTCCCCTCCTCACTTGCTACCAGGGTGAAGGGGCTGGGCCTCGCATGTACCATCCAAACTTAGGAGAGAGACTGTTACTCTTCCTCCCCAGGAAGAGCGTGTGAGCAGCTGAGAGGGACCAGGAGTGCTACACGGGCAGAGCTTCCCCACGTGGGAGTAAGGAAGTGTGGAGAAGCAGCCTTCTGCTGTGCGGGGGCGGTCTTGGTGGGTCCTATGGGACTCCACAGATGTTAAGTGTCATACTAATACTTTTATTTTATGAATAATTAGAGTTGTTTATCATTGATTAAAGTCAGCCTCCCAGGGCTTCTGCAGTGTTTTTACACGTTATCCTATACATTTGGAAAACCGTAAAAGGCCATCTCTTATTTGGTATTCTGTAATTCAGGCTTTTAACTGGATGAACTTCATTCTCTGTCTCTGCTCCTGTAAGCCTAACTGTGGTTAGAGGGGCGCTGGCTGTTTCCTAAGGAAGCCAAGGAGAGGGGTCTGCTTGGCTGCATTCTGAAGGCCTGTCCTGTCTCTCTTTTGCAGTGTAAGTTGGAGTTCCACGCCTGTTCTACTGGCAAAAGCCTCACCACCCTCTGTGATGGGCCCTGTCCATGCCTCCCAGAGCCGGAACCTCCAAAACACAAGGCAGAGAAGAATGGTGAGCGGGGGTCACAGGAGACTCCCTGAAGGAGGGACGGGAGGTCAGGGGGCGCTGATGTGACCAAGCTCTGCCCCAGAGGCCGGGAACTTGGCATTTAACAGAGCTGTTTCAGCCCAGGCGGGCGGGGCTTGGGGGCACTCACTTGGCAAGTACGACAGCTTGTTTAGGGACTCTAAACTGAACCGCCTTCAGCTACCATTAAAAAGAAAACGAAGAGCTGAGAGTCTTTGAAAATAATTCTGTTAGACCAAGATATGCACTAGGTTCTTTTAGAGGTCAAATTGGCTGTGGTGTAGGCAGGGCGGGCTTTTCAGCATCTAAGATGAGGGCATGCCCTGGGGTACATCTTGGTCTTCCTTGCACTCTAATCTCCAAATCCTTTGAACTTCTCAAGCCCAAATTTCAAACAGAGACTGCAGAGATGTCACAACAGTGGAGAGTATTCCCCCCAAAAAGCATTTCTTTATTAATATATTCTGCTTGGAATGCAGTGCAGTGCCAGGGGACAGATGAAAGGAGAACACCTCCCCCGGGGCAGTGGTGTCTCTTCCATGGCTGAGACACGCAGGAAAGGTTAGGCATGTTTGGATGTTTTCATGATGGAGAATGTAACGTCGTCCCACTGGTCTCAACCCCTTTTTGAGCCTTTGTTAATGAGACCCGATATAGAAGTTTACATCTGCCTTCTGTGGAGCTGGGCTTTCTCAGTTCTAGCCGGATGTTCCATGGAAAATGCTACATGTCTGTGTGTGCGCGTGTGTGGGGGGGGGGGTGTGCATGCACACACGTGTCTTCTAAAACCAGCAGCTGTTTGTAATGGAGGAGGGTGAATAGGGTGTGAATAGGTGCTTCTTCATGAGCTGTGTTGTCTTTTCCAGTGCACAAAGATGAAGATGCTCAAGTCTAACTCTGTTCGCGGCATTAACTATGGGAATAGTGTGTTAAAAGGCTTTTTGGGAGATTTAACCCAGGACATGGAAGGGCATTGTAAACCGTAAAGCAGTGTGGTCACAAATAGTCTCCACAGATTACTCTTGATTACCAAAAAACCGAGCTCATTGCATTTTGGCCTGATTCATTTATGCAATTGCAGTAAGAAATGTTAATTAATATCCATAAGCCTCCTTGTAGTGTGGTCAGAAAACCTAAAAGCCCTGTCGTGCTGAGCAACTATGAAGTCCAGAAAATTAACTTCCGTCTGTCTGGAGATTTCTTAAGAATCTTCTTAGGAAATTCCAATAGCCTCTATTATTTCAGGCATATTATTTATTGCTTTTATTTACTCTTCTATTCTGAGGTGAGGAAACCAAACCAAGAAAGTCATCGCTGCCATTTTGCCTGTACTATCTATAAAAGGGATTGAATGCATCTCTCCTGAGGGCCTCCCAATCCGCAAAGGTTTCCTGAACTGCCATAATAAGGCAACAGACCAGTTTTCTGGAAGGGCTTTGTGGTTCTCCAAATGAAGTACAACCCTTATTTCTTAATGGTGGGCTTATCATGCCTGATTAAATGAGATTCACTCTCAAATATGACGCTCCAGGTATGGCCTTGACTGCACCATCTGTTTGTTCAATTATGTACTGGTAAAATTACAACAAATTCTTATTGAACCTATCCAAGTAACTACATTGCAATTAAAAGTAAAGACTCAGAAGACAATGCTGTTCCTGAATTCTGAGAGGTCAGTGAGAACAAGATTACCATTTAAAAGTGTTTCCTTTCAAAATATTTGTAAAACATAGACCACTAAGTTGATAGTGAGAGATAGAGCAGCAAGAAAGAGAAAGGACTTCCTCATATTCCTATCAGAAATGATACCAATAAAAAATAATACCAGGGGCTGGCCCAGTGGTGTAGTGGTTAAGTTCACGCACTCTGCTTCGGCAGCCAGGGGTTCACGGGTTCAGATCCTGGGCATGGACCTACATACCACTCATCAAGCCATCCTGTGGAGGCGTCCCACATACAAAGTGGAGGAAGATTGGACACAGATATTGGCTCAGGGCCAATCTTCCTCACCAAAATAATAACAATAATAGTAGTAATAATAATACCAACACTATTCCAAAACAAATAATCAAAATTATATTTCCTTCATCAGTTCCTTCAGTCCCGTGTCATTTTTTTTTGTTCCGCTGGCTCTTGGGTCAACAGTTTGCTTTTATGAAGTCATCTGCCTCTGGACTAAAAAAAGTCCTGGAACTCCACACTCAGTCTCTGACATCACCTTGGAAGCCTATAACAATGAGTCTGTTTCTGGAAGTATTGATGAAACTTAGTACAGCTTTTTACATGAGGCTCTGAGACTGTCCTTCTTGGTTACAGACTCAATTTCTGGGCTGTTAGTTACAGCAGAGTTTTCATATAAACATGAGGGGAAGCAGAAACTACTTGTTGCTAAGATTGAATAGCTGTACACTTATCCCTCGATATGCACAGGAGATTGGTCCCAGGACCCCCTCAGCTACCAAAATCCGAGGATGCTCAAGTCCCTTATATAAAATGGTATAGTATTTGCTTATAATCTACATACATCTTCCCACATACTTCAAATCCTCTCTAGATTACTTATAATACCTAAAACAATGTAAATAGTTGTTATAGTGTATTGTTTAGGGAATAATGACAGGAAAAAAATTCTGTTCATGGTCAGTACAGATGCAACCATCGTAGGCCTTTCAATCCATAGTTGGTTGAATCCACGGATGTGGAACTTGCAGATGCAGAGAGCCAAATGTAGTTAATTTATTATATATCCAGTAATATCCTAATGGAGGAGAGTATAATACCCTATCAGGGTATAATGCTTGACTATTTAATACAGATTTGATAGGTGTTTCCCTAGAGAATAAGGACATATTATGGGCAGTGAGGGCATTGATAAATCCCCAGGGTCATTAAGTGAAATGAAACATTTAAATTAATAACACTTTACCTGGGCAAAATCAATCAAGGGAATGCTGACCTTTTCCTTTGATCCGACAGTTCTCTCCATACAGCTCTCATGATAGTGTGTGACAGGCAATGAGCACTGAACTGAGGTTGTAGCAGCGGGGGTGAAGAGGAGGGGATGGGTGCAAGCGAGAGATGGGAGGGAGATGAAGGGCGTCTTTCTTTTGGCAACTTAGCTGTGCGAGTGGAAGGAAGAGGAGGAGGAGTGAGCGTGCAGTCTATTTTCCCTTACCTGTTGGCCACCCCTTCCAGAAGCTGCAGGCAGTGGGAATGGTAGTCTCTACCTTCATGAGACACCTCGTGGCTCTGGACTGTCTCGGGAGCAGTCTTGTTTCTGTGCCTGTTGCAGACATTTGTGAAACCTTTCATAGTCTCACAGATGCAGGTGTGTCAAAAATGTTGCATTGTTATTGTTGTTGATATTTTTTTCAATCGTATCTCTGTTTTGAACCTTGGTTCCATCTGGTAATAAAACATTAATGTAGTAACTTCCAGGTAAATTCTGTTAATTCAGGGTTGTATCCAAATTTTAGGAAGTAGGGATTGGATGGGGGCTTATGAGTTGCACTAATGGTGGAAAATAGCTCCTGGTGTTGTCTGTCTTTCTTTGGCATCCACCTATGTGGAGTTCTTGCCATCTTCACTTGGTTAGGCAGCAATGTTCATCCTCACTGCATCCAACATGAGACGTTTGAGATCCCATCTGTGACCTCTGCTCACCATGACCATTAAGGTCATACTGAGCCCTCTTTCTTCCATCTCCCACCTTTCTGGGCTTCCTGGTCCTCACACAGCCCTTCCCTGACCCTTTCAGGGCCACAGAAAACTTGAGGATGCCCTTTTATGACCTTCTGGTGTCAAGAAAGACTGTGGTGAGGTCGCTGTCTCAAGCCCTCTCTCCTTGGATTTACCTGGCAGCCATTTCTGTTCTATGCAGAGGATGTTTTTATGATGCTTGCCTCAAATTGGATTTCATATTGGTAGCAAAACACAGGTCCTCTTTGCTGCTGGGGCTCCCCGCCTCTCGGGGTTTTCACAAATGCCTCTTCTCTGCGCAGGACTCAGAGGTGGGACGGAGCCAGGGAGAGCTGTGGGGGCAGAAGCTTTCCTCGGGACTCACTTGCTCTACCTGTTCTCCTTCCTGTAGCCCCAACTTTGATCGGCACTGGACCTGAGTGTCGAAGGTGTGTGAGGTCGGGATCTAACTCATTCTCTTTCGAATCTTTGAGTGCCCTGCTTCTTCCAGCCTTTGGTCTTTTGAATTATAACATACCCAGCTCTTGCAAATCAGAAGTGTCTCGTTTCAAGAGCATTTTTGGGAAGGCAAAGCCTAGTGGTTGATTTTTTGTTCTTCCTTTTTTCTGGCATCTCTCCTTTGATGTGACCCCTGAAGAGATGCTGGAGAGTGGGATCCTCCTTTACTATCTCTCACTATTTCTTCTCATACCTCTAAATTACTTCATGACCTTGGACAAGATACTTAATTGCTTTATCTCTCTTATCTCTATGATGCCAGTCTACTCTCGAGAGTATAGAGAATAGAGTAATGATTGTCCAAAAAAAATTATTAAACAGAGGAAGATGAAATTGAAATCTAGTGTTAAGCCTGGCTTTCTGTGCTTTTTCTAAGAGTCTTCCAGGAAAAATCCCTCCTAATTTCTCTTGGTATTTTCCAGTACCCAACGGCCAGCCCAGTCAGGAAGTCATTTCTTATATCTAACCTTGACTCTTTAGCTCCGGAGTATTGCTGCTGCTTTTTCTTCAGTCCTCAGTGAAGAATGGGAGGACTGTCTGAGGTACTCAGTTCTTAATTTCTTTACAGTGGTTGAAAATCTAGGGGGAAAATAGTGGTCTCTTATAGTTAGAGTCTTTAAGATACATTTTTAAAATAGCCAACACTTCTCCCCTTCCAAATCCAATCCTGCCCCACCCTGCCTCCCCTCCCTTCTTTCATGGAGATGAAAACCTCCCCCATGGCCTGGGCTTAAGCCTTGCTCCATCTGGAGGAGGGCTCTGAAGCTCCCTCATTGCTGAGGTGGGAATTTTGCAGCTGTAGGATATCAGATCAGGGAAAGATCTCACTTATCTTCTTCCATCCTATGTTGAGGGGATCCTTGTGTTCCTCAGAGTTGCCTCAGATTCCCCCATGAGGACCAGGGGCAGGCTAAATGGGTGGGGCCTCAGACCTCCCCCGGAGTGATTCCATTTTTATGCTTTACCACTTTAGATTGCATCTGTAGGAAAAGACTTTGACCACCAGTGATCCTTGTTCAGTCTCCATTTACCACAAGAGAAAACCGGAGGCCATTGAGAGAAAGCATCTTGCCCATGGTCAGACAGTGGGTGGGAGCAGATCTGGGGTGGCATCTGGGCCTCCTGACTCCCAGGCTAACGCCTTTGTTCCCACTGTGTGCACACCCTAAGGTCACCATCAGCAGAGTCTTCAGCCTGAAAATGGTAAAGGGTCTGTAGCTGAGTTTGGTGGGAATTAGATTTAATTTCTCATGGGTCTGATGTCACTTGCCCAGTTCTTGAAGTGTCAGTCATCAGGCAGAGAATGTCCTTGTGTTCCCCACACCAGCAATGTTTTGAGGCATTCTACAGGCTCTCTCCCACTCCCTCCTTCTCCATCGTTGGAGGCGGAAGTAGAGAGAGCAGTTCTATCTCTAAGGACAGCTCCTTCTTTGCTTCTGTTGTTACAAATAAGCTTTTAGAGAAGGGATGTGGGTCCAGCCAATCCACCTCAAATTCTGGAGGAGGCTGTGGAACTGTAACCCTTACCAGCCTGGCATGTGCTGGGAGGTAGGAGCATTTGGTTCAGGCAGGGAAGGAAAGAGTGCTGCCAGGTCTTTCCAGCAGGGCGTGCTAAGGAGGAAATAACAAGTTCCCTCCAGCTGAGCTATTTGGAGCAGTAGAAAAATAGTCTACAATGATTTTCTTTGCTCAAATGGTGATTTCAACCTGAGGGCTAGATTCTGGGGAAGAAAGTCCTGGGTTGACAGACGGTTGTCTAATTTCATTACTTATCACAAGTGGAGTTGGGGAAATGTGTTTAAACAGGAACAGGAGGTGGTGCCAAAGAGACGGAATAAAGAGTTCTTCCTAGCTGTAACATCTCAATGGGAAAATCCTAAAAGAATCCTGCTGCAGAGGCTCCCAGCGAAAAGGAGATTTATCTTTGCATCCAGGAAAGAACATTTTTCTCTAATGCCTATTGTGTAACAGGGCGAAGGCCCCAGGCCTGCAGTTTAAAGGCAGTTTATATTAACCTTTCCATACCCGTTCAGCTTCATGCACTTGGTATTCAGTACTACATTATAGCCAGAAATTAAACATATAGAGGAACACAATTTTTAGGGCCTTGTTATTCTAAATGTCATGATCTTAAACCGAAAAAAGCTTCAGAAGTAAATTGGCAACTGCAAAGAAGAAAAACTTAGTCCTGGGGACTCTTGGAGTAACTGCTGACTTTGGCTTTGAATTCAGGTTCTTCCTGTTCTGTGAGTTCAGCTCTGTGAAAGTAACCACAGGGTCTCCAGGTCATTCTGAAGCCTACTTGGTAGCAACTAATTGGGGAAAACTAAAGGTGAAAAGAGAGAGAAGGGTAAACTGAGGCTGAGGGTTCCCCTCTGACCCCCGGTCATAACTACAGTCCAGAGAAGCAGATAGAGGTTTGTGCTAGAAATTAGTGGCTTTGATAGTTTGCCCAAACAGTACTCTTCTCCTGCCCTTATTTTTTAACTTATAAATTAATATATATGCTTCTTTAAAATTCAATGTTATGGCAAAAGTGTCTCATATTCCCAGTTCTATTAGCTTTTTGTTGCATATGCTTCCAATTTTGTTTTTTTTTTTTTTTTTTTTGGTGAGGAGGACTGGCCCTGAGCTAACATCTGTTGCCAATCCTCCTCTTTTTTTGCTTGAGGAAGACTGTCACTGAGCTAACCTCTGTGTTAATTTCCCCCTATTTTTGTCTGTGAGACACTGTGGTAGCATGGTTTGATAAGCGCTGGGTAAGTCCCCACCTGGGATCTGAACCTGTGAACCCCTGGCTGCCAAAGCAGAACACATGAACTTAACCACTACACCACCTGGCCGGCCTCCCAGTTATTTTTTATATACATATACGAACTTACTTTTAAAATTTTACTCATGTAAAATCAAGATCATATTCTACGTAATATTTTGTACCCTCTTTTATATATCATAGCTATGTTTTCATGTAAGTACACACAGATGGATGTGTGTGTGTGTGTGTATCTCCCTCGCTCCCTCTAGTCAGGCTGCCTGCACTGCTCCCTTGAACTTCAGTAGGTGAGGACTACTCAGCAGTTCCAGTCTGATGCCCACAGGCACATCAGGCTCAACATGTCCCAGATCAAACTCCTGATCTCCCCCCGAAATCTGCTCCTTCCTCCTGCAGTATTTACCGTCTTAATTAATAGCAGCTCCATATTTTGATTTGCTGAAATAAAAAAGAAAATCCTTTCTCTCACATGCCGTATATAATCATGTTGACTCACCTTTCAAATAGATTTTTTAAGATATCCACTTCTTACCACCTCCACTGTTGCCACCCTAAGGGTCCAGGACATCCTCGTCTTTTATTTTAATAGCTTCGTCATTGATCTCCGGGCCCCTATGTTCTCTTTTGAACATAGTGGTTAAACTAATTCTGTAGAATGTGAGTCAGGTTGGGTAATCCTCTGCTCAAGACACCAGTTTGTTAAGAGAAAAAGCTAAAATCATTTCAATGACCTGCAAGGCCCAACATGATCAGTCCCCTGATAGGTTTCTGTCCCCATCTTCTGCTGCTATACCCTTTGTTTACACAGCTCCAGGCACACAGGCGACTGTGGGGTCCCTCAGATGTGCCCATCAGGCTTCTGCCTCTTCGTACGGACAGTCCTCTCAGCCTGGGCCATCTTTCCAGACATCCTCACAGCCCACTCCATCAGCCACCTCTTGAAATCTCTCCACAAACGTGACCTTCTCAGGACCCCTCCCCGCCACTGCTCATCCCCTCCCTCCTTTATTTGTCTCCGTATCATTTACCACCTTCTAATACATTAGACAATTCATTTACCTCTTTTGTTTATTGTCTGTCTCACCCAACTGGAATGGAAGTTACATGAGAGCTTTTTGTCTGAATTCTCAATAATTATTTGTCAAATGTTGGATGAATCTACCTTATTCTGTTTAAAGGGTTGTCCATTATATAAATGTACCATAGTTTATAATGTTGAAAATGGCAAAAGAAAAGATTTATTTTGATGAGATAATCTGGATAAGATGCTTAGTACGTGTACTGTGCTAAGCACTTCCTGTGTACGTGTAATTCTTCTAGCACCCATATTGTGTCGTGTCTATTGCTAGTGAGAAAATGTGGGATTTGGAGCATTTCGGTATCTTGCCTAAGGCCACATGGCTAATAGATGACAGAGCAGGGATTTGAAATCGTTCCTAGAACATGTGCTCTTACACTCACATTAAACTGTGTTCTTAACCTAAACTGAATGTCCGTTGAAAGGCCAGCTTCCTTTGGAAAAAGAAAAATACGCCTGCGCACACCCACGCACATCCACACAGTTTAAATTTCACTGTGCTTTGGTGCTCAGAGAAGGTACTCCTTCACTGATATCCCAGCCCTCTCTGATGAGATTTTTCCAAGGTGAGAAAATTAACGTCCTTGCTGATTTTCTCCTCTTTCTCTCTGTAAGCACGCTTAGCTCTCTGAAGTTTATCGAAACACTGGCACCACCACATTATGCTTTTCTGATAGCCACAAGTTTCCGACCTAGCTCCTTAAAGATAAGAATTCATTTGTAATCTGTCCCGAAGTCGATTGTTCTTCTGTTGCCCTGCTATCTATTGCTGTGAAAAGAAAAGATAGCATTAGAATAAAAAATAAATTGAAATTATAATCAAAAGAAAGCAAGTGGCTGCCACCCTACAAAGTCAGCTGCTTAGTAAAATGTTGGTAGGCCTCTTCCTTCTGATCCGAGGGTTGTAGTGGGAGCCTGGGCCTGTGCAGAACGGAGCAAAGGAAGGGGCCACAACACGGTAACAGGTGTAGGCAGAATTGAACAAGCTCCATTTTAACTATAGAAATAGGGTTGAGTTAAAAAAAATCGCCATTTTTATCATTATCATTGTCATCATCATTATTATCTTGATGATGATGATTTCTCTGTTTAAAAACTAAAAGTGGCAATTAGACATGAAGGAGGCAGGAATGTCACTTTGATGATTTAACTTGAGGAATATATAACACTGTCAGATAAAGCCAAGAATAAGCAGTTGGTTGAATATACAGTAATAGATATTCAGATCGGTTGGGAGTGCAGCCAAAACCAAAACAGAACAACAAGCCAGATCTCTTCAGTCTAGAGGCGAAGGGAGAAGAGAGACCTGAGAGACGGTTCCCAATCATGGTGGTGTCGTGGGGGTGAAAGCTGTGTTCCTCTCCTAATCCCAGAAGAGTAGCCCCCAGGGCTCCTCCTGCTTGAAAAGAAGGAGCTTGTGGCAAGAGAAAGCAGATGTACTTGTACAGCAGAGGTTCTGCTTGTGATTATCATTGTTTCAGGACCTAGGATGAGCTGAAAGGAGAAATAGTTTCAGAACAATTTAGGGCAGTTCTGGGAGGTAGAGGAACCGTGCTGTTGGGGCAGAAGAGATGAAGACAATGACCATGGGGTCTGTAGAGGGTGAGAATTCCTGCTTTTGGATTTCCCAGTGATGCAATAGCAGGTCGTGTTGGGGAAAGTCCTTCATACTTGCCTAAATGTTACTATGTAGAAGGATCTGTATAGGGACCCAGGGCAGCCTCCTGTTACATATCTGCCTGGATAACCAAGAAGGCAGGTATCTGGGCTGTTTCCTCCCACCCCAGCCTGGACAGTATCTATTTTGGCTTCCGTGGCCTGGCTGTGCTTTGTACAAGCTTGAGTCTCCAAAAGGCTCTTCCTAGCAGGTCACATGTGGGGACGGGGCAAGGCTAACAATGAGTGAGCCTTCTGGGTCCCACCTTGGCAAGGGATGTGAGTGTAGCCCCAGCCTCAGAAATCACTTAGGCAGGGGATGCTGATGCTGTGACAACAGATTTAGAAGTTGAATGTCAAACACCAGAAAATTAGTACAGTCAGGGGGTTTGATCAGAATTCTGATCATGTGAGAGTGCACGGGGACAAGAAATACTCCAAAAAAATGACTTGTAAAAAATTAATTTAAGCCAAGTTTTAAAAAAAAGCCCCCTTTTTAATGGGAGCTATGAATTCTCTGGAACTCATACCCTGAGAGGTATTACTGAGGCTGGATAGGTCTGGATCCCTGTCCCTACATCTCTCCAGATCTTAGAATTCAGGAGACTCTGTTCTAAACCAGGCATATCCCCAGGGACTGTTCAGAGCTCCAGGACCGTAGTTTAGGGGGATACCATTGTGTCCCCTTACTCCCATGCCCCAATCTGCGTCTGGATCCCAGGATGTGGTGCAGTTCCTTCAGGAGGGGAGCACTGCCGGCTCTCCCCAGGCTCCAGGACCTGACATCTGCACTTCTCCTAGCCCGCCCCCTCCCACCCCACCTCCCCAGGTATTAAAGGGTAGCTGCTGTGGGGTCCCTTCACCTGCCAGGTTCCTGTCTGTGATTCTGCACCTGCCAGCCTGTCCTCCCCACCTGGGTCTTCTGCCCTAGCTTTCCCTACAGACTGCTCACTGCTGCGTGCACCACGTCCCAGCACAGTGCATGGGCCAGTGCATGGCACAGATTAGGCCATCCCTGAGCATTTGTGGAACGAATTAATTGAGGTATTAATATATAGGCTCTTAACAGTTTTCAAAGCACTTACATGTACTTGAGCTTGTGGCGGTCGCAGCCCTTGGAAAGGTTGGATATTGTAGGGGAATTAGGTCCCCAGGTTGAAGGCAGGCTCAGTGATTCAGAGACACCAGTCTCTGACCTCCTTTGCATCAGTCAGTCTGGGGCTTGACCTCGGGCGGGAACACACATACTGTGTTTGTTTCTGGCTCCTCTGGATTGGGAACAGATGGCTTCATCTAATCCAGGCCCAGGCAGGTCTTCTCTTTCCCTGTTTCCTGCCTCCCAATTTAGGAAAAGGATGCAGAGTGTCTCAGGAAGCAAATGTTTTCGCCTTGCTGACAGAAGTTTAGTATCCTTTGGAACAGAACGTTCTGTTCAGTGTTTCCTTGGGCTCTTATGAGAACACAGAGAACATTTCTAGGCAAAGGAGGGAGTATCTGGAGATGGCAAGAGTTTGTTTTATTTGGGTTGAGAGCTTCTGGTTCAAGAATCATGCATATTTCTATGTTGTGCGATAACTGGACCAAGTACTGATTACCTCTGTGCCTAACAGGAAATTTGCCTACTCGGGAAAAACGTAGTGCGCTGAAATAACACTCATCTGTAACTTGCCGTCCCTTGCTTCTGAAGACTCTAAGCCCTATTTAGAATCAAAATCTAGAGCATAAAGCAGCACTCTGACAAGTCCTTTGTTATGGTTTTTTTGCTTTCTAAACTCGATGGCTGTGATTGAGTCTGGAGGTAGTGGGTAAGGTGTCTTCATCCACCCATCATCCGTCCGTCAGTTCATCTGTCCAAATTCATCAATAATCTGTTGTTCGTGTGTCTGCATATGGAGCTCCGTTATGTCCCAAGGGAACCGTTGCCTAGACCTGTTTTCCGTCTCTTTATGGATTTGGGTTTATAAGTCGGGGACTCTGAAGGCTTTTGATGGCTTTCTGAGTACTTTGTTAGAATGTCGACCTATTGCTGTTGTAGTCTCAGCAGTCAGAAGAGCTAGAATTCATCTCATGTGACTGAGACAAGGAAATGAACTTAAAAATATGAGCATACTGTTACATTTTGGGGTCTTTGATATACTGGCATTGTATATCCTCTAGATTGTGACTTCCTTGAAAGCAGGGATTATGTCTAATATTATTTATCTTTATATTCCTAGCATAGGGTCTGTTGAATGAATGGACATGACTAAGTATAAATATAAATTTGTAACATCTGTTACACATTTAATTAGAGCAATATTTAAATAAATAAATATCCAGGTTAAATTTGATGGCTTTCTACTTCCTGTCTGTTTATTCTACACGTGGTGGGGACAGACCCCCTTGGTTTACTCTGAGACTTCTGATTCAGGTGGGCATCTAAAATCTCTGGGTTGTCTTCCCCAGTCTCTTTCCAAGATAACCATCTCTAAATACTCGGCCCTTTGGGGTCCTGTGTACCTGGTTTGTTGCCTCTTGTCCATGAGCGGCAGTTAAGGGAGAGATCACAGGCATCGCCACTAGCATACCTACTGCCTTCTGTCTCCCACAGAAGGTCACTCTCCACCTGCCCTCCCGTGAGTCTTTAACTGTGTACCTTCAAGGTTTGATGCAAACTCATTTGCACTCCGTCTCCTCCGTAATTTGCCCTTCAGACATATATGATGTAACTTGCTGGCAGAGACAGTGTTGTACGCTAGCAAATGGGTGGGCTGTGGTGTCAGACAGTTGTGGGATTCAAGTCAAGCCCCAGGACTTACTTGCTCTGTGGCTTTAGGCAAGGTGCTTAACTTCTCTGAGTCTCAGTTTCTCATCTGTAAAGCAAAGTGAATAAGGCCTATCTTGAGAGGTTATCATTAGAATGAAATGAATTCAATGAGGTAATTATGAGAGCAGCGGGATCTCAGAGGTGCTCACTGAATATCGGTTTTCCTTCTTTCTTTAGGTAAGACACATACATACATGCACACACGCACCCCTACACATGTAGGAATAACCTGGTCTGCTCTTTGTGCAGTTTGGCAACACACTGCCTCCTGAAGGACCTTGGAGTTCTGGAATGAGTCTTGTCAGCATGTAGCAGACACTGTTATTTGTCTAACCCATACCCACTCAATTCTGGTTTTGTTTAAGGAAGAATGTGCCCAGCTACCTTCTTAATTTCCCAGTCTCTCTGCCAGCTGAGGGTGTGACCCTGTGAGTCAGTCCTGGCCAATGAATGTGAGTAAAGTCTTCTGAGATTCCTGAAAACAGGGACAGGCCCAGCTGGCACTGTCCTTCCTCCCTGCAGATGTTTGTGTGGAGCTGTAGCAGCCATTTTGTGACCATGAGGTGACAAGCCTAAGGATTAAAGTCCATCCATTAAGGATGACTGAGCAGAAGCATAGGAACCTCGGTCCCTACTGAACTGACATTGCGACTACCTCTCTCCTAACTTCTTCTGTCACAAAGTAAATCTCCATGGACTTATGCTACTGTTAATTAAGCTTTCTCTTATTTGCAGCTAAACACATTCTCTAATTGACATAGAGCGTATTTCTTTTAAAGACCATTTGCTTAGAGACAGTCTATATTGTTGTGGGGCCAGGAGCTTCCAAGGAGTCAGGGAGAATGGCATCTTGGTATCTAGGGAAGGGGAGACCTGAGATGGCCTCGGGAGCATCACTTACAGAGCCACAGGATGCTCTGAGTGTCTCAGGAGCATGTAATTCCCAGAACTAGGTCCAGGGGCTTGGATTGGCTTGAGTAGAGCATGTGTCTTGTAAGTAAAGTATGGGTGTGAATCAAGTGTTCCTCATGCTTTGTAAAGACTGCAGGTAAGGGAGCAGAAATGGTAGTCCATGGTACAAACCAGTGAGGCATGTTGGACTAGAACACACTGTACATGAAGGTGAGCAGAAGGAACCACTCGGCTGGACAAGACAGACATGTGGCAAAAGGCAGTAGACACATGCAAATTTTTGAGTAGCATTAAAAAACCCCACAAACTCTAGGGTTTATACATGTTTATTATTTAAAAATTCTGAAAAATATATAGAATAAAATTTTGAAATTACCCATAGTCTCCCAAACTGAGTATAATCACATACTACTTTAAAATCTTTATTATTAGCTTAATAGTACCTAATAATATTCCCATATCATAAACTATTCTTTTAAAACTTGATTTGTAATGGCTGCGTGGTGTCTGATTTTATAAATGTACTATAATTTTTATAACTAGTCCTCTATTATTGAGCATTTAGCTTCTCTCTAATTTTTCATTATTACAAACACTGCTTTTATGAATATCATTGTGTATTAATTTGGGGCACATCTTAATTATTTTCACAGGATACATTCCTAGCAGTTGAATTTCTGGGTAAAACAATATGCATATTGTAACGTTTTTGTTATGTACTGGCAGAATTTCTTCCAGAAAATGCATGCCGTAAGCAATGTATGAGAATGCCTATTCAGAGGACGCTTATCAAGTTTGGATACTATAGTTTTTAAAAGAATTTTTCTACTGTGTGGGTTGAGAAAAAAATACTTTTATTAGTTAGGATTTGGCTCAGCAGTACATAATTCATACTCTGATACTCAAATAGTAGTGGTTTAAGCAGAAGAGGATTTATTTCATTTTCATACAAAATAAGTGGTAGGAATTCCAGGGCTGGTATGGAACATCTTAGTCATCAAGGACCCTACCATCCTGTTGCTCTGACAAGCTTAGTATGCAACCTCATGGTCCAGCATGTCTGCTAGAGCTCCAGCCATTCCATCTGTAGTCCAGTCAACAGGAAAAGAGGAAGAGCAAAGAAGGCACACTACTTTCCTTCAAGCAGACCTCTGTGAATTTGGATATAATTCCACTTGCATCTCAATGGCCAACTCAGTCTGCATTTAGTCTGAGTCTAGCTTGTTGCGTGGTCCTACCTAGATGCTGAGGAATGTAGACTTTTAAGCTGGAAAGCAGTGAGCCAGCCAAAGATCAGAATTCTTATTACTAAAGAAAAGCAGAATAATGGATCTTGGGAGGCAATCACCTGACTGTGCCAAAGTCTGATTTTTTACTTCTCTGACTACACTCCAGGTTTAACTTTTTTTTCATATATGTTTATTGTCTATTTGTAATTCTTCTTTACGAGTTGCCTCATATGCTCTAAGCTTTCCCTTTTAGCGTTACTGGTCTTTTTCTTAATAATTTATAAGGTGATCCCTTTACGTATTAAGGATATAAATCCGTCATATATGTTTCATATTTTTTCCTCAATTTGTCATTTGCCTTTAAGGGTGTTTTCTGATAGACTAAGATTTTGATGTGTTTATCAATCAGGTCTATCATTCTTTTCTTTTGGAGTTTCTGGCTTTGATGTATGTTTAGAAATCTCTCCTTCACTCTGAGGCCAGGTAAAACTTTCACCTGTTTCCATTTTGTTCTTTCATGGCTTGAATTTTTCATGTTTGGTGCATTAGGCCAGTGATATTCAAACAGGAAGAAACACCTTCTACTGTGAGCCAGGACTCAGCTTTCACCAAGCAGTGCTCACTCTGGCTCTGTAAGATGTGTGCTGGTTTCTAGTCTCTGCCGTTATTCTTCGTAGTTTAGAAAGTTATGTTCATGACCCACCCATGAATTGTGACCAGAATTTGAAAAAATACTATTTTAATCAATATAATACTTATATTGATTGGGTTATACTATGAGAAATGGAACTGTAGGGTGTTTTTTCTTTAATAACCAGTTTTTTGTAATTCATCTTTTCATCTAATGTTATCCTCTTTTTCAAAATTTTCATGGGTATTCTTGCCTGTTCTCCCAGATGATACTAAAAATCATTGTGAAAACTTTCCGAAGATGAGATTTATATTGGATTTACAAAGTAATTTGAGACAAATTGATAACTTTACAGTGAAGTTGTTCCATCTGGAATCATGGCACAGCTCTCTGTCCAAGTTTCATTAGGAAACGTCTGCAGTTTCCTTTCCTATAAGCTCCTATATTTCTCATTACATCTATCACAGAGAGCTGATGTTTGTGATTGCTTTTTGTGAATGAAATCTGCTCTCCATTTTTGTTAAAATGATTATTTCTTTCGAATAGGACATCTTGATTCTGATAGTTTTTATTTTCTCATTGGATCTTCTATAGAAGACTATCTCATCTACAGATAATGGGAATTTTATCATCCTCTCACCAATGCAAATTTTAAGAAATAGCTGCCATTTATTAATTACTCCCTATTGCTAGACATTGTGTATCATGTGTACATTTCCATTTAATCATCCCGAAAGCCCAGTGATGGGAGGTACTATTACCTGCATTTTCAAGATGAGAAGCTGGACGTTTGTTAATTCAAATTGCTCAAGGTCACACCTCTAGCAAATGGCAGAGTCAGGATTTGAACCCAGATCAGTCCAACTCCTACACCTGGGCTTTTAAGTACTTCACTCTACTGTCTATATGTATATTACACTTCTTTTCTGTGCTTTAATGCTTTGGCTAAAACTTCTAGAATGGAGTAAATGACAGTATTGCTTGACTAAGAGGCCCATGGTTTGGGGATTTTAAATTTTGCCAGGGAACAAATGTGAATCAGGGTTTGTGAAAGCCTTTGCAAAGTTTGTCCCTCTGTGACTAGTCTGGTACACTCCTCATGCATCGCTTGCTGAGGGGCCTCTCCTTGCTTCCTTGGCTTGGTCAATCCTGGGTCATTCTTCACCCTGAGAGCACTATGTACCTCTTTTTTTCAGCAGTTGGTATCCAACAAAATTCTATTTCCCAAAGTCATTACTGCAATGTCCGTTTTTTTGTTGTTTTAAGATTGGCACCTGAGCTAACAACTGTTGCCAATCTTTTTTTTTTTTTTTTCCCTGCTTTATCTTCCCAAACCTCCCGTACATAGTTGTATATCTTAGTTGCAGGTCCTTCTAGTTGTGGGATGTGGGATGCCGCCTCAATGTGGCCTGATGAGCAGTGCCGTGTCCACGCCCAGGATCTGAACCCTGGGCTGCTGCAGCGGAGCGCGAGAACTTAACCGCGTGGCCACAGAGCCAGCCCCTACATGGACTTTTTTATTATTATTTATTTATTTTTTGGTGAGGAGATTGGCCCTGAGCTAACATCTGTTGCAAATCTTCCTCTTTTTTTTTTTCTTCTCCCCAAAGCCCCAGTACATAGTTGTATATCCTAGTATCAGGTCATTCTAATTCTTCTATATGGGATGCCACCACAGCATGGCTTGATGCGCGGTGTGTAGATCTGTGCCCAGGATCCGAACCAGCGAACCCCAGGCCATTGAAGCAGAGCACATGAGCTTAACCACTCAGCCACAGGGCTGGCCTCATAAACTTTTTATTTTAGAAAAGTTTTAGATTTGCAGACATTTTGTAAAGACAGTAGAGAGTTCCCCTATACCTTGCACCCATTTTCCCCTTACTAACATCTTACATTGGTATGGTACATCTGTCACAATTAATGAACCAATAATGATACATTATAATCAATTAAAGTCCATATTTTATTCAGATTTCCTTAGTTTTTGCCTCATTTCCTTTCTCTGTTCCAGGATTCCACCCGGGATACTGTTACTTTTAGTCATTATGTCTCCTTAGGCTCCTCTTGGCTATGACCAGTTCTCAGACTTTCCTTGTTTTTGGTGACCTTGACATTTTGAGGCGTACTGGTCAGTTTTTTTTTAGAATGTCCCTCAATTGGGACTTTTTTGATGTTTTTCTCATTGTTAGACTGGAGTTATGGGTTTTTAGGAGGAAACCACAGAGGTAAAATGCCATGTTCATCACATCATATTGAGGGTACATACTATCAATGAGACTTATCACTGTTGTGTTCACCTTGATCACCTGCCCGAGGTGGTGTTTGTCAGGTTTCTCCGTTGTAGTGTTACTCTTTTCCTCCTTTTGCATACTGTACTCTTTGGGTGGAAGTCACTGTGCACAGCCCACACTTAAGGAGTGGGGAGTTAATGTCCATTTCTTCGAGGATGGAGTGTGTACATAAATTATTTGGAATTCTGTTGTACCAGAGATTTGTTTCTCCTTCCTGATTGATTGATTCATATATTTATGGACTCATAAGCCTTTATTTTGTACTTGAGGTTATAATGTAATAGTAACTATTGTATTACTCCAATCCTAAGATTTTGCTGTTTAAATTGTTCCAGCTTTGGACATTGGGAACTCTTTCTGTTGGCTCCTATGTCCGTTTGATATATTTTCACTGTGGTTTCTTTTATTGACTTATTTTTGAGCATTTCCTTACTTTCTAGCACTAAAGATGCTCCTTGCTTATCTCATATATTTCTTATCCCAGATGTAGAATCAGCCATTTCTCCAAGCAGCCCTGGTTCCTTTTATTAGAGAATTGTATTAGAAACCAAGATCTAAGCATCTGGGTACTGGGTGTGGTCACTACTACTGGAATGTCCCTTCTCTGCCCTCTCAGCTGACAGAGCAAGGAAATGTATGTGTGTCTGCTGACATACACACACACACACACATTTGTAAATTCTTCTGTGTATCCACCTATATCTATATTAAGCTAAATATAAGTGCATACTGATGGCTCCAACTCTAATCCATTACCACATAGATTATTCTAGCCTCCTCCCTTGCTTGTTTGTAACCTCCCACTCCAACAGTGAGAAACTTGGCTCCTGGCATCTGCTATCCAGTTACTTAACTCTTCAATTCCAGTATGTGTGTATAGTGGTATCAAAATTAGTAACCCCTACCTCTGTGGGACATAACTTTATCAACTAGAGCACAGTACTTATGTATAGTCCTTTTGCCTGTAGTTTTATAGTCTCTGCTGCTTTCCGAAGCTACTCGGGTGAGCACCTCTGTAATACAGTTAGATTGTTTTGTTATGTCCTACACTTGATCCTAGGATCTTCTGACCTCCTAAATAACTCTTTAAAATTTGCATACATTAAGGTTCACTCATTGTGCTGTAATGCTCTATGGGTTTTGACAAACTCATAGTGTCATATATCTACCCTTACAATATAAGGAATAGTTTCACCACTCTAAAAAATTCCCTGCGCTTCTCTTTTTCAACCACTCCCCTTCCCCACCTCAAATCCCTGAGAACCGCTGATCTGTTTACTATTTCTGTAGTTTTGTCTTTTCGAAAATGTCATATATGTGGAACCATACATTATGTAGCCTTTTGGGCCTAGCTTTTTTCACTTAGCAATATTCATTTAAGATTCATCCATATTTTTTGTAGCTTGATAGTTCATTCCATTTTGTCAATGAATAATATTCCGTTGTATGGATCTTTCATAATTTGTTTATCCATTGACCTATTGAAGGACATCTTGGTTGCTTCCACTTTGTGCAGTTATGAATAAAGCTGATACAGACACTTTAGTGCAGCATTTTGTCTTGCCATAAGTTTTCAAATAAGTTGAGTAAATACCCAGTACTATTGCTGGATCATGCAATCAGATGTTTAGCTTTGAAAGAAATTGCCTAACTGTCTTCCAAAGTGGCTATACCATTTTATCCTCCCACCAGCAGTAATGAGAGTTTCTGTGGCTTTACATCCTTGCCAGCAATTGGTATTGTCAGTTTGGGTTTTTTTTTTTTAAGACATTCTAATAGGTATATGGTGATTTGCCATTGTTGTTTTAATTTGCCTTTCCTTAATGACAAATGATGTTGAGAATCTTTTCATATGGTTAATTTTCCATCTTATTCAGTGAGGTATCTGTTCAGATCTTTTGTACATTTTTTAATTGGGTTGTTTGTTTTCCTGTCCTTGAGTTTTAAGAGCATTTCATTTTGAATACAAGTCCTTTGTCAGATGTTTGTTTGCATACATTTTCTCCCAGGCTTTGGCTTATGTTTTGGTTCTTTTAACAGTGTCACAGAGCAGAAGTCTTTGATTTTAATAAAGTCCTTCTTATCTAGTTTTTTCATGGATCGTGCTTTTGGTGTTACATCTAAAAATTCATTACCAAACCCAAGGTTGTATAGATTTTCTCCTACATTTTCTTCTAGAAGTTTTATAGTTTTGCAGTTTACATTTAGGCTTATCATCCATTTTGAGGTCATTTTTTTGCAAGGTATAAGGTCTCTGTCTAGGTTCACTCTTTTGCATTTGGGCATCTAATTGTTCCAGCACCATTTATTGAAGACTGTCCATTCTCCACAGAACTGAATCCATTACTTTGCTCTTTTTTCAAAAGTCAGTTGACCCTATTTGTGTGCATCCGCGCCTCAGTCCTCTTTTCTGTTCCCTTGATCTATGTGTCTCTTTCTTTTTTACCTCTGCCACGCTTTCTTTATTGTTACAGCCTTATTTAGTAAGTCTTGAAATCTGGTGGTATGAGCACTCCTACATTGTTTTCTTTCTTCGGAATTACAGTAATCTTTAAAAAGTTTGTAACATAAAATATTTTTTAAAAAGGAAATATGTTTGTTCTCAGCCTTTTTGCCTGAAACATGTACTTCATCTGGTAATGCAGTGCGGGCCAAGCACATAGTAGGCCCTTGTTTATCATTTGTTGTCTACCTGGGAGGGCAGTGTGAGAGACATCCCTTGGCCAGTGAGCAAGTCCAGCAGATGGTCAGGCTTGGCCATCTCAGTGGGTTCTTGTATCTCACTATCTCTCATGAAGTGATAAACACTTGTGGTTCCCAAAAGAAAACTGATTCCTGGTGAACATTAATATGATGAGATGTGAGGAGCTTTGTGAAATTGATGGTTCTTAACCAAAAGATAGAGATTTGACATAAACTGGAGCTCAGAATTGAGTGAGAATGAGAGCACTGACCACACCATAACAGAAACAAGAAAAGCAGCTCATGAAATGCTTTCCACTAAGGCTCCAGCCAGTGCAAAGACTTTGATGGGTCACTTTTATTCTCTGGTTTTGTCTGACAATTTGGAAATGGATGAATGTCTCAGGAAGTATCCATCCCTTATGCATTTTGTAGGTCTATATTTGCAGAATGTTCCCCCACCTGCCTTCCTTTGCTCTCAGACATGCTTGGAGACTGTCTCCAGCATTTGTCTCCTCTTTGCAAGGCATATACATGCTTTGTGATGAATTTTGCAGCCAAAATGTAGTGCTGGGGCAAGGAGACATATGCCCAATGTGGATTGGCAGCAGATGGAGCTCATCAGGATGCATTAGAACAGTTGTCCAAGCCCTCGTGAAGTGCTAGCCTGCTGTTAACACCATCCTTCCCACCTCTTTGGATTGCTGGGCGGGCCCACTTCGGCTGGAAGCCAGTCAGTACTGATGGCCCTTTTTCTCCAGGCGGAGAGCCCTGTCTCTGCTGGCACCACTGCCCAGCAGGCACTGGACAGCTGCTGAACACAGCCAGAGCAAGGAGACAAGTGCAGGAGGAATGACAGAAGCCCAAGTGAAAGCCTAGCTGTGTGTGACAGCACCATGTTAACCTTCAGAGCAGCTCTCCTGGAAGGCAGCCTTGGCTGACTGAAGCCAGCAGCTGGGTTTATTACTTTTCAAAATGTCTGAGCCATGAATGGGTTACCTGTGGGGGCATTTGGTCCGAACCTAACCTGAGGAAGGCTGGCATGGGAGGGAAGGTGTTTCTTGGGTGGGGAACCAGCCACCTGTACACCTGTGAATGTGCAGCATTGCCCTGGGTACTTGGCAGGCAGCAGCTAATGTTCTCTTTGAGTGGGCTGCTCTCTTCGTTTCCTGCAGGGCCTGCCTGCTGTGGTGGCTCAGTAGAAACTACCAGCAGTAGAGGGTTTATAGGCTAAATCATACTCAGGGTCCTAATGCCAGGACTGTGTCTCCCTCTGAGCCATAGTTAACGAGCCCTGCTTGCTGAAGGTGTGGGCCTTGCCCATGGGGCTGAGAGGGCATGGTGCATAGATGCTCTGGGTTTGTTGGGGAGGCAGAAGGATGGCAGATTAAGATTTGTGATCTGATTTGCATCTTCCAACTTGGAGCTTCTACAAAGGCAGTGCACAGGGTGGAATGACATGGAGGCAAAGTAGTAACTGAAATTTAAGCACTGAACGGGTCATCAGCATAGACATGAGCATTGAGGTCCTCAGGATCAAGATCCATGATTTCTTTTGTCTGCTCATGCCTCAGGTTTAGCCCTGTCCTCCAGGGCTTCTAGTTTGAGCAGAATGTTTCTGTTGCAACAGCCACGGCCTGGCAGGTGGCAAAGCAGAGTGAGGAAGGTCCTGCTTCTAGATTCAGATGGATCTGTGTTCAGTTCAGAAACCTATGAGTTGGATGATTTTTAGAAAATACTTAAACCTGTTTGAATTCATATCTTCACCAGAGGAATGGAGATATGAACGACGATACCGCCTCATGGACTTGTTTTGAGGCGTAAGTGGAATAATCAATGTAAAGCACTTGGAATGGGGCCTGGTAATAATCTCATAATAAAGGCCGTTATTGCCACACTATCATCATCATCGTCGTCATCATCCTCACCATCATCATTGACTATATTACAGGAAATAGGAAGGTCCATTGAACAACATCCTTTCCATTCTCTGTCATCAGCACTTGCATTAAATCTAAATCAGAAAATGCTTCTTCATTCCTACTGTATGCATACTCACACAGATGTGTACCTACCGTTTCTATTCTCCTAGAACTTATGCCTTCTAGGGGTGGACATTCATAAATTTATTACATTTCAATAATAAGTATAAAATTAAGCAAGGCCATATGCAGTTATTAATTGCTAATAAAGCCAAAGTAATGGTTTTCATATGTTTAGAAACATCCGTGACCCACAAGGTCTTTCCTTAGTTCATGTCACTGTCAGTCTGCATCACAAAATACTGTTTTTGTGAAAAGTGCAGGAGAGCCAGAGAGAACCGAGAAGCAAATCAGAGCCACTGCCAAGCTCCTCGCCAGTCTTCTGTTTTGGCATCAAGTAGATACACCCTTTCCCCTTTCCTGCCTTCTTCCTTCCCTACCTCTTGAATCCCGCCTCTTCCATCCCTCCTTCCTTCACTTCCAAACCACCCAGTCAGCTGAAACCTTGGCACTCAGAAGATTTCTGCAGGGGGAGAAGGAAAGGGCAGATGGTGTCTATTGTGATCCTCACCTCTTCCCAGGCCTGCTTCTGGGTGTTGTCATCTACCTGCTTCTTCCCTACTGAATACCAGCATTCTGTGTCCAGGGAAGTTCCACGGGAGCTGCCGGGGTACAGATTTCCCTTGAGGCAGAGTCATTTGGCATTCAGTGAGTCCCAGAGTTTGTTGACCAAAAGTGTGGATTTAGAATAGCTGCTTCAACTGTGTCGCCCTCTCTAAGGCAGAAGAAGAGAGAGAATTAATTCAGTGGCTTCCTTTCTTCAAGCCAATCCCGAGGGCTTCTACCCAATGTTCCCCATAATAACAGGCCCTCAGGAGAGATGGCTCACCCCCAGGCAAGAACACACATCCCAGCCCATCCTGCAGGTGGGCAGCAAAGTCTGCTGATCCCTAATGCCTAGTTTCTCAGAGGCGTTTTTCCATTCTGTGACAAACCTGATGTGGCCTCTGCCACAAATCCCCATTCATGTGATCATTAAAATATGTAAATGTAGCCCCTGGCAGCACTCGACCCTTGGGAATGAGGCCAGCACCTCTGGGTCACCTCTTCCTGTTCGGCTATGCCTTGGCCCTCAAATATCAGGGATAGGTGACTGGGGTTTTTGAAACTTTGTTTCTATGTCTGTTATTTCCAATGCGTATTTATCTCAGGAGACTTTTTCAGGCTGTGCCCTCTATGAGTTTAAGAGGCAAAGCCCATTTCAGAGAATCTGTAAATGAGCATATGCATGATGACTTTGCTCCTGCCTTGTCTTAGTGGGAAGGGACAGTGAATGGTTATATGCTTTCTTATAGTAAACCACGTAGATGTTGGGGATGATCTGTTATGGTGGCTACCATTAACCTACCGAATACAGGAACCCATCCAAAGACTGTTGATTGAGCCCCTGCTATGAACAGGCATGGTGCTCAGTACTGGGAGCCTGTCTCAGCTTAGGCTACTGTAACAAAATGCTACAAATTGTGTGCCTTAGATGATAAACGATGACTTATTTCTCACAGTTCTGGAGGCTGGAAAGTCCAAGATCAAGGTGCCGACAGATTCTGTCCTTGGCAAGGGCCCTCTTGGTCTGCAGACTGCCGCCTTCTCGCTGTGTCCTCAATCATAGTGGAGAGAGATTGGGCTCTGGTCCCTGCCTCTTCTTCTAGGGCACTAATCCCATCATGGAGGCTCCCCCCCCTCAGGAGCTCATCGGAACATAATGACCTCCCACCTCCTAATACCATCACATTAGGGGTTAGGGCTCAGTGTATGAATTTAGGGGGGGACACAAACATTCGGTCCATAACAAACCCCAACCCCAAAGAACAGGGAGGAAGGGACTGCTATCATGGAGCTCATGTTCTAGGACGGCACTCATCCAGCCTGGGGCTCTGCACAGGTGCTCTTCCCTTATGCAGATTGACCACAAGAGACAAGGGCATATTTTTATGCACCTTCATGTCCCTGCTACCTATTTCCACGTATTCCCATGTCCAGAATCTAGTAAGTGTTTGAAAACGTAGTCCATGATGGCTTGACACTGATCAGAGGTTCCTGATCCTGGCTCCTCGAGAGGCATGGCTTCCTGTCTTTCTTCTTAAATAGGAGAGAAAGATGCCTTGCAAGCAAGCACGCTGTCTGAAATCAGCTTTATTTTTCATTGTCTTATAGAAAAGGGAGCTTAAGCCTCTAATTGCTACTATCGAAGCCAGAGCACCTGCTGGTTCTCGCGGCTGCCTCCATTAGCGTGTCGCATCTCTCCCAGGGCTGCCAGGCTGGTAATCTGAAAGGGAAATAACTTCTGGTTGGGGAGTGGAGGGGACTCATTGTTGCTAACTGCTCACCGTGTCTATCACTGTCTCACCTCTCCCTTTGAGAAGAGAAATCAATAGCGTTTTAAATGTCTTGCTAAGTAAGTGTTTATGAAGCAGATTCCCTAGGGGCTTAGCCTGGGGCCTTGCTCAGGGCAGCCGGAACTGCCTGGAGCAGCAAAAGCCACTGAGGTTGAAGGGCCTCACTCCCACCCCATTTTTGCCTGTTGTCCAAGTGGCCTGGGTCTGTGAGCTGGCAGCGTGAACTGGCGTGCTCGGAAGGGTAAGAAGGAACGTGGGTGGTATTTATTTGCTCCCCTGTTCACTCCACGTACACTTTCTGAGCACGATGCTGAGTGCTGGGCGCACCACCCCTGCCTCAAAGAACTCCATGTGTGGAGGGAAACAGACAAATAGGTCATGAGAGATGTGCAATATGTGACATGATGGAGGGGGACAGAGAGCGCCGGGAGCACAGAGAAGGAACCTGGGGGGCTGGGGACTATCTCATCCCAGAGAGATGAGATAGTCAGAGAGGGCCTCCTGGATGGGAGAGAAGAGAGTCTTCAGATTTCTTGCCATTCACTGCTCCTTACTCCATTTCTCCAGAACTACTAACTGTGGCAGAAAACACTGGTCAAGGCCTGGCAAGTCAGAGAAACCTGGGACTGGACAGCCAGCCCCTGCTTGGGGTCACTTGGAGGATAAGGGTTAATAGAAAATGAAATGATGTCAGCCAGAGCTGGGGCCCAGTGGGTGTTAGGTCCCTTCTTGTCAAGAAAATAGATGCATTGCTCCTCAGCCTCTGCTCCTGAGCATTGCTCAGCCCTTTTCTGCATCCAGGGGCCCACAGTTTCTTCCATAAGCTCAGCTGCACCCCTGCCCCCGGGAGGTGCATCCTCATGGTACCTTCCTCTCTGTTCCGCTCTGCAATCTCAGCCTTACAGGGAGCTTCATGGGGGCAGCAAAACATCTGTCTCGTTCCTTGGTTAATTCCCAGCATGGAGCATTAGTCTGACACATAGAGGGCATCCAAACCGAGAGAAAATGCAACCCTGCTCCCATCATGGCCATTGGTCATTCCTCTCCGAAGGTTCCTCACCACCCTTGCTCGGCATAGCCAAGAGAGAAGGTGAATTGGGTGGTCACCTGGGCACCATGGGGTGAGGAGTTGTCAACAGACACATGCCCCACCCTCAAACCCCAGCTTGGGTTAGGCATGGTCCTAGCAAGGCCAGGCTAAGGCTAATTCATGTGACAAGGGAGGGCTCGGGCTCACAGTGACCTCAGAAGCATGCTTTCCTCTCGTCAAGTCATAGGCACTGGATGTCCCACCCCGAGGGCATGGTAAACACGACAGGCCAGCCATGAAGGGAAGCAGGAAGAGGCTCTCAAGAGCAGAGGCTCCAGGTGAGCATTCTCCCTGGTCATGGCTTGCCACCTTTCTTCTCTGCCACCTATATTTGCCCTGCTCCAGGTTAGCCATCCTTCTCTCCATCTGCCCACTCCTGGAAAAGCAGCTGCCTTGCAGAGAGGTGTCTGCAACTGTGTCTTGCAAACAGGAGTCTCTGCTTAGAAGTGGCTTCCTGGACATTGTGAAGATCCCATGTCTTCCCAGGGCTTTTCTGGTTCAGACTGACAGCACACTGGCTGGGGGAGCCCTGGTGGGCTGGCAGGCAGCTGACTCTGGTCCTGATGCAGCGACACTGCTAGGCAGCTCACTTTCTCCCTTTCCCCTTTCGGGCAGAGGGAGAGAATAAAAAAGTCACAGCACAGACACCCGCAGAAATAGCACTAATTTGGCCTGATTTAAATTCAGGTGCTAACATGTGCAGTCCTCTGCATGCCAGGCCCAGGGTCTGAGTTGCTGCTATGGTCTCACTTATAGGGAAGGAGGCCTGTCTGTGGAAAGACTCGGGCACCAGCAAGCCCTCAGCAGCGGAATCTGCCCTTGCCCACTCACTCCAAGGCTGTGCCGGCCTGCTCCTGAACCTTCTGGACCACCTGCACCTACCCTTTTGTGCTGTCTAATTTTCCTCCAGCTTTGTCAGCTGGAAAAGACAGCTGCCTATTATCCACGCACCTTGTGTACACCAGCTCCGCCCTGATGCTAGATCTGCAGCGCCTTCTCTTAACTATTGACTGTGTGGTTCCTCTGGGGACTGCATGTTTCCTTCACTGCAGCCTAAATAGTTTGCTCTGGGGTCCCACAAACCTGGGTTTCCTTCCTTGTTCTGTTCCATCCAAGCTTTGTGCCTAGACAGAACATTTAGCTTCTCTGAGCCAACCTCAGGTCTCTCAGTTGAAAAATGGATATAATGATAACACTTATCCCATGGGAGTGTGACAAAACCATGAGATGATACCTGTAAAATATTTAATATAGGGCCTGGAACCTAGTAAAAGCCCAATCATGCCACCTGCCACGGTCATTCTTATCGACAGCTGCCTGTAGGGATTTACAGCCCACCTTGGAGAATTCCACCTCTTGGCACACTCAGGGGCATTGAAGGAAAGGAATTGAAAGGAATGTGATCTTTTAGAAATAGGAGATGAGATGAAGAGATAATCAAGGAAGAGATAAGACAGAGGAGATGGGAGAACAATTGGGTAAGGAGTTACCTGAGGCCATCCTTGTGAAGTGTATACATCGAGTTTGGCACCTGGAAGGTCCTCCGCGAGTGGGAGAGTTCCCCCTCGGTGCTGTGCATACTCTCCCAGCATTCTTCACCTTGTATTGAAAAGCCTTCTTCCCATGTGTCTCCCTCCCTATGCCAAGAGCTGCTCTAGGGCAGGAGCTGTCTCATTCTCTGGTCTCCCGGCTCCCACGATGGGGCCTGGCCCTTAGGAGGGCGTGCTCAGCCTCGGAAGAGCTCTATTCTCACAGGTCCCTCACAGCCATGAGGATCCGAGAGCTCGGGGTCTCCAGCTGTCCTGTAAAAACAGGCCACTGAGGCCTCAGGGAGGTATACTACATGTCCAGCCAGGCAGCCCGCCTGTCACAAGCAGGCACTTAAGGAGGACCTGCTGTGGGCCAGGCCCTGAGGAGCCACTCATAGTCGTCCCCTGTGGAGCCAGCTGTGTGGGAGAGAATGCAGCACATTAACAATCAGAGTCCAACTCGCTCACCTGTTGTTTACTTGACAAGGACTTCCTGAGTTCCTGCTGGGGGCCACCGCTGTACTAAAAGCTTGGATGTGGTAGTGAGTACAAAAGAAAAGGTGTCTGCCCTCATGGCGCTTCCAGTCTAGTGTGAGTGAGGACAGTCATGATACAACTGTAAACACACCCCATGATTGGGAGTGTAATAAGCGTGTAAGAGAAGCCCTGAAGAACAAAAACAAGGTATCATGACAGAGAGAGGAGTGGTGGAAGTTGACCTTGTTGGTGTGGTCAGCGCAGGAGGACTTCTGTTAGGAAGTGACATCAGACCTGAGGTTGGAAGGATTTGTAGGTGTTAATGAGGCTGAGGGAGAAGTGTGACTGAGGCTACTAGTGGGGAGGCACTTCATGCATTTGAGGGGCTCTAAACAGCTTGCAAGGTGAGTCCCAGGAACGAAGGAAGGGCAGATTCAACATGCAGGAGGAGCAGCGATGGAAGGGCACATTCTTTTCCTTTCCGACCAAGCCCAGCCCTAGACCTGCCTCTCTGCCTGCCCCCATCCCTTTAGCCGGTGGACTTCCTCCTGATGTTGCTGCACTGAGGGTGCACAGGCTGACTCTTTGATTTACAGCCCCTGGGTACCCATCCATCCGTCTTCCCTCTCAGGAACAGGAAGAGGAATCCCTTCACCCCTGATGACCTCCGTCGTCTTCTTTCCTGGTGCCTCTTCCCTCTCTGCTTCTTCCTCTATCCTTTGTACCCAGCAGGGTCTCCCCTCTCTCGAACACCTCATAACCTTCAAGCATCTTAGTTCATTGTGCAGAATATACTCGCTGCATCCCTTTTCTCACCACTCCCCCCTTTTTAAGCCTTAAATTTGGTCTTCTGCCATCCTGATCACTAGGCCCTGGGGTACTTCTCCGTCTTCTTCCTTCGTGACCTCTCTGTGGCATTTGGGGCCTGTTGACCACCTCCTTCCTTCTGAATACTCTTCTCCCTTCTCATTTGTGAGAAGCTGAACTTCCCCACTTAATTGTGCTGACTTCTCCTTCCTTCTTTTCTCACTGGTGCCATGATTCTCCACATTGGAGTAGTCCCCAACTTCTTTTCATTTTTGATGCCTCTTAAACGTTTTTCTGCTGACATCGCCTCAGTCCTTGTCACCTCTTAGTTCCCACACTGTAGCAGTCTGCCCACAGGGTTTCCTGCTTCTTCTGTTCTCCTTTCCACCCTGCAGTACCCCACCCCTAAATTAATCTTTTAAAACCACTAATTGGAGAACAGCTGTCCCTCCCTTTTGGTATAATCAGGCTCATTTACTCTCTTTCCCCTGAACTTGTTTTGGCTCTTGATTATGTTGTTCACAAGCCTTGGAATACCCTCGTCCCTTTGTCAACCTACAAAGCCATCCTAGCAGACAGGGACTCCTCTTCTGGGATAAACCATTTTTCTTGGGTCGGGGGAAGGGCCTTTCTCATTGGTGTTCACAACTACCCAGCAAACATTTATCGAGCTTTTACTATGTATCAGGCTGCCCAGAAATTTTCAGTGTGTTTGAGGAGATGGACAGATACAGAGAAAGCTAGAGAAATCATTTCTTCCCTGGAGAAATGATGACCATATTTGTGTATTCTAAGCTCCTCTGACGGTTCACCCACAAGCTAGGCCTATACTCTATACAGTTGTTAATTGTTCTTGCCGCTGTCATTGTCACAGCCCTCTTAATTCCTGATCTTATGATAAAAAGAATTTTTCTGGAATAAAGCTAATTCCTGACAGTTCCACAGTGGAGGCTTTGAGTATTTTGTGTTTATTAAAGGGAATGCTTTAAAATGGAATCACTTTGAAATGAGACCCAAAGCACGGTCCATCTTGTTGTAATTATGCCCTGTAGAATTTACAAGGAAGAATGTACTTTCATGATTCTGGGGGAAAATGTTACAAAACAAAATTCTTCATTACTGTACATATGATAATTTTTTAAAAAGTCTTTGGGAAGAATTAGAAATAAAAACATATGATAGCTGCTAGGTTCTCCCATTGGGGAATATTTACATCTAGACAAATGGCATAATTACATTTACCATTTTCAATGGTAGTTGGGTTACATGAACTCCAAGAAGTTCACCATAAGAACTGATTGGCACTGGTTAAGGGCAAACCCAGCTGTAGAGTAATGGAAGGAATTCTGCTCCTGCACTGAGGGAGCCGGGTGTGAGGCCTGACATGGTGTTTAATTAGTAGGAGGCATTGGACTAGCTGTTTCTTCTCTTTCCAAGTCAGGGCTACTGAGGAGAATAAACAGAGAGAGCGAGGAAATGGTATGAGGTCCCATGTGAGTGTCAGAGGTTATTGTTGTGAGCCTTATACTATTTTCAAAATAAAATTATAAAATAACGTATTAATTATTGAATATAGAGAAAAGAAAATATAGATAGAAATGTAGAAAATGTGGATTTTTGTTAACAAAACTTGAATGATTTTGTGGGTGGTGCTTTTAAATCTGCATTTTTCACCTTGAGATATATTGCAAACTTTTTCCAAATCAATTTTTGAGAAATTGTTTTTTTGATGGCTTCATAGCATTCTTGTTATATATGCTGTATTTAACCAGTCCCTTGGTTAAGTTGTTTGCTTTTTTTTTGCTATTCTAAACACTTCTTTCATAAATGTCTTCATACATAAATTTTTGTACACATCTTTGATAGGATAAATGGTTATAATGACATTACTAAATCAAAGATTTAGATAATTTTAGGTCTTTTTATGCATACTGCCAACTTATTTGTCAAAAAATGCTGTGCCAAGTTCTACTCTGTCATGCTGGCCATTTGCCAACATCCTTTCCAATCCTGAGTATTGTTTTAAAAGCCACAAAGAAATTTTTTTTAATGTCGCCTATTTGCTACACGCCCCCAAAATCAATTCTTATTTTAGTTTGTCTTACTTTGATTGTTAGTGAGGTTGAACACTTTTTCTTTTTTTATTCGGCGATCTATAGTTCTTTTGTGACTTGCTATTTGTGTCCTTTGTATTTAGAGGCCATGTTAATCACCTTTGCTCTTGCGTTGAATTGCTGAGGCATAGTCCCTAACGGTTCATTAAGCTGCATTGAGTTATCTTGGATCAGATCTTCAAACTGGTCATTTGTCCAGCAATAACTGTTTGTTGAATAAATGCTAAATGAATCATAATGCAGTAGTTGGACAGCCATAGGGCCAAGAGCTAATGGCTGTTATCCCCAGGAGCGACAACACATTACTTCATCTCTTCATCCATTTATTCATCACTCCGCCCAATATACTTTTTAAGTGTGCCAGGCTTCTATTAGGCTGTGTATTAGTTCCTGCTGTCAAGAACTTTAGTCTCAAGGAGAGGAGTTTACAATATAGTATGTTAATTCGTTAAAGGAAATCCTTCAGAACTCAAGTCCATCTTTAAGAGGATGTGTTTTGACCCATAGAAAGTGTACATGATTTCATGAACTAGCGGAAGCTTCTTAGCTTACCTTATTTTGCAGGGTGTGTGCCCCTTCTCTTCTTACATGCTTCCTCTGCGAGGCAAATTTCAGCACCAAACAGGTCAAATTCAGTTTGTAGAAAACAAAACAAAACCACTACCTCTAGCACCTTTTTTATAGAAGCTAATACATTTGATTTCTTCTTGGCCTCCACCTTGGCTCTTAGTGTGATCTCTGACCTCTCTGCCAAACTAATCTTGAAAATTGTTGTTAGAGTCAGATGTGCAAGGACTTTGCAGCCAGGTAGACGCAGGGCCTAATCCCAGCTCTTGGGCTCATTACTCGTCTCCTCTGGGTCTCAGTTCTGTAGTATTTAAAATTGGGAAATAAACATTACCTTGCAAGGGTTGTTTTAAGAATCAGTCGAGTTCATGATTTAAATTATCTGGTGCACAGTAGATACTAAACAATAGCTGTTATCATTATTAGTAGTAAAATCACATATGTTTACCATTAAGGAATTCTAGCTGGTTGGTTATGACAAAAGGTCATATAAGTTGGCTTTTATTTCAACAAATTTACCACATTCTGGATCTTTTTGGATCTTAGTTTTACAGATCTGAAACTTGATTTTATTGTCTCTTGGATTGTGGCTCAGTTTCTCACTTATGAGGTCACATTTAACTAAGTTCTCGAGAGACCATTGTACAAACCAAAAACAAGATAGCCTATCAAGTGTGGACAGCTGCCCAACAGACAGGGACTGGAATACTCACACCATTGGCAGCTCTTCTCTCCCTCTAGGAGAGCTCTGTGAGAGCCAGGTTATAATTAGTGCTTGTGGAAAGAGCAGGGAATTGGAGAGAGGGTGCTTAGTTAATGATAGGAAGCCAACGCCCCCACCCACACCCCATACAGCTTCATACCTGTCCTTCTTATAGGATGAGTCTTACATGAGCATCCAAGGACAGAGGTTCCATCTCCCTCAGAGAGAGTTTCCATGGGCACTGCCTATACTTAGCTCTCAATTTCTCGTTTCGTCTTGGTTCTACACTGACCTCTTTCTTTTCTGATTGACACATCATCTGGCTGTGTCATCGTCTTTAACTCAGTTATTAATTACCACTAAGTCTTTCGTTCTAGAGTTGAGTCTCTATAGGAGAGTTTGCACATGTCCACTTGTGCACTGATTCTGTCATTCACCTCTCTGAGGTCAGTTTCATTTCCAGAGGGCCCTTGAGTGGGTGGGTAGGTAAAAGATACATCCCTCACTGCCCTCTCTACCCCATGACCTGTCTGCAAACTTCCTGCCTTAAGCAATGGTATGGGATATGAAATGCTGCCCCACCAACACATACATTATCTCTTAGAGTCCCCTGGGAGCTGGGAGAAACCTCAAGGGCCTCCTGCTGCTCAAAGGTGCCACTGAGCATGTTTGCGACCACACTAAGAGCCACCGGCCCCATGTGGTCATGCTGGCTGTGTGAACATTGTCTGCTAGGTCCTGTATTCTGTCATTTAGAGTCAGTGAGTGGTAGTGGTATGAATTACATTTCCTCTGGGACATAGCATTTTGCCTAGTGAGAGTCTGGTTGAGATTATTTTTCTACTCTGTTTCACATGGCTGGAGAACGTGTGTCCTCTCACTGCAATTGCCACTCATTCAGCCCTTCACCTCTGTTCCTGGGAAGGCAGCTGGCCTTCCACAGAGGATATTCAGAACTCTCATGTGAGGATAAGTCTCTTCCTACAACTGGACCCTCTGATGTGTCCGAGTCTCCCCAACTTAAAGAGAGGAGCAAAGAGGTGGGGTAGTCCAAGGCAGAAAATCCCCTCACCCTCAGCCATAGCATTTCTGGGGAAAATGGGAAAGTTGGCTTCCTATAATCTGAAGGAGACAGGAGTTTGAGGGTGATAAGTTTATTCCAGCCATAGAGCATCACAGGCACCCACTCGCCCTGTCGTCTACCCTGAGGTCCATCCCATTGTCCTCATTAGTTTCTTGCCTAGCAGGCGTTTCATCTGGGCAGTGACAGGTCTCCTTGAGGTTTAGCTCCCTGCCTGCTCACGTGCAAGGGAGAATGGGGGGCACAAAGGGGTGGTAGGTATGGGGTAGGAGGGAAGACCGCAGCCAGCCAGACTGCTAATGAGCTCATCTGGCTGTAACAGGGTTGATGGAAGAAGTGTCCCCAGGCCGGGACAGACCTGCTCTGTTACTACACTGTGCAGTTCGTCTGGAACTGTGCAGTCCTTTGTGATAGCTACTAGCCGTATATGGCTGTTAAAATGAGTTACAATTAAATAAAACTACAAGTTGGATTCCTTGATTCTTAGCCACATGTCAAGTGATGAATAGCCGCACTTGCCTCGTGGATACTATGCTAGAGAACATTTTCATTGCCTGGAAGCGTCTATCAGACAGCACTGCTCTAGGGGGCGATAATTAGCTCTACAAAGAATACACCTTAGGGTTCCTTTAACGCTAGAATGTTTTTATAAGCATTGAATTTATATAAAACTCGCATTAGAGCTTTTGATGACTACATTATTTGTGTAAATTGGGGCCTGTTTTTCTCTGAAGGCGCTTTCTCTCTGACACACACACATTCCCGCTAATAAGAGAATCAAATTCAAAAGATAAAAAGAACTTGAGGAGAAAATCTCCAGCTTGTGAAGCAGGGTCCCAGAACCCCAAGTTTCTCATGAGGAGTTCTTGCTCTGTCACCCTAGCCAGTATGTGGCCCTTGCCCTCCAGGTATCTTGACCTGAGTTCCAGACGTAGTCGCCTGGGTTGGAGTTCTTCAGAAGGTATAACAACCTCAAAAATAAGTGAGTTTAATTTTTTTAGAGTGAAGATTTTACTTATTCAGTGGGTATTTATTGAATGCCTACTGTGTACTGGGAGAAGCCCAGATTCTCCAGCACCTAACTCAGGGCATGGCACATAGTAGGCATTCAATAATTATCTATCAATGAATGAATAAGTGATTTACCCTAAAAAAAAGTCCACTAAGCCATCAGTCTGCTGTTCCTCTGTGTTCTCCATGAATCTTGAGTGCTAGGCCTGGCTACTCAGACCAGCAACTGGCAGGCAGCTTGGGGATTCTCAGGGCCGTGGAAGCTGGTTTCCTAGTTCCTATTTTAAATGTAGTTGTATTAGTTAGGGATCTCCAGAGAAACAGAACCAGGAGGATGCATGTGTGTGTATGTGTATATAAAAATATATGTGTGTATATATATGCACATGTGTATATAGAGATTGATTGATTGATTGATTGATTGATTGATTGTAAGGCGTTGGTTTATGTAATTGTGGAGGCTGGTAATTCCAAAATCTTCAAGGTAGGCCAGGAAGCTGGAGACCCAGGAAGAGCTGATGCTGCAGTTTAAGTCCAAAGACAGTTTACTGGCAGAATTCATTTTTTAGGGAGAGGTTAGTCTTTTTTCTAGTCAGGCCTTCCACTTCAACTAAGTGGATGAGGCCTACCCACATTATGGAGTATAATCTGCTTTACTCAAAGTCTACTGATTTAAATCTTAATGTATCTAAAATAATACCTTCACAGAAACATCTAGAATATTGTTTGACCAACTCTCTGGCTGCCATGGCCTAGCCAAGTTGACACATAAAGGTAACCATCACAGTAGTCTTGCCTTACCTCCATTTGGTGGAGTTGGGATGCTGTTCCTGTCCTGTTCCCTACCACACTGAGCATGGATGTTCTTCCTTATATGGTTCTTTACCCAGGCCAGACTTGCTCCCTCTTGTGTCCTGCATGGAGGCTGGAGGACCACAGGCATATACAAATGCACCTCTTGCAGATATATTTCTCTGTACATCTTCCTTCTGTTTAGCAATAGTTTTGCCGTTTGTCAAGTCAGCTTCCTCACCTATTTTTTATAGGCTGCTCTTTGAGCTCAGTTTTCTATGACCTTGTAGTTCTGAGCAGGGGTACCATCTCTCCAGCTGCCTTCAGTAGTTTCTTCTTCCTCCTGAAGCAAGAAGGAAGATCATGATAGAGTGAAAATATCAGAGGTTTGGAGTCAGATAGATTTGGATTGATGGTTCCATCATTGGCAAGTTCTAATTTCTCTGAACCTCAGTTTCCTCATCTGTAAAATAGGATAATAGTTGTCTTATGGTACCCTTGGTAGCACTTTTTCTGTTTTGGAATTTCCTCTTCATCTGCTTGCCCTTGTGTTTGAGGACAGGAACTATGTTTTATTTACCATCATGTAAATAGAACAGTCCTTAGGATTAAATGGATGCTCATGAAATATCTGTTGATTAGATGTTGAATGGATGAATTGAAAGGGGGTGATATAGGGATATTAGTATGTAGCGAATACTTTAAGTGTAGGTTTCTTCCCCATTACCGTTGGGCTTAGTGTAAGGTCCTCTTTACAGACCTTGTCTCACCTGTGCTGTCTCCAGTCTTATCCCCCCTGCACAGTGGGGACGATTGACGTATCATGACATCAGTGGCTATTCCATCTTTTTCTTTTCCCTGCTGAGCTTTCTGCTTCTACTTTTCTTACGTGCCAGGTGGCCCCCTTCCTAGGAATTGCTCTATACTATAACAGGAAACTAGTTTCTATGATTAAGGTGTCCAAAATGTAGAGTAACAGTGGGGTAGATAGCAGGACACAGGGCATTTTCTCCCATGCTCTGCATTAGTATCTTAAACGTTTCTATGGGTCAAAGGTGGATGCTCCTTTTATTCCGAAGACCTGGTGAGATTTCATTAATCACAGTGAAGTTCCAGGATCCCAGCTTTAAAGCCATGTTGTATTTAACAAGAAATGAACAGTCAATTGTAACTTTTTTCAGTAAACTGATGCAATTTAGTGCTTATGGAATTTATCTGTCTGGCAGATCAGCAGCTGAACATAATTTTAATTACAACTGTCACCCTCGGCCGCACTCCGTCATTCTGTGCTAACCTTATCAGGGGAGCTGTACCTTAGCTGCTGGATTATGCTGCTCAAAAGCCAAAGTTTGCTTTCTTGTCATTTAAGGAGCTGCCTGGCACTTGAATTTCAGAGAGAAGCTACCTTATTAATGTAAAGCGACTTAATAGGAAGTACAAACTGTTAGGTTGCGTGTCTGACTAACGAGATCTTCTGCAGACTCCCTAAAGTAGCAAAAGATGCCAGTGTTGAAGTTAGCGAGGAATACTATACTGACACTTGCTAATTAGATCCAATGTCACTATGTAACCTGCTATGGTTTTGTGAATTTTACCACCTTTATTTTCATCGTGTTATAAGAGCATTTCCTGCTAACAATACTCAATGTCTTGGGGGGAGCAATCTTTCAAAAGAGCCAAATCAGCCCTGTTCTCCTTCATTTCTGTGAGAGCAGAAAGGGGGAAGGGACAGGGGATGAACGTCACTTTGGATGACAGAGAACTGGCATTTCTTCTCCTGAGTTATAATTAGGGTATTGAACTTGTCTGGGCGCTGCATTGCAGATCAAAGAATGCCTTCTTCATTGTACCTTCTCTCCAGTGGGGGCACAATTGGATTCTCATTTTCTAAACTATTCTTCTAGGCGCTGACATATGAGTCACACTTTTCATGTCAATTATTTTGGGACACAAGTTGTCTGTTGCAGACTTTAAATGTACAGCCACTGTTAGCGGATCACATCGTGCCCTCAAATCTGTCCCTAGAGGCCGGCAAACGATGGCTACTGGAGTTTCTTTTCAAGATGGTGCAGGAAAGGCTTACCATCCCCTGGCCAGAGCCCAGTTCCTGCTCTGTGGTGGTAGCTGGTTGGGATTGAAGATATCGGCTGTTTTTATTGAGTTCTATTCTGTGTTACTGAAATATGTCACTGTCCTCTAACTGAGTGACTAAATGCTCTCAGTGCTTATGAAGAACTTACTTTGTGGCAGGCAAGGTCCTAAGCACTATATATGTTACTTCATCTAATTGAATTCTCCTAACACCCCTATGTGGTAGATAATATTATTAATTCCATTCTTCAGATGAAGAAGTTGAAGCACAGAGCGCATATGAGTTGTCCAAGATCACAAAGCTAGTAAGAGGCAGAGCCGGGATTTGAACTCAGGCAGCCAGCTCCAGAGTCTATGCTCTTAGCACTACATTGTGCTGCCTCTCTGACTTGCCAGGCTTTGCCATTTTGGAACCATGCCCAGTTTTAAGGAATTGGAGAAAAAGAGAAAACTCTAAGATCAAAGTTGAACCAAATGGTCTCTCGTGTGAGAGTTGCAGACACAGTTGACGTGTTCCCAGGCAGTGAGCAGTGAAGAATTCTATCCGTGGCTCAGAGAAGGATGGAGGGGGTCTAGAAGAGAGTGGGAGCCAGCCAAACACCAGCCCTGACAATAGCAACATAAATCTCATGAGCTAGCCTTTATTGTTTCCTCTATACACTGTATAATATGGTGATAGCATATTCCTTACTTGAAAAACTTTGAGAGAGGTAAGTTGATATCAATCCCCAATTATTCACTTAGGGAAATAGAGGGTCACAGAGGTTAACCAGGCACACAGCTGGTTAGCGGCAAAGCTGCAGTTTACACTCTGGGTTTCTGGCATCTGTTTAATAGTCTATATTATCTTTCCTCCACTTGCTTTAAGGGAGCTTAACATCACAGGTTGAAAAAGTTATCTATTGCTATGCTATCTGTTCCAGTTATCTATTGCTGTGTAACAAACCACCCCAATTTTGCTGGTATAAAATAACAACAAATCATTGTTATTACCTGTCACGCTTCCTGGGGTTGATGGGGCTCAGCTGGGTGTTTGCACTTGGGGTCTCTCGTGTGGTTGTAGTCAGATGGTGGCTGGGGCTAGAGTCTTACTGAAAGTGTTCCTACGTGTTTGGCATTGATGCTGGCTGTCAGCTAGTACTCAGCTGGGGCTGTCGGCTGGAACACCAACATGTCGTCTCTCTTGGGCTTCCTCAGAGTTTGGCGGCTGGATTCCAAGAGCAAGTGTCCAGAGGGAGAGAGAAACTGTATCATATTTTATGACGTAGACTCAGAAGTCACAGAACATCGCTCCTTCCGTACTCTATTGGTTACCACAAAGCTCTAAGTTCAAGGAGAGGGAATAGACACTCCACTTCCCTCTGTGAATTGCGTCAAGGTCGTATCATAAGGAAGAAAGTGTGTGGAAAATACAATCTGCCACATAGCTTTTTCTAAGATTCTTTTTCCCTCTAGAGCTAAAATTTCTGCATCAAGCAAACATTTCTATCAGCATAGATGTTTCTCCTTAAACTCATCATTGACATCAGCTGTTTTCTCAGTGAGACATTTTGGGTATCAAAAAAAATCAAGGATGCATCTTGAATAGTACGAATTAACTGAAAGTATTTTCTTCTTCATTCCAAGCAAAGCATAAATAATTAAGACCGATTCCAGGGATGGTGAATATAACCAGAATAGTTTGTACTATAACCGCATTCCATTTTGGTATTTTCTAGCTCACAGAGGGCTGTTCCCTCATGGTTACTGCACTGTTATGAATAGAGTTAGGCCCAGACCTACCTTAATGACCAAACATTATTAACTAGTCTACTTAATATTTTTAATTTTTTAGAATTATTTTTATTTAATGGTAAAGAATCATTTTTATCTATGAAACACATAAAAGGACCAAATAGTAACAATACAAAGAGCACCGGTGTATCCATTAGCAACAGTAAGACAGATCATGCTGCCGACTTTGAAGTCACCTGTGTCGCCCCTTTCCTCTCCACTTCGAGGGCACTATTATCCTGACTTCTGGGTTTATTGCTACATTAATTTTCTTTATAGTTTGCCACATATTTGCATCCTTTCATGACATTTTGTTTAGTTTTGCTTGCTTTAGAACATTTTCGTGGTTGGAATCATACTGTATTCTTTCACTCAATGCTATATTCTCCAGATTTATCTATGCTGCTCCGTGCAGCTGGATTTCAATCACATTCACCATTATATAGGATTCAACATTGCAAACAATAACATAGTCTTCTGTTTGATGGACATTTCTTTTTTCCATTTTTTCTGTCATAAACAGTGCTGATATTAACATTTTTATACACGTCTCCAGGAATACATGTGCAAATGCTTTCCCAGGACATATACCTAGGAATGAAATTGCTGAGGTTTAACAAATGCTTGCTTTCAACTTTATTAGAAATGCCAGATTTTGTTCTGCAGTGACTGTTCTATTTACATTTGTACCGTCAGTATACGAAAGTTCTGGTTATTTCACATCCCTGCCATCACTTCCTTTCTTTGTGTTTTTTAAAAACTTTTGCCGACCTCATGCGTATGAAATGGTGTCTTCTTGTGGTTTGCTTTGGCATTTATGAACATCTTTTCCTACATTTATTGGTTATTCTGGGTTTGTCATTCATGAAGTTCCTGTTCAAGTCTTTTGTTGATTTTTGTTTTGATGTGTCTTTTTCTTTATTTATAAGTAGATTATTCTTATATTCTGGATACTCACCTTTTTTTATTGATGTGCTCTGAAGATCCTCTCCCAGTTTGTGGGCTGCTGCTTTTTACTGTCTTTGTGGTGTCTTTTAATGAATAGCAATTGTTGATTTAATACTGGTCAGTTTTTCAAACTTTTCCTATTGTTTTCCTTTTGGGTCTTACTTAAAAAAACCCTCCCCTAGGTTGAGGTCATACATGTATTCAATTATAGTGTCTTCTGAATGCTTTATGCTGTTTTCCTGGATATTTAAGTGTGCAGTACACCTGGATTGACTGTTATCTAAAGTGCATGCATGTTTAGTAAGACTGCTTTGCTGTTGATGCGAACCTCTTCTTATGGTGTTTTGACTCTTTATTTTCAGTAGTCGTTATGCTTTAAATTTTGATAACTAAGAATTCTGATGTTGAGCCAACCCTAGTGGTTAATTTTGGTGCTCACCACTTCAGCTGCCTGGGTTCATTTCCCAGTTGTGAAACCACACCACCCATCTGTCAGTTGCCAGGCTGTGGTGGTGGCTCACATAGATGAGCTAGAAGGACTTATAACTAGGATATACAACTATGCACTGGGGATTTGGGGAGGAAAAAAAAAAGAGGAAGATTGGCAACAGATGATCTTTCCCTGCCAAAAAAAAATCTGGTGTTAAAATTCCAGTACTTTTGATAATATAGCTACATCAGTTCTCTTGGTACTAGCCTAGTATATCTTTTTTTGAACCTTTTGCATTCAGTCTTTCTTTATCTTTTACTCTTAGTGTCTGTTAACAGCGAATAGCTGGGTTTTGTTTGTCATTCTATGTTATAGTTTTTATCTTAACTAAAGCACTCAACCCACATAAATTTATGGTAGTTCCACTCTCTTATTAAAATTTCTGATTTTTATTTGTTTTGCCTTTTCCATATTTCTTTTTCTGTTTTTCTTTCTTCTTTTGGGTTATTTTTTCTGTTTTTTTTGTTTTCATCTACCAGTTTCGAAGCTGGTCACTCTATTTCTTTTCTATTAGTGATTAATCCAGAAATTTTGACATGCATATTTTACTTATCAGAGTCCTAGCTTGATCAGTGTCTTTGTCCTCCTCCAGACTACACAAGGAGAAGAGCCTTTGGATTCTTTCTCTCTAACGTATATGCTTTGGTTGGTATGTGTTTGAGTTCTACATTCTTTTAGCTTCCAAGATGTTATCATTGTTTTATACAGTTAGTTTGTTTAGTTATACCCACATATTTGCCTTTTTCTTTGCCCATCATCCCTTTTTGCACTTCGGAAGTTCTGTCTAGGGACACTTTTCTTCTGTCTGAAGTGTATCCTTGGGAAATTCCAGTAATAAAGGTCTGTGGGTGGCAGTTTTTGTCTCGCAATGGCTTGGTTTTCCCACTATTCTAAGAATGACTAAGGCAAATAGCAATTATTGAAGATACAGAAAACAGTAAGGCAAAATGATATCTTCACAGCATTGCTTATGACAGACCAAAAACAAGAGGGAAAACCCTCCATGTTCAGTTGAAGGGGAGTGGTTTATTATCCAAATACATCCATAGGATGTATAATACAATCAGAAATCATCAAGATTTTAAAGGTAATGTGATGGCCTAGGATCATGCTCCAAACACAATACTAAGTGAAAAAAGCAACATAGCAAACTGTATGTACAGTGCAGTGCACACACTCACATAGAACCCTTAGAAAAGACTGAGGAAAATAGAGCAAAAAGTTAAAATTCTTGGTTTCTCGGATGTTAAAGTGCTAGGCGGTTCTGATTTTCATGTTTATGCTTTTCACTATTTTATAAACTTTCCACAAAAGTAAACATAGTTTTCTAATTAGAAACCAGTTATTTATTACAGTTACATTATTATTGTAAACCAGTTCATTATTAAAAAGTTACCTATAATCAAAGTGATTTTCAAGAAGATTGGATCATTTACACTCACTTCCCACCCCAGCAATGTCTGAGCAGCAGTTGTACTCTTAATGTTTGCCAGTTTTATAGGTGTACTCCAGCATTTTATTTCCATTTCCATTTTTTTGATTAGTACTGAAGTTGAATAGTTTTTTTGTGTGTATTTATTGGCCATTTGTATTTCTTCTTTCACTAGAGCATTTGTTCATACCCTTTGTCAATCTTCCAATTACATTCTTAATGGTTTTCCTATTGATTTGAAGGAACTCTTTACATATTAATGATATTGACCCTGCCTTTTTGCAGTGTTTTCCAAATTGTCTTTTAAATATCACTTATAGTAACTTTGTTGTTTTTAATTTTTCATTTTAAAAATTATTCAGGTAGGGGCCAGCCCTGTGGCCAAGTGGTTAAAGTTCCATGCACTCTACTTTGGCAGCCTGGGTTCGTGGGTTTGGATCCCAAGCACAGACCTTCTCCACTCGTCAGCCATGCTGTGGCGACATCCCACATCCAAAATAGAGGAAGATTGGCACAGATGTTAGCTCAGGGCTAATCTTCCTCAGCAAAAAGAGAAAAAATAATCCAAGTATAAATTTTGAAAAAAGGGAGAGGGATAATTGTAAATAAGGTAAAACATACATTCACAAAGGATTCTAATATACATTTGGATAAATAGGAGAGAAAAAGTAAATAAAATAGACCTCTAAAAAAAGTTGCAGAGAAACATGAGACAGAGAGGAGGGAGAGTATTCCTTTAGAGTCCGTAGCTGATGGCAGGTGGGGTGATTTGTCCCGTCACTTGCTCCTCTCTGGATGTACAGATCCGTGCATTTGATCTATATATTTAAAAGGCTATCATTAGACCTTCCTAAGGGTTGTGATTATTCATGACCACTCTAAGGTATACTAGAGGGAATGGACAAAGTGAGAGGAAATGAAGGCAGCAGCAAACAGCTGCTATATGCAAGATACAGATTTACGCAGCTTACAGTAGAAATTAACCCAGCGACTTTTCCACTTGATACCAGTAGTCCAAAGATTTGGCACTATATCTATTTCTTCCTCCAATTACTGGAGTGGTCACACGCTGTCAGTCATGATACCACAGAGTAACCCCCTTTTCTCTTCCAGGCCCGGGTTTCTTAACCTCGGCGCCATTGACATTTCGGGTCAGATAATTCTTTGGTGTGGCTGTCCTGTGCATTGCAGGGTGTTGAGCAGCATCCCTCGCTTCTCCCTACTAGATGCCAGTACAACTGTCACTGTTGTGACAACCAAAAGTGTCTCCTGATTTTACCAGATGTCCCCTGGGGGAAAAAATTGGCCCCAGCTGAGAATCACTGTTCTAGGCTAAAGCTGACATGGGGCAGTGAAAGCTAGAGGTTTCCTTCTAGGCTTTTGGGGCCTTTAAGTTGTCCTAATTTGCAGAGGTTTCAGGCTCAGCTTGTTCTGATGGTAATTTGATGGGGTTGCAGCTTGACGTCCACGGTCTTTCTTCCACAGAGTGGGGAATGTGCCAAGTCTTTGAATGAACATAAACTTTTCATGTTTGTACTCAATTTTATTAAGACTTTTGTTATTTCCTTTGTTGCTTTGATATATGCAGAGTCTCTTTATTCGTCTTCTAATAATTGGTACTGTTAATTGTTTTTACCTTAATCCTTTAATCCATGTGAAACTTACATTGATGTGTATTGTGAGGTGAGGCTTTAACTTTTTGCTATATTTTTCTTTTAAAATAACAAATGTAATGATGCCATTGGTTGAATAATTCCATTATGATGTTCTTTAAGACAAGGAGTTGCTACTTTTACAGAGCCATATATTCTGTTTCTTGTTTCTCTCTAAAGACTCTTGCAATATTATCATGTGTTTGTTTTTTTTAATTGTTAGAGTCAAGAAGCTCCTTATACCTGATTTGTTTACACACATAGATAGATGTTGGGAATAATATAATCTGAAAATTTGGTCTTAGTTTTCTTTTGTGATTTTTTAAATCATTTAAACATTTCCCTTGGAATTTGACTGAGAAAAGTAGCAAGAATGGCAGCCTCAGCCTCTTTCAATTGGTCGTCAGTAGTAACTGTATATTAAGCTCCTACCAGATCAAGGTGCCACCAAAAGAGAGACAGAAGTGTCTATAATGCTAAGGTCCTGTAGTCTGGTAGGGAGCCAGACTCAGAACCGAAACTCCTCTGGCCCATGTTCACTCTGTTTCACCCCCTTCCCCCCGACCCCCCAGCGGGGAGCTGAGAGCCCTGCCTTCACGTAAGCAGCAGGCAGCCTTGAGAGCGCCAATGACAGGCCAACTCAGAGCCCCTGGGCATGAGGCTTCTTCTCTTCCCAGTTCTTCATTCCTCTAGTCAGCGGTGCCACTAGAAGAACAGGGGAGGGAAACGGTCAATGGCACAGCATGATTTATGGCTTCGTGGACTTGCCAGAGTCAGCAGGAAGAGCCACAGCCCTCAGCACCCCAGATGTGCTTGAGCACACAGGATTGGTTCCATGCCTCTACCTCAAACTAAGGCGCCCTCATTCTCAGTTTCCCTCCTTGGGCCTCCCTCAGGGCAGCCTGACAATACTGTCTACGTAGGGCCATATTGGAGCGGTAGTTCTGATTGCTGTGTTCTCTTGTGGTTTGGGTCTTGGGCAGCCTTATTTGGTGCCTGAGCAGTCTTCCCTTTACCTAACTTTTAACCCTAAGGTTGGTTAGCTGGCTTTTTTCTTGAAGTCTAGAAAAGCATACCAGATCCCTGTGGCCAAATCTATGTGAGAACTAGGTAACTCCTTCCTATTATAGCTGGTAGACACTAGTTGGTATTAAGTTGACCTTTCTGATTTTTCCAAGTCCTTATAATCTGGGTTCTGCTTTTTCGTATGAACCTGTTCTCTACAGATTTCTGTCTGCTTATTTTGGAAATACCATTTGAATTTGAACTTATGAATGTATTGTCTACTCAACTCTTCACTTGTGAAGAGTACTAAGTAAGCCAGAGAGTGAGTATTCTAGGAATACCTAACTTGTTCAGCACCTACCCTGTGCTGTGCTCATGCTTGTGGCATTGCATGACTGTCATTTAATCTTCATGACAGGGTGTGAGGTGGGAATACTATTTTGCCGGTATCCGTGTGAGTACCATCTCAGAGCTCACAAGGAGAGCACAGCATCTTCTGAGTATTGCTCATGTCTGCAAAGGTCCCAAGACAGGAATGCACAGGCATTTGTTAGTGGTCTGGATTTGCAACACAAAGTGGCCTTGTTCCAGAGAGGCAACTACATCTTGATTCTGTGATTCTTATCTGCCCTAGGTTCTCTCCCTTTTCAGCAAAGACATTGGCCTGCCTAACTCTAGCCATTTCTATGAGCATCCTTCAGATTCCCAATCTTGGGCCAGGACGTGGATGCTTTGTCCTCTCCTTCCCTCCACACCCTCGGACCTGACTAGATTCCCTTCAAAGCCCTGTGTTGTCAGGCTCAGTGTGATGTCCTCCAGTGCCAGGGCTTTTTGAAATAGTGTCTGGGCCTGGTGACATTACGAAACAGTCCCATTGTGTGTCTCCCTTCTCCCCCACACCGCCAGAGGCACAGACCACACACATGGCTTAGAACAAATCTGTCACCTGTGGGTGTGTGAGTGCAGGGGGGGATGGGACTCTGCCCTCTGCAGTCTCTTACATTTGCATGTGTGCATGTGACTCAACAGACCTGTTTTCCTCTCCCATTGAGAGCTGACAAGAAGGTGACAGTATCAGAAGCAAGACCTCTTCGGGAGCGGCCTGTTCTTCCCAGCAGGTCCTCGGCTCCTTCAGCCTTCTTTTGGGAAAGGAGACCCTGGAGGGGAAACGCGCCCTGAATGTGAATGTGACCGTGAGCGTTGCTGACACTAGCTTCTGGACCCCTGCTCTGCTCTTTAAAAAGCAGGCCAATTTCTCTTTCCCAAGACTAATGTGATAAGCACAGTACAAACTCTTTTCCACAGCTACTTAAGCTGCCTCTTGGTAAAAATGGAAAAATGAGTCTTTCAAAATTCACTTTTACCCAAAGAGACTTTTTTAATCAGCCCCAGCCTAATTTCATGGGATCGGATTAGTCCATCTTGGAAAAGTCACCTCCAAACAAAATTTGGCGTTTATTAACCTGCCAAGCTTTCTTGGCGAGACCCTCGCTGCATAAAGAATAACTACTCTCAGAGAAATGAGTGATTTCTGTTGGAGTCATAAAACAAACTACATAAAAGATGATGTATTCTGGCCCCCTTAGGGATTTGTTCCTGTCAGGATTTTTATATCCCTTGAGATAGAATATTGGATTAATGAGTCTTAGCTATATACATATTCCATTACGGGTGATAAGCTCAGACATATTGACACAGAAAATCCCTTTTCCAGATAGAACTCAGAGACCTAACAGGGTCTCTCTCCTCTCCCTCTATCTTGGACACTTACAGTATGGACACTACAGGCTTAACTAGCTGTGAATTAATAGTAATTTGCTAAATTACTAATACATCTGAGGTCACATTTCCAATAAGACCCCAAATCCTGAAGCCCTGAGACCCCCACTATGGACTAGCCAGGTCCTATGTGTGAACCTGAATGTCTTTAGGCCACACCACCACTGAGGACCACATGGCCAAGGAAAACTGGGTTCAACAAGGAACCCATGTAATCAGAGGCATCACCACTGTCCCACCGCACACTGCCCACCGAATCAGGCCACTGCCGTCTCAGCCGCCTGCTCACCTCCTCTGAGTAGCATTCAGGCTTACTGATGTGGCTCCAAACAAGCTGTCAAAATGCAGTATATCATCACTCAGTGATCTAACACTTGTATTAGCAGCAGCAGCACTGAAAAATAAATGCTTCATGCATCGCAAAGTAGTTGACTTGAGATGATGTCTACAGATCCAGGTGTTCCACGTCTAAAGGAATAAGAATATTTTTTCTTGTTTTCCTTAACTTCTGAAAGTATTTATGAGAGGAAAACATTCATTAGTGTCATAGGCATTAGAGAAAGGGAATTCCTGGTGGGGAGAGGTTGGCATTTGGACCGTGCATAGATTGCAGAGCTGCATAAATAATGATGTGTAGGCAAACATTTCCCCAACTGGGTTCCTCAGAGCTGCAAGATATTAATTAAATCCTACACATAAAAGTGTCTGTGGTCATATAAACTTGGGAACTTACAGATTAAGCAAATTTAAATGAACTCTCTTGAACATGAGATTCTGCAGTGCAAATCACCAAAGAGAGAGAAAATGTTTGCCAAATGAATTTCACCAGGAAACTCTTTTCTGGAAATATCCATGCACTTTAAGACTCTGGGAAATGCTACTCAGGTCTCCAGCAAACTTCTCCGAGCTTCACTGGACTGTTTCTGTCTTACCCTCACCCACATACATGTTTTTAGGCCTAAAAAACAATTTTTCAAAAATCAAAAAATAATGGATATTTGTTTATTGTAGACAATTAGAAAATGTTAACAGGCAAAAGACGAAAAGTAATAATGAAGATCCGCCCACATCCTAGACCCATTGTCAACCTTTTATTGCATATTTCCCCCTCCTGTTCTCTTTATCTCTGTCTCTCTGTCTCTGCCTCTCTGTGTCTCTTTCTCTCTCTGACTCCACACGTCCACACTACCCATTTCACATTACAAAAGTGATCAAACCATAGATCCTTTTGTATTCGGCTTTTTTTCACTTAATATATTATAAACATTTGTATGTCATAATATCCTTCTTTGTCATACTTTTTAATGGTTTCTCAGTTTTCTAACATATTTGTGAACTAAAATTTAATCCCTAACATTGGACATTTGCTTCTAGGTTTGCTTTTTTTTTTCGGTGTTATAAGCATTGTGGTTGTTTGTAACAGTACAGCTAAATCTTTGCAGCTATCCATGCTCACTTGACTTAAGTCTCACATAAAATCTACCAAAGGTCATAATTTTCAGTGTGTGTTCCTCGTCCTGAGATAGAATCTTAATTAGAACCAGCTCTTGGGCCATCAATACCATGTCTCTAATTATTAGATTAACTATGATAGGGCCTCCTGGGTAAGCGTACAGGGCCACAGTCAGACAGCCTTGGTGCAGATCCCAACTCTGCTACTTAATATTTTGCTGAATTTGAGTAGTTGACATAACTTCTCCAAGCCTCAGTCTCCACAGCTATAAAATGGGAATAATAATAGTGCGTGCCTCAAAGAGTTGTGAGAATTTACAAGTTTCTCCCTTGGAATCATGTGTGTGTGGTGTGGCATGTGGCATGTGTGTTTGGGAGGAAGTTAGGGAGGAGATGGGTGAAGAATTGGGTACCACGTGAATTCTGTGTGCCCAAGATGCTCCTTTCCTCGGCTCTTCCTCATTTTCTGGCAATAGGGGCCTCTTTTCAAATGGTGAGAATGCAAGACATTACAGGGTAGACGTGGCTGTTGCTGTGACCGGAATGTAACTCCCAGCTCTACCATTTATTAGCTTGACCTTAGACACGTGATGTAACTTCCTTCTGGTTCACAACCTGGGGGTTGGATATTAATGAAACCTCCTGCCTCAGAGAGAGTTGATGCGATGATGCAGTGAGCCCATGCTTGTGCATATAGCACCTGTCGTATAATAAGCACTCAGTGGCAGCCAGAAAAAAAGTCACTTAACCTCCCTAAACTTCAGCTTCCATATCAGTAAGATAGAAATAATAGTAATGACTCTGATGACTTATCATAGGATTAAATGAAACTATGAAGGCAAAGTGCTAGCATGGTTCTTGGCAATAGTAGGTATATAACACATGGCAGCTCTAGGGACATATTATCACTTGCTGGGGTTAGTATTGACGAATATGACGCAGGCTGAGCGGCAGTGGTGCCACCTGTCTCTTCTAGTCAACAGCTGCCCATTCAAGCACTGCAAGTTGGTGGGCTCCTGGTGCAATGCCTGCAGGCAAATGGACCACCTTGCCTTTGGTCTGCAGATTGGAAACCCTCAAGCCCAGTACTCTGGAGTCCTAAAGTCCACAACGCTGGCTTGGAAGGTTGCCTTAGTGGAGTGATACTTGTCATTACATTTCAGTGCAATGTCTTGCTGATGAGATATTAGAAGAAACTGAGGCAACAGGTCTTGGGGGAGGGTGGAAAAGGTATGGAATAGATTGCAAGGATGCTTAGACTATCACAAGGCTTTTTGAGTGTGAGGTAGACCTAGAATTCTCTCTCTAGGCCCAAAGAGAAAAACGTATGCTGGGAAGTTATGTGAAGCGTGAGGAGTCCCTGTGGAACTGAGTTTGAAACGTACAACCTCATCACACCATGAATTCAATCTCGAGGCATGTTGTGGACTGTAATTCTTTGAAGTCCTTAGAGACACCTTAACACTCCTTAAAATTAGACCTGTTCAAATTCTGCTTATGCCCACCTCATGCTCCATGTTGTAAACCATTATTTTCCATTCATATCTGAGTGTAACTATTCTTACAAACCAACAATTCTGTATTCATTTCAGAATGACTCTGTTGTACTCAAGTTTCTTTGGAAGGTACCTTTGTTTTCTTCAATGCTCTGAAGTGTGAAGTCTACATAATTTGCTAAATGCATCATGTTTACATATGCATAAACCGGTTACCTTCCAATCATCATCTCCTCCTGGCACTATTGGCTGAATGCTTAAAGAAAACGAAGGTTAATTTTCTGTAAGCAGCGCTCCATGGTTTCCAAATAAGCTCACGGAGACACAGATAAACTGAATTACTTAGTGGTAACTATCCAGACAGGAATGAGGGGCCGCTGCTGAAACCAGCCAGGTGTGTGGAATCGTTCTAGCATCCCTCAATTGCAATATTCAAAGAAACACGAAAATGAGATCCCAGGGCCCCCGGCTGCTGCCAGGCTGGCTGAGGTCTGAGGTCTTAGCAGGCAGGTTAGCGCCAATCTGTAAGCCTGTGGGACTGATTTCAGCCAATGGAACCCTGCAGTCAGGGCTGCCAGGCTTTCTCGTAATTCCTTTCCTTGGACCTGGGGCATCAGCGTGATACCTGTGGTAGAAGAATCAGGCCATCGTGCCCATGAGGCAGTCAGCATGGGTGGAGTGAACAGCATGGGCTTGAATCAGTTGGTCTTGGGTTCAGACGCCAGCTCTGGCCTTTACACGTGTGCTGAGGGGAGTGGAGGTGAGAATGGGCAAGATCCCTAATGTGTCTGGGCGTTGGTGTTCTCCAACATGAAGGGGTGATGATAGCATCACCTGAGTTTCATGAGACAGTGTGTGTCTCTGTATATAGTGAGCATCACAGAGCTGGGCACGCATGTATTTCTCCCTGCCTCTTCCCCACCCCCGTCCAGTCTTCTTTCGGCTAGAATTATTTGTCTTGGTGATGGTTGTAACTCTCCCCTCACCCTCAAAGGCACATGCTGGCCGCTTTCCTATTTGACCACTCCTCATGTTTATTCTTGGGACTTTTATAGTGAGGGGAGCAGTGTTTTCTCTCAGCTCAGAGTTTTCAAATTATTTTCTCTGTACCTTCTACAAGCATGTATCAATGCCTACTTCTAACCAGATCCTCTGCCAGGAATGGAGGTAAGTTCAGATGTGACTGTTGCAGAATCCTTGCTGCGTCGGCTCACAGCACCCAGAAGGGACCATAGGTTGTGACGTAGCACAGAGAAGCAGAACTGCAGGTAAAGGACCCTGGGGACACCCCCAGGGTGGGGAGGGTGTGGAATCTTCCTAGCGGGTAATGAGAGGATTCCGCAGATGAACACGCATTTGAACTGAGCCTTGGTTCTCCAGAAAGGACCGTTCCAGGAGAGAAAGCGGCTCAGGTCTTCATCGTTAAAATTCCACCAACTCGGTGGAGAGAAGACGTTCTCCTTTTACAAATGAGCAGAGGGAGACTGAGCATCAGGCAAGGGCCATGTCTTAATCATCTCTGCATCCCCCAGAGTGTCTGACTCAGGGAGTGCTGGAATTGAATTTAGACCTGCCCAAGGTCACAGGGCAGGATGGGGAACAGCACACAGATTGTGTTGATTAAAAAATCCACGTTTAGGGATTATTTTTCCCCTTTGGGTTAAAAAGAAAAATGTTAGCATGTGGCATTAGAATTGATGGATCGGTGCAAACTGTCTTGAGTTACACAGCTAACAAGCCTCTTGGGGTCATATCACTGGAGCTTTTTCCCACCTCAGGGCTATTGCCCTGCTCTGCATTTGTTCATTCATTCAACAAACCTCAATGGACCACCTGTGTTGTTTCAGGCCTTGAGCTCAGTGCTGAGAAGACAACTGAGTGGGTGGGACACAGGATCCCTGCATTCAGAGAGCACATAGTTGAGTGGGGGTGACAGACAAGGAAACAGACTTTAATTTTTTGAAGGTATGCATCCACATCACACCCAAAACGTATTGAAAGGAATACAGAAATTCTCCCTCCTATTCCTGATATCATCTGTCTAGCTCCCACCTCCCTGCAAAACAGAAGCCAATATTAGTTTTCTGTATATCCTTGAAGAGGTTCTTGATGCATATAGAAGTAAACCCAAATACAGATTCTTCTTTTCCCCCCTTTAACACGGATAGTAATATATGATACACACTGTTCTGCGTTTTGCTTCTTTTAATATTATCTTGGGGATTCTTGCATATCATACAAATAGCTGTATATTTTTCCATTGGGTAGATGTACTGTAATTGATTTAACCGTGGACATTTGAATTATTTCCAGCCTTTGGCTATTTCAAACAATGTTGTAATGGATAGGCTTATATATGCTGCTTCCAATGCATGTATGTGCGTGCTTGTAGGTTATAATCCCAAATTAGAATTTTGGAGTCAAAACATCTAGCAACCTTTCTGAATCATTTTGCCCTTGTTATGTCTTTTGTAATCCATATGGAGTTAGGTTTTTCTGTGACTCAGTCTGAAAATAAAATCTTATTCTTTTAAAAGGTGAATTTTAACCCATTTAGACTAATTGATGTAAAAAATTATGTTTGGTCCTATCAGCTCTGCTATTTTTTGTTCTGTTTTTCTTTATGTTTTTCTTCCACTGTGTGTTCTGTTTTCTTTGTGTGTGAGAGGACATGTGGGTATATAGTTCTTTTGATATGCAGAGATGCTATCACTTTAAACACTGATAAAAATTAATATGATTCTTCCTCTTTCCTTTCCCTTTTCCCACTTCCACTCCCTTTTTTCTATCACTGGATCGTAGTTGATATAATTATCCTCTTAGCATTTCCCTTTGTTCTATAAAATATTCTTCTGTTATTTGATTTGTCATCTTTTGATGCTTTTATCTGACCCCCAAACTACTACCTATGAGGCCATCAGCAAAACTTGCCCTACTTTGCATCTTCTTCCCTCCTCCTGTTTTCTGTTTTTTTGTCTTGGTAGTTGTATCATTTCTCCATTGTTGGGACATGTAGCATTTGCATTCTTATCTGTCACCGTAGTCTCCGCCTTTGTTCATTCGTGAATGAATGCACTTCCCCAGTCATCGCCACCGCTGGCTGCAATGAGTGCTCCAGGAGCTCCTCTGCAGGGCTCATGGGAACAATGTTCCCCAGGTGACTGCATGTTCGAAGCTGGTTTTCTGTAGTATTTGTTCTTGGCAGGTAGCTTGGGTGATTATGAAAGCATTGGTTCAACTTTCTTTTCTTGACTATCTTAGAGATATTGTTCTACTGGACTCTGGCTTTGAATATTGCTGTTCTGAAATCTGAGGGAAACCTTATTTCTTTTTTCTCTCATGAGTTACTTGGATATCTTTGCTGCTACTGTGTCAGTATTTCTTTAGTTTTAAAATCCAGTCACTTCAGTGGGATAGATATTAGTATTGATCATTCCAGGTCAATTTTACCTGGCTTAGTCTGTGTCTTTTCAAGGTGTAGATTCAACTCTTCTTTTATGTCAGGAATGGTTTAACAAATTGTGTTTTAAATAAGTCCTGTTCCATTGTTTTCTTTTGTTTCTTCAGAGGCATCAGTGATGCACACGTAGGAACTCCTTTATCCCTTCTCTATAGCTGTCATTTACTCTCTAATCGTTTACAATTCCTTCTTTATTTCCTTTTCATGTTGTTCACTCTTCTCATTTCTGGCATCTTTCTCTCTTACTGAGTTTTCCAGTGTCTGTTTTCCTTTGTGCTTCTTCTAATTTGGCCTCATTTTTATGATGATTTTGGTTTTTCTTTCTACTTCTTTCCTAAGCTCTAAATGCTCATATGCCATCTCTATTGTCTCTTCATCTCTTCTCTGTTCTCGTATACTGTTTTATTATCTTTCTTCATAAAGGTGATTGTTTCATTTTAATTCATTGCTGTTATCCTTGGTCCACATTTTCACGTTTTCCATTTTTCTCCTGAATGTTTTTTGGTAAGTTTTGACGCTCTTTTCCACAATTTTTCCTATATATATATATATATATATATATATATATATATATATATATATGCCAGCATCTTAAATAAAACTATTATTGGCATAAGTTAGGCTTTACTAACCTACCTTTTCAAAAGAGAGTCCTGTGGATGGAAGGGGAGGAACCCATCTATCCTTGTAGACTTCACAGTCCAGAAGCACTCTGCGTCAGTGAGTCGCAGTGACAGATGGCTTCCTGCTAAAATGGCTGCCCTATCCTGTCTGTCTTTTCTGTTTTGTTTTTTTTTTCTTTCTCCCCAAAGCTCCCCAGTATATAGTTGTATATTCTCGTTGTAGGTCCTTCTAGTTGTGCTATGTGGGATGCCACCTCAGCATGGCCTGATGAGCGGTGCTAGGTCCATGTCCAGCATCTGCATCAGTGAAACCGTGGGCCACCAAAGCAGAGCGTGAACTTAACCACTCGGCCACAGGGCCAGCCCCTGTCTTTTCTGTTTTATGAAACACATCAGGCCCAAGAGGGTTTCATCAGCTGTGCTTACCCTGTCTCCAGTTCTCAGGCCACACCCAAGTTGCACTTTGGAGTGAGCCTCTTGACAACAGGAGGAAGAATTTTGTGGGCATTTTCTGAGACCTGCTGCCCTAGGGCTGCTTCACTTGTTTCTTCTTTTCTTGTTGGTTTATCTTCCTGTGCATCTTCTGCTTGATCTGTATCCTGCCCCTTCCTCCATATCCTTAGCTCGTGATGAACAGAAAATGCTGGTCTATCACTTCAGGAGGAGCCATTTGCCTATCAGAAACATAGTTTTTATTTTTTTTATTGGCCCACCTGGACATTTTACTTCCTTCTGGGTGGCTCCTGCTATATTGTTCAAAGGTGGGGATTATATTGCTCTTCTAGTTTTACTGAAAATGGGATTTATAATTTTTTTCTGTTTACGTTAATGATTATATATGATATTTAGGAGGGGAAGAGGGAATTGCTAGCTATGTCATGCTGCCTTGTTAGACACTAGACGTCTACATAGACAATTTTGATCAGATATAGTAGTATTACTTGAAATAGGAATAAGAATAACTAACATTTCGTCTTTGTGCCATTCACAAGGTCCTTTCTGAGCCCCGAGGAGGTCCCTTGAGGCTCAGGATGCCATCTGCTTTTCATGCCAAGTCACTATACCCAGTCAGTCCCTAAGGCTTCCAAGCTGGAGACAAATTTAGAGTGAGCTGTCTGACCTGAAAGGTGAGAAGAATGGTGACTCAAACCCTGAACCTCGCAGGATTTGGAAGAGCTTAAGACACCTTTATGGTTTCAGGAGACAGTTCTTCCTTAGATCTTGATATTTATCCTAATCTTTCACCAGTTTGTCCACTGGAAGCATGAAAGTGAAGATGCCTGGCTGCATGTGGTCCAGGTATCTCCAAGACCATTCTTGTCTGGCCTCAGTTCTAATTGGGAGTTTTCAATTCCAGCTCCAACCTCTACCCTCTTACCCTAGACTCCAGCACCCCTGGAGGTACTACTGGACTTTGTCACAAGAAGGGTGTGGTGCTTCCATCTTTCCAGTTAGTCCGTATACCCATGTCACCATCCACTCTGGACCAGGAGAGGGAGGAGTGATGGGGAGGATCTAAGAGGAGCTCATGGTTCTCTGCATTTGGCCTAAATCTACTCCTGGTCCACCACCTAATCTGTGAATGAAAGTGTGTCCACGTCCTCCTCCCACCCCCAAATAAAAGAGGCAATCCAGGTTCCATGTACTTCTGAGGCCATCAGGATCAGATTTCAAGTCCCAAGCTTGGCATTCATAGTGGTCCGCCAATCTATGTGGCTTCCTGCCCCAATAAATAACAATGTAGTTTATTTCATGATTAAGGGTAAAAACATACATGCATGTATTGGTGCTTTAGATATTGAAAACATAGAAACTTAAATTATGTTTAATAATGCCCAGATGTGGATGTTGAATTTGAGCAGATTAAACTGGACACAAATTGGTAATTAGGAATGGAGATTCCTCTTATATGTACCCTAAAAATGTATTCTGTCCCTAAGACCTCTCGCAGATATAGACTTGTGTGCTAGACCTGCTACCTGGTCAGAAGACGGTCCTTGGAATGTATATATGCATATATAACAAGTAATATATTGGAATATCTTTAAATAGATATATAGAAGATAATGTGTGCATATGTATATGTCTTTTTATGTATGTTTGATTTTAATATACATTTATGACAGATTTAATCATGCTGAACTTGCTGTGTTTAATTTGAGCAGAACTAATCTTAAGTATAAATCAACTTTAAAAATCAAATAGTGGCCTCATTCAAATTGGCTTCCTCATTATTTCTAAGACCTGCCTGGAATGTCTTCTCCTTTTGAAGTCCTCCCTGCACACCAGCCTCAGCTCAATTCTTGCCTCCTCCTGGGAGCCTTTCCTGACTGTCATTAACCACTTGAGCTCCTAGATGGACAAAATGCAAGGTGACCTGTAGACACTCGGTCTGCCTCTCTACAGTGGGATGACCCACTGGGCTCGACCATCACTAACCCAGCCCTTTTCCCAGGGCTCTGCCCATCCCTGGCACTCTTGGGTTGAGCCTGTTCCCATACCTGGTCCTGAAGTACCTGCCATTGCTGACTTTAGGCGAGAACAAACAGCAGTTGTCATTTCTCCAGCTTAGTCTTTATTATTTGAGGGCCTACGAGGTCTGGTTGGCCATGAGATCCTTCAGTAAAATTGCTAGTTTTGATGCTGTTTTCTACAGTACTGCTGATCTATTCCAAGGTTCACACAGGGAAGTGCGTACCCACTGCCTGAGAGACATCTAAAGCCAGAGTTGGCATTTCTAACCAATATTTTACATATTCAGTAGTTTTCTTTTTTACCCTGGGGTGTGAAAAAGGCTGTGGATTTTATCAGAAACTTTAAAAGTTTATTTCATCTAGCTAACCTCCCTGCTCTAGATTATTCAGGGGGAAAAGTGTTACTGCACTAATGCGCATTTACAAATGTTGTGCAAGTTCTAAATGTATTTCTTTTTCCAGGTGAAGGATTATTATTAGAATCAAGGGAAACGTGAAAGTATCCTCAAATCAGGTTACTAAAAATAGTCTTAATGGGTTTAATAGGGAAATTTATCCTTCTTAGCTTGTAGGTTGTACCAATAATTAGCTTAACTCATCTTCCTCCAAGTTTAATGTCAGTATTTTAAGCTCTTTCAAAGATTGCTTTTTAAGAAGGACTTTATTAGCAAGCTCCTGAATAATGGGGACCTAATTCCTTTGCTTTTGCCTGTTTTTACATAAAATGATGTGTTCTCTAAGGATTAGAGAACATGCATATATATTGATGTTTTAGGTACTGAAAAGTAAAAACTGGACTTACATCTAATAACGCAATTTAATTTGAGCAGGTGTAACCTGGCTCCAATCTGTGAGATGATCTCCAATTAGAAGTGGGAATTCACCTTGTATATGCTTTAAAATCCCCTGGGGAAGCCCCAATTGTGTTTTCTGTCACTAAAACTGCTTGTGGCTGGGAGCTTATCTGTCAGCCTCTCGGGATTAAGTGCTGCCCACTCCTGAAGCTCCTCAGAAGGGAAGATGGTGGCGGCTGCCTGCTGGTTTTGAAAGCTTAATGAGTCCTCACCACAACCTCGTGAGGTTGATACTGTCCTTCTCCCCATTTTACAGATAAAAAAAAAAAGAAAGGCTTAGACAGGAGTGGTGACTCAGTGAAGAACAAGTTGTACATGGGGAGCTGGTGTTCAAACCCAGGGTTGACAGACCCTGAAGCCTGAACTCCTACTCGCACGCTGACCTCCTGTTTGTGTTCAGGGGAGGGAGTGTGGCTCTGACTCCCACACCCAAGTGCGTGATCTTTCTCTCGTAGAAGAGGCTATGGTGTGTGGACTGGGTGGGAGCGCAGGTGCGGGCACCTGGGGTGTGGGGGGTGAGCAGAGCAGTGAGCATCATGTTAGGAGACCTGGGTTTGAATCTCAGTTTTACCATTTACCATCTGTAGGACCTTGGAGATGTCGCCTAACCTTCTTTGAAAAACAAGAGGAGAATCGTATCTTACTGGAAGGCTTCAGGCAGTCATTTCATGTGAAAATCCATATACATGATCTTGATTCCCATATATTTCCATTTGGTGGATCACCATGCTGCCTGTGTCCACAAACAAAAATATTACCAGCCACTAGTTACTGAGTACTGAACCCTGAAGTACATTCCAGTCCAATCCTCCCCATAATGCTGTGAGCTAGTTCTGTTAGCACCTTCGTTCTGCAGATGAGAAAACTGAAGATCAGAAAAGTCACTTGTCCAGTCTCAGGTAGGATGGCAGAGCTAGCATCTGAGCCCAGCTCTTTCTCCAGAGACTAGTTCTTCTCTCCTGCCACCCTAGGATTCTTTTATAGCAGAATGACTCTGCTTGCTGCTCCTAAAACTGTGCTAAGTGAAATCGACCCTCATTACTTGGGTTCCAGTTTATTAGAGCCCATGTTCACAAGGGACTCATAGCCTTGCTCATTCTCCTTTTCTTTCAAGTGCCTGTGGAGTACAGCAACCCCTCCTCTGTGTTCCTGCACACATCTGCAACACTGGGGCGCTTGCTGTGTGCTGGATAGTCAACTGGCACGAGGGGCCCAGTCCCTGTTGGGAAGAGGAGCTTACATGTGCCTGAAGGCTGCTGCCAGAAGGAAGAGGCTGGGAGAGGTGGCTCAGGAAGGCATCCTTGTGTGTGCTCCAATCCAGGCTCTCTCCAGTGTCTAATCTCTGCCCTGAAGAAGGCTCGGCTGGACCTCTTACAGGAGATGCTAATTGCAAACACTCTGAGTGCATTGATCAGTGCTGCTCTGATTAAGTAATTATGCACAACAGCACCTAGGAGGGCTGAAGGAGATTAGTTTGAAAGGACCAGCACCAGGTCTTCATTTCTGAGAGGCTTGCTGGCCTGCTCCAGAGAGAACTCCAGTTTGGCCCAACTCTTTAATTACCTTGGGAGGCACTGAGACTTAAATTACGTTCTGAGTGTTTTCATATTAGCTTCTGCTGAGCCCTGAGCTGAGCACTGGTGAGGCCAGGGTGGGAGAGGGCGGTTGGTCCCATGGCACGTAAGGTACTTTTCTCCTTTGGTCTTTGGCTGAAAGACTTCAGGAGTTACAAGAGTACGTAAGTAATTGGTTCCCTAGCAGAGGCTAACAGATATCCTATGATGCTTGTGTGTCAGATTTGCCATTTTCAAACATCCCCAACTGGGTGTTCAAATGTGGCTTCCATTATGATTTTTCACACACAGACGCACACACATACATACATACTCTCGCTCTGTCTCACTCTATTAGCTATTAACACTGAAGCTTTGAATAAAGAATTTATGTACTCTGTCCTCACCTCCACTTTTTATATCATCTCCTAAATAATTTCATTCCTCTGATTGTTTCCTTGCCTTGCCCTTTTCTGTCTAATCCTCCAAGAGGGCTTCTTGAGTGTCGTTCAGCCCCAAGTCATCAATAAGCTGAAACCAGCTTGGAACGCCAGTTATTACTCTTGGGAGCAGTTTTCAAAGTGGCTCGGATTTCCTAGCTCCTGTCTCTCTCCTTCTAAAATCATTACCTGTTTGAACCTTCCTCACTAGCTCTTGACTAGCCCTTGCTTTGTCTGAAGAAAGACAGAGGAAACAGGGAAGATGGGGTGATGGGCGTCCTGGGGGTGGCCAGAGCCAGGCTACAGACACTCATTCAGTTAAGAAGCAAACCTCCCTCTCCCTCTAATGCCTGTAACCCAGCTCTCTCACTTCCCCAAGAGCAAAGACTTAAAGTGAGAGCACCCCCTTCCTCTCTCATAACCCCGCCAGGGCTGCAGTAACCCTGTGACAGCTCTTCCCTGTAGTGTTGGCAACAGCGCATCCTTCTTCCTCCCATCGGCTGGGTCACTACTCATCACATACTCCCGGCTTTGTTTACATACTGTCTGCGTTCAAACCCAGTGTAGCTTACAGCCCGTTAAAGCTCCATGCCTTGCGTGGAGCGGGGAGAGGGTACCCGGGTAGAAAAAGCGATCACAGTTTCTTCCCCGGGCTTTAGGCCTTCCATGGAGGCTGCCATGTGCCTTATTTACACTTATGCATTTTGTTCATATTTTCCAGAGAGGAAAAGTCCGCTCGGAGAACACCAAATTACCTGGGCCCTTCTCTGCCTGAGCGCTCTGCTTTCCTGGGGGAGGGAGCTGTCTTTTTGCACATTTTGGAGTAATGTGCAATGGCACTACACTATTCTCTAATGAAGCCCCCGTGGCTGCGCATGTGACACATGATTCTGGGAGCAAAACAGGAAGGAGCAGGCTGTATGCACTCCTTCCGAAGGACCACTGTTCTGACACCAAAGCTAATGAAGGCAGGAGCCTGACATGCTCCCTCCTGCCGTCTGTAATCTAATACTCAGTCAGCTGCCGTGCCTACATCATTGGCAGAGCTTCCTTTACATGTGAGGGCCTGATGTTGTGATTTTTTTGAACCCCAAGTATGGACCAAGTATATTAATTGCCTCAGTTAGTACTGGCTGCCCACAAGCCCGGTCTATCTAAGAAGCCAGTCCAGCACCCAGGGACCAGCCAGCAAGATAACAGCCTGGATCCTGACCCTCTCTGCCACTGGATAGCTCTTTGACTTTGGGAGTTTGTAACCAGTGTGTTGGTTCATTCATGCTTTCTTCCAATACATTTATTTTGAACGACTGCTGTGTATCCATCCTTATGGCGAGTGCTGAAAATACAGGTGTGGGGAGATCAGACCAACCCCTCCCGTCATGAGCTTCTCCACCTGGGAGAAGGCAGACATATCCTGCAACCTGAATCTCTTGGACTTCTGGCCCACCTACAAAATAAATGAAGGAGAGATGTTATTCTTTATATCACAAGCATTTCCTCAGGCTTAAAAAATACAAAGCATCAAAATAAAATTCTAACATATTATGCAGACAGTTGGGATATGGAAAGGGGAACATAAATTTGAGTCCCTGCTATATGCCAGTAGCTGTGAGCTACGTTTTACTGATATTTTCTTATTCCATACAATGATGCTATGAGCTAAGTTTTATTATGCCATTTTGCAGATGGACAAATTAAAGTTTACAAAAGGCAATGAGAGGTATTATACTCAGTTAACAAGGATGAGTTGAGAGCATTCTTCATGCCAGGAACCAACTGTGTAAGATGCTGAGCCAGACTCGGGGCACGTTTTCTGTTGCTAAGATCTAGACAGGGAGATGGACACTGAGCATGAAGTTACAGGTGTGATGAATGCCATCCAATGAGCAAGAAACTGGAAGCATATGAGAAGGAAAACTCCTGTAGTTTGAGGGTTAGGGAAGTCCTCTAAGAGGGAACACATTTATAGCAGAGAGCTGGTGGTGAAATTGACATTTGCAAGACAAAGAGAAGAGGTGTGCTCCAGGAGGAACAGTGTGTTGGAAGGATGGGAGGGGCGGAGCATGGAGGCCAAGGAGGAAAGAATAAATTCCAAAGGTGGCATGGGCCACCGCCATCAGATCCCACAGATCACATTATGGAGTCTAGACTTGCCTGAAGAGTTATTGGGAGCCTCTGAAGTAGCTAAGCTGGAAAGTGACTTGATCAAATGTCCATTTTAGAAAGATCGCTTTGGCTGCTGGATGGAGAAGAGAATGTGGGGAGCAAGGTGGGAGACCAATTAGGAGCCTATTGCAGTCATCTTGGTGGGAAGTAATGGTGGTAACATGGCTGGGAATAAAGGCAGTGGAGGTAGAAAGAAGCAGGGAACTTTTTGTAGGAATCCAGGACAATTCCCAGAGTTTGCCCTGAGGATATGTGTGCCTGGTAGTACCATTTTCTGATTATAGGAGCAGGCAGAGAATGGGGATCAGTGGATCTCAGAAATGCTGCCAACACACCAGCCATGTTGGAGCAGACTGAGGTCATGTAGGAAGGATGGGGAGTGACCTGTAGAAATAAGAGGCAAATATGGAAGTACTGAGGACTAGGATGCTGGGCAGAGACCATTGGGAGGATGGGAGCAATTAAAAGTGAGCTGAAGCTAGAGTAGAGGGCAGGAGGAAATAGAATGGAAAATGGGAAACAAAGAGGTCTGGCACGAATTCATTCACTCAGGAAGGGAATGTGGTGGCCAAAGGGATGAGGTCTGAGCCTTCACAAGTGACCCAAATCCTCTCTCAAGGTAGCACCATCTTTTCCTCTGAAGAGTCTGATGCCGGTGGCCCGAATAACCTGCTGCTTTCACCAGGAGGAGTGGAGAGACCCCTCTCTCTAGAAATCACAAGGAGTGGTCCACCTCAGGGCAGAGTGTGAAAATGGCAGGTGGATATGCTGTTATAGTTTTCTCCACACAGAAATTACTCTTCCCCAGGAAGGAACTGAGTATGTGGGATGTACTCTTTGGGTCCCCCATTTCTGAAAGCACTAATCCTCAGTTCATACCTTTATCAGGGGCTGTGTTAGGGATCTTAAAAGGCAAGCATTTTTTTCCCATTGCCAGTCTGTTATTGACTAGAATACTAAATCTGAATAAATAGCTCTCTGCAGGCTGTCGGCTTTGATTATTTTTTCTCTGGGACGTATCTAGCTCCAGGCAGACTGTACCTGACTTTCTCCTCATGGGAACCATTCAGTTGAGGATACCATGAGTGAACAGGGCCCAGTAATCTCATGCCTCCTATCTGCATTTTGGTTTTCTGATCTCTCTACCCAAGCCAGTGGCATCCTGCTTGTGGATTATCCCTGAGTGACAGTCACTGTTTCAAGATTCCAGTGCCCGATTCCATCAGCCATCCACAGGCTGTATGCTTTAGGAAGCCTGTGGGAAACTCAGCCATCTTTGAAAGATACACATTACCTGCACAGCTGTCGGGGTTTAGTTAAACATGGCTGACTAATTTATCCTGCACTGTGAGATGCAGATTCATTTCCTTTGCAAGTTGACTTGGCAATTTTTTCTGCTCAGAGAACATTTAGAATAGATGGTGTGCATGGCAATCAAGAAGAAATAGATGCTATTAATTTTCCATTTTCAAATGTGAGATTGACAATAGAGCCCACACCCCATCCCCCTCAGGAATACAGACCACATCCTCTGTTTAGAGCTGTGCAACATCTGGAAATCAGAAAAGTGAGTGCTCTGTCCCAAGAGGCTCTGAGTTGGGGCCAGTGTTATTGTGAGCCTGCTCCTGAGGCCCAGTCTCCATACCTGGGCAAAGCCGTGAGTCACAGACATCAGCAACAGCTCCTTCCCCTGCTATCTGTGCATGAGGTGCTGGTTCCTGGCTTGAGCATATTTGGGACCTTCTTCCTCAGTCCATCTTTAAAGACTGAGGGGAAGGAGTGGAGGGACAGCCTTGGATGTCACGATTTTATGGTGAACCTCCAAAGAGTTGGAAATTCCAAAGGGATAGCTAACTTCATCCAGTGCTATCCAGTCCAGCTGCCTGCTATGATGGAAATATTCTGTCTCTGTGCTCTCTCATATGGAGTCACTAGCCACATGTGAAAATTGAGCACTTGGAGCAGGGTGGGTGCAACTGAGGAATGAAATTTTAACTTTTATTTAATTTTAATTAATTTAAATGTAAATAGCCATCTATGGCTAATAGCAACTGTATTGGATAGCACAAGTATCCCTTTTCACCTGTTTCCTACATGGCCAAAGCCTGTTTTGTTTAGATGCATCTCTCTTACTGGTTTTCTAAATGTTGTGATGTTTGCTTTAAGCTTACCTATCCCTCTTCAATTTAAAAATAAAGATAATAGTAATAGTGGTAGTAAGATAGTGGTAATAGAATCATAGCTGACACCTGCTGAGTAATTACTGTGTACCCTGTGCTTTGCTAAGCACTTTACACACCTTACCTAATTTATAGTTGCATGATGATATCCTGAGTCTACAGATGAGGAAACGGAGGTGCTGAGAGGTTAAGTGACTGGTCTGAGTCACGCAGCCAGTAAGTGGTAAAGCTGGGCTGAAGCCCAGGAAGTAGGACCCCAGAGCTGATGTACCTGCTGCCTGTCAAGCCAGTTCTCAGTGCCATTTCCTGGCTGGTGTATATACAGTTGTGTTGTGGCTGTTTAAAGCAAGGCAGTGTCTTGAGGTCATTAACAACTTGGGTGTAGACAATAACCAAACATTCCATGCTTTGCAGGCTTTAGATCTGGATTCTGGCTGGAATGAAGGCAACAGTTATAAATGAGAGTATGTAGACCCAGCTGCGATCTGCTCACCTCCCCTCAAACGAGACCTTCCTGCCTGAGGTCTGGGAATTTGGTTCTGTTCTGCATCAAGCCCCAAGCCCCAGGCAAAGGGAAGAGGGGTTTTTCTGAAAGCAGACCTGGATTGTAAAAATGAGGAGAGGCTCTGGATGATATTATTTTCTTCAGGAGAGGATTCAGCCTGCCCTCTGTGAGGCAGATGGGCGCTGATCACTGCGATTCAGCGAGAGCCTGCACTGGTGGAGGCTGGATGGGAGTTTTGGCAAGACTGTCCACTCATCAGCAGCCCCATGCCTTCCAACCGAGAGCCTGCAGTACACACTGGGGTCTCTCTGCACTGGTACATTCCAGCCTTAATCTATGTCCCATCAGTGCCGCGAGACAGGCAGCACGGGGCTCTGCGTTGAAACAGTGTTTTGCTTGGCTTCTTCGCAGCCTGCCTCCTGTAGCTTTAGAATTTGGAGAAAGTGACCATTGTGGGGTTGACTTCTGTGTCTCTCCTTATTGGGATTTTGGCCCCTCAGGTCTCTAACTTCTGTCCTCCAGATGTGAAAGGCCACTAAATTCATTGTTTTTCTGCCTCTTAGTAGTGGCCCACTGCCTGGGCTCTTTGTCAGGATTCCCGGTACCCAGAATTAAGGTAAAATCAGGGAGCTAGGGAAAGTCAGCTCCCTTCTCTGCACCACTGTCCCTCCTTTGGGGATTTCTCCCCTCAAGTCTTACCTCAGCACTCTACGAGAACTTCACATAGCCTGCACCCACCTACCCATCCATCCGTCTGGATGTTTTTCTTGTTCTTGGAAGGAGTATTTCTTGGCCCCAATTACTCTGTCATACCCTAAAAGATGAGCTGGATAGAAAACAGCAAGGACCGTTCCACGGAGAAGGCATCCGTCTGTGGGGGAAAGTCAAGTCGGTCTAGCCAAAGGCCAGCAAATAAGCTGTAGCCACGAATCCAAACCTTGGGCTAAAACCAAATTGAGAGTCTGCTATTACTGGATCTTTGGTGTCCCGGGCAGCCTTTCCCTAATAGCATTAGCTATTCCTGAGTGTTAATCTCTTGGCATGTGTTTAGTAGAAAATGTGATATTCTCTGGCAAACTGCAAGAGCAAGTTTGATCAGGTTAGCAAGAGGAAGCCGTGACGGTCTTCAGAGGCTGGTGCACAGCTGTGAGACCATTACGGCTTGCTTTCACAGTTCGGAGGCAGTCCGAATTCAGTTCTGAACAATGCTGCTTGCCCTGGGAGTCTAGGCTCTTTGTCTACTTTGTACCTGTGATAGCAGCATCTTTGGGGTGTTTCCAAAGTAGAGGTAAGCAGTTATATCGTGGTTGATGAGGCAGGTTTGTTTTGAGCAAGGCTTTGTTGAGGGCAGAGAGCTAACAGGAGGAGAAAGCCCACGGACTCATCATTCCTTCCCTTTGCTTGTCTCCAGCCTGCACAGACAAGGAGTTGAGGAACCTCGCTTCCCGGCTGAAAGACTGGTTTGGAGCCCTTCATGAGGACGCAAACAGGGTCATCAAACCCACCAGCTCCGACACAGCTCAAGGCAGTAAGACCACTTCACTCTTGCTAATTTATTTCAAGTACCACATTTCCTCAGTTATTAGACATTGATTTAATGATAGCATTTTGGGGTGATCAAAGAAACACTGTGTTAAATGTACACGTTCACTTAAAATATGTCCCAGTTTCAGAAATATTAAAAAATAGAGGAGGGGGAAATGCTTTAGAAGCAAGAAAATATGACAACTTATATTTTTTAAAGTCTGGTTGCAAAATTATCATATGTTTAGTATAAACGTTTTGAAAAATACACTAAGTATCTATAAAAATACAAAATACCTATAACTCCACCATTTTAACAACACTATAAGCGTGTTGTGGCATATACTTCAAATTTTTTCCTTGCCAAATAGAAAAAAATGTGTCTGTGTGTATATAATATACACACACCTTTTCAGACTGTTTTATGACCTTATTTTATCATTTAGCAATAAACTGAGTATCCTTCTATGTTTTTGAGTATTATTCTGCTTTGCAATAACTATATAGAATCCAAATTTATAGATATCACAATTTACATCATTAGACCTTTATTTTGGAGCACTGAAGTTTTCCTAATGTTTAGCTATTATAAGCAACACTGTGGCAATCATCTTTGATAATTTATTGTTGTGAACATTAGCCAGTTTCCCCAGAAACTCGCAGACGAGTGTCCCCTCCCCTCTCACTGAATTGGCAGAGCCCATCCTCAGAGCCTCTTCATGAGCTGGAGAGGAAAGTCAGGGTGGGTCTGCACACTTGGACTTTGATAGAGTCCCTTGCTGCCTTTAACTCAAAGGCCATTGGGGGTGGGCTTCACACTGTGGCCGATGGGCACAGAATGGCTTACTCAACAACACAATTGTTCAAATATAGGGAGTTTTGCCACAGTCTTTTCTATGTAGCCATTTTTATATTGCTTTGTCAAAATATAAAAACAAACACATTGTTGTTGTTCAAAGCAGAGTATTTCACCCCATCCCTGATCCCACACTTCTTTGGGTAGGATTTCTTAATGTAATGCTCCTGGATTTAATGAAGTAGATAAGAAGTCACCTTAACAACTATTGGTTGGGTTTGCATGCTCAGCAGCCTGGGGTTCACAAGTTTGGATCCCAGGTGCAGACCTACACACCGTTCATCAAGCCATGCTGTGGTGGCATCCCACCCACAAAAAGTAGAAGAAGATGGGCACAGATGTTAGCTCAGCAACAATCTTCCTCAAGGAAAAAGAGGAAGATTGGCAACAGATGTTAGTTCAGGGACAACCTTCCTCACCAAAAAAAAAAGTTTAACCAACATCTGGTCTTCAGCAAAAAAAATAAGAATGATGTCCTTAATTTTTGCTTATTCTTTGCTGTTCATAGCTGTCTAGAAATACTAGTAGAGAATATTGATCAAGGTAACAGTTCTTTCACTAGTTTGGACCTTTTACCTTCAGGGGAAGATAGCTTTTGCTTCCAAAAGAATCTTAGTGTCCAAAGAGTGGTTCTTGGTGCTTGTGTCTGTGGGAAAGGGGAAGATGATTTCTTTCCGTTCCTGCCAGAAGCTTCCTTGGGAGTTTGTGGACAATTAATTCACAGATGATCTAGAGAAACTTTTCCCCAGAATCCTCCAGGAGCAGCCAGGCCCTAGGGCTTTCTAAACAGCCTTTCAACAAAGAGCAGACTGATGTGTGAAGTGCTGCTCCTTGCAGCCTCGAGTCCCGGGAGACTCCTCCTTCAGGCAGCTGGGGCCCCTGCAAAAGACCTGCCCTTGGCCAGAGGCAAAGTGAGTCCCCAAAGAGGCTTTTAGGTTTGATGTCCTGAACCAATTGAAGTGAAGAGAACATAAAGGAATGGTGCTTGGTTAGCCCTCACAGCCACAGGAGGGAGAGACGTTTTGTCAGTCTAAGAGTTCTGTAAGGGAAACATGAAACCCTAGAAGTCTCACATATTTGGGGCCACGTAGAAGGGAAGTTCTGTTCCGCCCTCCCCCTCCACATCAGAGGCAGATGCCTCTTTTCTAGAACCTTCCAAATGGGTGTGGGGTGGGATTGACCTTTAGACTGCTGATCCACCATCTTGGCACTTCTTTTTTGGTGGTCAGTCTGCAGTAAACTCTTCTTTCCCATGTGTTAAAATGTTAATATCCTATAAAATTGATGCGTATTTCATAAAATATCGTATACAAAAGTGTGTGGCCATTTAGTGTCAGAGTAAATCATCTTCCTTTACTCAGGAACCCCTGAGGACCTCATCGTCATAGATTGTTCACTCATGACCTTCAGTCAAAGTAGAGGCCACATTATGTCCCATAGTCTCTCTTCTTGCAAAAGGGGATGTTTTCTAAGATCTCAAAAGAAATAAATTTAAAAATGGAAAGATTTTTATGTTTGAAGGGGTGAACTTTGCAGTAGCTAGAAAACCTCTCTCAAGAAATACTTTTCATTGGGCACTTACCTTGTGCCCATACTGGCCGAGGCTATGGAACGGCACAGGACAGTCTCTGCCCTCCAGGAGCTTGGAGTCTGATTAGCAGGCATTGACAATGAGGCGAAGCACAGGTTCTGTGAGAGCTCAGAGGAGGAGCTGCTGTACTTATTTTACTGGCTTCTCGACAGTGAAGACCCTTTTGTAAAGACACTGCTTTAAAAAGGGTGGGCATGCTTTGCTATACTTGTATCCTGCTGACTAAGCAGGGGTTCCTAGTGATGGACATAGAAACCCAATGACCAGAATGTGGGTAGGAACTCCAGGAGTGGGCAGTCCACCTCATCAGGGCCCTAAATTGCAGTCATCAGATCACCTCCCCTTGTACTGCGTATACTCGGTTATGGCACCCCAGCCAACTGGATGTCCTCAGGGCAGGAGGATTGTGCATCATGTGAGGCGGAGGCAGCCCCGGGAGAGGAGGGATTGAGAACGCAGGCTCAGGGCTGGGCTTCTGGGTTTGAATCCCAGCTCCACAATTGGATGACTTTGCACAAGTAATTTAAGGCTTGAGCTTTTCATCTGACAATGGAGAGGATATAGCATCATTTCACAGGATTGTTACAAGGGTTCAGTGAGATAATTGAACATAGAAGAGTGCCTTAAGTAACACAAAGGTGAACTTTTATCATCATTTTTCCGGGAAAATAAAACCAGTCCTAGAAATCTACCTTATGGAATAACTCGAAATTGCCTGCTACTTTTGATTCTGAAAGAAAGGCCAGTTTTAGATTTGGGGCATGCCTTCGCTGGGGTTTGTCTACTGTAAACTCAATATCCAGAGTGTTAAGCAAAGTATTATTATTCAAGTGCATACAGTTTCCATTGTGGAAACAAATAATTCTTTAAGAAAGCTACCCCTCTTCCCCCAGGGAAATAAGAAAGCAATTATTGTCTGAGTCAATTTGGATTCCATATCATGTATCTCTTGAGGGGGCTGCAGAAAATAAGAGTGGGAATGGAGGCGAGTACCGGGCTTGCTTTCCCGTTAATGCTCAGACTGCTTGGATTCTGCAGTCCTTTGGGACGTAATCAGTGCTTCTGGATTGTGCCACAGTTTCATTTCACTGCCATCCTTTCGACAGTAGTTTCTTTTGTTTTGGTTTTTCAGATTTTTTTCCCTGACTATAAAAACATAGTTTGCACTATATCAGTTAGTCCTCTTACTCACCATGGTCGTGATCTTCCTTTCGGGCATATCCTGTTTTAAGCAAGTCTAGTAAATGAAAACCCGTATTTATATCACAGATAAATTAGCACTGGGGATTTGTTCCCTTTAGAACATATTTTCCTCAAACACTGACTTCTGTTTTAGTGCATTTTAAATTGTTTCATTTAAAAACCAACAACCACCATATATTTTAGCAGAGTGCTGCTGAGACCGTACCCCTGAAGGGAAATAGCCTCAGAGGAGGAGGTGGTGGGGTGGGTCCGGGCCTTTTCTTATAGAGGGAAGATCTGTCTTCTTGGTGGTAGCTGAGATGTGCCCTTTACTCCGCAGGGTTTGACACCAGCATCCTGCCCATCTGCAAGGACTCCCTGGGCTGGATGTTCAACAAGTTGGACATGAACTATGACCTCCTGCTTGACCACTCAGAGATCAATGCCATCTACCTGGATAAATACGAGCCCTGTATCAAGCCTCTCTTCAACTCTTGCGACTCCTTCAAGGATGGCAAGCTCTCTAACAACGAGTGGTGCTATTGCTTCCAGAAGCCTGGAGGTAAGGCAGGAAGGAGGCAGGTGGGGTCCAGAGGCCAGGGCAGCTGTGCTGGACAGGGAAGGAGCACATGTCACGTATCGGGAGGCAGGTAGAGATCAGCAGGCAGAAAGACACAGCTAGAGAATGCAGCTTTCCTCCCATCTAATGACAGGTCCAAAGGCTCTTTTCTCCTAATTTGTTTTTACTTTTAGCATGGGATATTAGAAAACCCAAGAGAGTAATCAAGGCGTCTGTTATTGCAGTCCTCCTTTTGGGAAAATCTCTTAACCATGTTGTGCCTCAGCTTTTTTGTCTGTAAAATTAGTGTAGAAACCTTTGCTACATAATTCCCAAGGTCACTGTGAGATTCTTAATGTGAGAAATACTGTACAAATAGAAGAGTATGGTAATTCCCATTGTCACGTGAATTCTCCATGTGCCCCTTTGAGAAAGCCACTTGTCAGCTTCTCTAGGGTAAATGTGGATTTATACTGAGTGCCTTAGACAAGGATATTTTGGTTATAAATAAACTCCAGCTAACCTAAGAAAGAGACAGGATTTGAGGAGCATACAGAAAGAATACTGGAGTATCTCATGCAATGCAAAGTCTCCCAGGAGAGTCAGCCTGCAGGGGCTCAGACTAGGCACAGGAAGACTCAGGGATCCAGGGGCAGGAGCTCCGAGGCTCCCTGAGGGGCCTCATGGTCTGGCTTTATTCCCTCTGTCTCAACTTCCCAGGCTTTGTGCCCAAGTGTGGTGGTTCACAGCTCATGGGACCAGCAGACACTGGTTTGTGTCTGAATTCCAGTCCCAAGACCCAGAAAAATCTGGTCCAGCTTGGGTCAGGTATCCAGGATAGCATACTACAGCATGGCTATCAGAATCCACCCCACCCACAGGAAAGGAAGATGGGTATTAATATTAAAGTCTTTAGATTGCGTGTGTGTGTGTGTGTGTGTGTGTGTGTGTGTAGAGAGGCCTAATACACACACACAGCAGAACATACTGGCCTTACACATGGCTGCTCAGTGAAAAGTAAGTGTGTGTGTGTTTATAGGATTATAAGATACAGCACAAAAAGCAGACTCACTGATGAAAAGGGCATGTGCCTTTTTAAATTTGAACAATATTTCCAATGTTCCCTCCAAAGAGGTTGTACCAATTTTTAACTCTCACCACAAATATCCAAGAACATCTAGTTCTCCAGGTGTTGCCAATCTTCATGATCATTGCCAAACTGAGGGACAAGAAATTATATTTCCTTATAGTCTTCATTTCTCTTATTATGACTTAAGTTGAGCATCTTTATGTTTGAGACACTCTTGAGTTTCTTTTTCCTTGAAATGTCTATGTTTTTTGTATACTTTTTCCCAATTAGGCTCTTGTGTTTTTTGTTTTCAGTAGGAACTCTCTCTATAGTATGGACATTAGAACTGCTCCGGTCAGATGTATTGCAAATATTTTTTTCCCAACTTTGACTTAGTGCATTTTTGCTAGGAAGAAAATTTAAATTTTAAGATAGTCAAATTTCTACATCTTTTATTTTATGGCTTCTGAGAAGCCATAAAGCTTTCATTAGCCTTAGAAAGGTGTTTCCCACTGCGAGACAGTAAAGCAATTCTCTGTTTTGTTGAGTACCTTTCCAGTTTGTTTGTTTATTTAAACCTTGTATCACTTTAGATTTCTTTGGTGTATGGTCAGGTAGGGTTCCAGCCACCTCCCCCACCCCTAGAGATGGTTATCCCGTTGCCCTTCTGTAATTTATTGACTAACCCAGCTTTCTCTATTATATATGAAATCCCTATATGCGATGTGTATATCTGTCTATTCCTGGGTACTCCATCCTATTATCGAACTATTCATAAATCAGTTCTAAACTGTTTAAATCATAGTTGTTTTACCATATGTTTTAATATCTAGTGAGGCCACCCTCTCCTGCCATTAATCTTTTATCAGAATTATTCTCATATGTTTTAACTCCTTGAACTTTAGAATCAGTTTATTCAATTAAAAAATTTCTTGTTGGTGTTATTTTAGAATCAGGCCAAATTCGATTAATCCGGAGAGAATTGACGGCTCTGTAACATCGAATCCTTTTACCCTAGAGCAGGACCTGCCTGTTAACCAGTGGACTTACAAGTTCTGTTCTCACAGATGTTATAGTTCCCTTGTCTTTATTGTTGTTACCACTGTAAACGAAATCGGTTTTTTTTCCCATTATATTTCCTCACTGGTGCTTGTTTCAATATTGATTTTATTCTCAGCCACTTACTAAATTCTCATTTTGTTTATAATAGTTATTCTGGTTGGTTTCCTTGGATTTTCCAGGTGTGCAATCATATCATCTGCAGATAGTGATAATTTTTTCCTTTTCCATTTTTATACCCCATTTCTTTCTCTCTTCTAATCACATCAGGTAGCACCTCCAAATCGATGTTAAATAATAGCCATGTTTTTTACTTCAAGAGAAATTCTTGGAGTGGTTCAGTTTTAAGCTTAATGACATAGCATTTGGCCTGAGTTCATAGAAAATCATGTGACTTGAGCCAGGGTTCAGGTTTCACCTGAGTGAAACAAAGCCTCAGGGCCAATGCTTACTGCTTCCCCTGGGGCTGTAGTGCCAGGGCCCCCCGAGGGAGGTTACTGCCTTACCCAGCAGACACAGCTGGTCACCTGGCCATAGGGGGCGTCTCTGGATAGGCTGCCCTTTCGGCAACTACTGAGGGAAGCCAGGAGCCCCACCTATGGCACGGCATGGCATCCAGGAGAAGGTGAGCAAAGAAATTTGTTGTAGTTCTGTTTTTTGTTTGTTTCTCATTTTGCGTGTTTCCTCATTTAATAAATTCCCACCAGCTCCCTCCCTGACCTGGAACCAGTTCTGGGATTTCTATTTCACTTCCACGTTTCGTTATTATTTCCTGCTGATTAAGATGTGCACTTGAGGCTAAAATTTTTCCAAGCCACTCCTTTGGCTGTAGACCATAGGTATCACCATCTGGTATTTTTATTATAGTTAATTTGTGGATATTCTACAATTAGGGTTCTGAGTATCTTTTTGGCCAAGAAATTTTGAGAGAGCACCTTTAAACTTTTGAGATGGTTTACTTGCTGACTGGTTTTGATATTATTCTTTAGTTTTATTGCTCAGTTTGAGTTTTAGACGTCTTTTCAAAAGTTCTCATGGGAATTCTATTCTTTGGATCAGTCCTTGAATATTTGCAAATATTTCTATCTTCTTTATCCAAAACCCAAAATGCTAAGTATAAACTTCCTGGAGTCACAGGTTATTTTCGCTTTGTCATTTTAAAACATTATTCTTAGCACTGGGTAAAACTACAGAATAATGTGAACCTATTCTCATTTTTTTCCCCATTTTATTGGTGACGTAATCATTTTGTCTGGAAGCCAGAAGGATTCTTTACCTTGTAGGAACACGAATGTCCTAGGACATGCCTTGGTTTTGCTCAGTCTGTATCCCTTTTTCTTGAGATACGTTATGTTCTGTTGGGTTTGCGTGGTCTCTTCTCAGGAGCATCAGTAACAAGGACGTTTCCTCTCAGTGTTGTCGCTTCAGATACTGCCTTCGTTTCTTTCATTCTTCATCTGGAGTTTTGTCTTGTTCTTTCCTCTGTTTTGCTTGCTATTAGTAGGTCTCAGTCTGATCATTTTTCCTTATCTTTCAATAAATAGAGTTCTTAAAATTACTGTAGGAGAATTTGAGGGAGGGGGTCTTATAATTCGAAACTTGTTTCATAGTAAACTGTCTGACACAGTGTTGATAGGAATGATTGTGACTTTCCTGCTCTTCAGGAACAGTTTTCTAAATGCCTGCAGTTTCTTCTCTACATTTCTGCAGAGTTACAAAGATGAACATTTCCATTTTCAAAATAGGAATAATATTGGTACTTACTTTATACGGTGTTATTAAGATGTAAAGTTCTAGAATATCGTCTGGTACATTCTAAGAATTCAATAAATGTTTATTATTTGTCATAGTAAATGCTACCTTTAATCGTCAACGATGGAATTTATTTCCTGTCTTCAGTTGGTGTCTTTCTCTTGTACTCTGAAATCATCTTAGATCCAGAAGTCAACAAAGTGTACTTTACAGCCAGTTTCTCTCAAGGAACAAGCGGCAAGACCAGGTGGCATTGTGAAATCCACAGAATAATCACTGTAAATAGGTGCTCAGCTACTTTCAACAGGCCCCACACTTGCATGTACAGAGATAGTATAAGTGCTCTGAGAATCAGAGCCCTCTCTCCATGCCTAGAAGACCAGGAGCAAATAGCAGAGCCTCCCAGAGCCACGGGATCTGCAGGGCAGTCATGGTAAGACTCAAGAACTAGGGAGGTCACCTTTTTGCTTGGAATGGAAGTAAGTTCTTCTCTCTGGAGGTAAATGAGTACCGCACGCTTTGATATGCCCTACTTCACCATGTGGCTCCACGGTATCAGTCCTTCGCTTGAGAGCTGACAGTTTTGTGCTTGTCCATGATACCATGTGTTTTATAATTGAAGACTCAGAGTCTGGGAGAGATAAGAGACTTGCCCAAAGTACTCAGCTATGAGGTGGCAGAGCCAAGAGTTAAGGTCTCGCTCTCTAGATCTCCTGTATATCTTCATAGTTGTTCCTTGGGGCCCGGGTTTTTCTTTCCTGGGTAGTGAGCCATGAGGTCTGAAGTAGCCGTTCTAAATCCTCTTTCTGTCCGCAGCAAGACCTGGAGTAGATTAAGTATTTGTCACCTTCCCTCTGGTTAGTTGGTCTGTGGATTCAGAACACTTATACACTAGTAAGCTTTGGTCCCCATTCTCAGCTCATAGAAATCTTAGCTGAGTATTTACTTATATAAAGGAAAAAGTCTATTCGCAAATCACCTATTAGACATCTGGTATTTGCTTGAGTTGGTGGTGGGAAGAAAAATTCCTATATAATGCAAGTAGCCCCCACATACCATTTTAAGGACGTCATGGTACAATTTCTTTTTTAAAATTAGTAACACTAATGGCCTGAATTTGTTTTGCTGCATAGTAACAGCATATGGAGTAATTCCACTCCCAGGTGTGTCATTGTCTACATTTCACGTCAAGAATGAAGCCAATCATTAGAGATTATATCCCGCACCATCTGGAAACTGCCTTTCATAAATTATTTTTTAGGTCTCCCTTGCCAGAATGAAATGAACAGGATTCAGAAGCTCAGCAAGGGGAAAAGCCTGTTGGGTAAGTACAATTTCTTGCCACTCGTTTAAACAACTAATTAAACCATCCATGTCTCTTGTAATATTAAGCACAGCAATGGTTATTCAATTAGGGCTCAGTGTTTTGTGAAATAAATGCCTTGTTTTACCCCAGACAGGGCTCTTCCAGGCAGCTGGTAATATGCCACAGTCAGCTGGACATAATCTGAAGATCGTTTAGCTGGTTGAGAGCTGCTGCATGCTCCATCAGCAAGAGGAGAGGTCAAAAGTCAGCCCAGGACTAGAATCCAGCACCATCTCTATGGTTGACTCCTCCCTGACCTTGGCTCCAATGAACCTTGGCTTTTTCTTCTTTCCACTACAGCCATTGAATGGAGCTCTCAAGTGTTCCTTCCAACTCTAAAATTACAAGGTCTATAAATTATAGAATTTCCTGTATTCCCTAGATCATGTTGTCCATTCAAAGAGAAAGATGAGCTGTACTCCCTTATAAATTTATCAGATAGGATTCAAGGACTTGAGTGTGCTTAAGTGTATTTCTCTGTCTCATGTGTGTAATCCCTAGAAGGAGGCGTGAACCTGTTTAGACACTGCATGTTTCTCCTCTTAAGGCGGAAGCACATGGGTTGTGTGTGTGTGTTTCCACTTCCCTTTTAGCTCCTTGCCCTCGTTTCTCCAGCACTCAGGGGTTGTTGTGGCATTCAGATAAGCCTGTCCCTGAGATGCTGGTAAACCTTATTTGTTTGATGAAGAAAGGAGTCTGCATTGCTTTCCTTGCTTTTTAAAAAGAGAGCTGATGGGCCAGCCCCAGTGGCCCAGTGGTTAAGTTCGGTGCGCTCCACTTTGGCAACCTGGGTTTGGTTCCTGTGTGTGGACCTACACCGCTCTGTTAGTAGCCATGCTGTGCTGGTGGCCCACATACTAAAAAATAGAGGAAGATTGGCACAGATGTTAGCTCAGGGTGAATCTTGCTTAGCATGCACAAAAAAAGCTGACAGCTGCAACACAATAATTTAGAATTATTCTTGTTACGTAGTCAGAAGCAGGTGCATTCCCTAAGCAGCCTGCCATTTCAGAAGTTTATCTCTTTACTTGAATAAAATGGGCAAGTTTTATGCAGATTGTCAAATGTAGGTGGTCTGTGAACTCTGGCAAGTTCTCT